>NC_064820.1:7132931-7437155 GCF_024166365.1 Elephas maximus indicus | reverse complement strand
TTCAGTTACTAGCTTAGCACTTAATGAGGTGGATAAGGATTACATATCTCAATCTGATTATGTTGTCTTTGTTGTGTGCTATGGAGTCAATTTCAACTCATAGTGACCCTATGAATGTTGAATATGTCTATGCTAGTAAGAGGAAAAAAAATTGTCATATTTATATATTAATCAAACCTAATTGAACCCAATTTCATATTTATTTTTCAGCCTTCCATACTGAAGGAGAGGTAATCAGACTAGACTCAAATCCTGGGCACTTCCAGAACTTTCTCTCCTAGCCATGAACTAAATTACCAGTTTCTTCCTTTCTCTTCTATCTTGTTCTTTTAATAGCAGAGCAATAACACCAGATACCATCTTAACATACTTTCTCAGGAGAATGTTAAATATAATTTATTATCCCTGGGTTTGTACCAACTGATTAAATGGAAGAAGGTCCACAGTTTTTCAAACAAATGATGGGAGATCTTTAGTAGCTAAAAATGTTTGAGTATTTCCAACCCATGAATACAAACTGTGCATATATGAATTTGGTTTGACTTCAGCATTTGAAGAAAAATTATCACCTGTGTTAGCCAAAGGATTGTCAAGATTCCAGGGTGGATCTTGTGTCGCTTTACTTGATCCTCACAGCAACTGTATGAGACAGTTACCTTCATCATCCTACTTTAGAGGTGGAGACACAGAAGTGTACAAATGTTGTGTGGCCTTGTCAACATCCCCAGGCATAGAAGACACTTTGGTCATAACTGTAGGCTTTCCCTACACTGAATCCACAGTTGTTTTCCAGTATACCACACAAAAGAGCCCTGGTGGTGCAATGGTTAAATTCTCAGCTGCTAATCAAAGGTTGGTAGTTTGAACCCACACAGTGGTTCTGTGAGAGAAAGACATGGCAATCTGCTTTTTAAAAAGATTACGGCCTTGGAAACCCTATGAGGCAGAGCTACTCTGCCACTTGGGGTCACAATGAGTCAAAATCAACTCCATGGCACCCAACAACAACAACAACACCATAAAAAAGGTTAAAATGTACTTGTTGCTGAGAAGACATTTTGCAATCAACTTATACATGTGATAAGTAAAGACAAATGCTCTCTAGGTGTCTGTTACATGTTGGGCATGCTGCTGAGCCTTAAAAGAGCCTTAGGGAAGGTTTAATACAATGCCTGTTCCTATAACCCACATTCCTCAAATATTTATTAAATACATAAGTAAACTTAATGTGTATTAAGCGTATAAATATTTTGTTGCTTTTGGGTACCATCAAGTTGATTCCCACTCGTAGTGAACCCATGTGACAGAGTAGAACTACTCCATAGGGTTTCCTAGGCTGTAATCTTTACAGAAACAGATCGCCAGGCTTTTCTCCCATGAAGCTGCTGGGTGGGTTCAAGCTGCCAACCTTTCAGTTGGCAGCCAAGGGCGTAAACTTTTGCACCACCAATGTAATAGCAAAATATAAATATACTTAAATATAAATGTAAATGGTGTCTGGAGGGCCTTTTGTCGATGAGGCAAGTTTCAGAGGGAAGATCTGCCTCATGTCAGGATAGTTGGAGAAGTGGAATCCCTGATGGAGATGAACTTCCATCTGTAGGGTTTCAGTGAGACAAATTCAAAGCCCAGAGGAGGCGGAGCCAAGATGGCGGAATAGACAGACTCTCCGAGGAGCCCTCTTTACAACAAAGACCCCCCAAAACAGGTGAAAAGAGTATATTTATGACAAGCTAGGAGCCCTGAGCATCAAAGGCAGCTTAGAAAATGAACAGAGGGGCAGGGGAAGGAAGAGACCTTTCAGAAGCGGAGAGGAGTTACTGGACCTGAATCTCAGGGAGCCCTCAGGCACCATTCCCCCAGCGGCGGCAACAGCGGCCGCTGCGGCGGGCTGGTCCTAGCGTTCAGCTGCAGTTTCCTCAGGGAGAAGCAGCAGCCACACAGCCCACTCACACCTCCAGAACCTGAGAACAGCACTCTCGGCAAAAGTTAAGTACTTGCGTATATTTTACCATGTCCCCCACCCCTCGCCCCCAAGATGGCTACCAAAAACCAAACCAAACCCAGTGCCCTCGAGTCGATTCCGACTACAGCGGCTGAATTTCCTGGCCCTGAGATAGTCACTGTTGAGTGCATAGAGCCATCCTCCCAGCCTTGCAGAAAGGAAAAAATTGCAATCGTAGGAAAAGATAATTTGCCAGCTCCACTAACTGGGGGAGCTCAGGGCAGAGGTGGCTCCTGCCCAGGCATAAATGGTCCATGGACTTTGAGTACCTTTCCCTTCTGCATGGACCTGTGTGGGCCTATTTCGGGAGAATAGGCCCTTGTTAGCAGACTCCAACCATTTAAGCTGTGCGGTGGAGAGGTGGGTGTTTGATGTTTGACATTGCTTTGCCTATTAAACAGGGTCCTCACCTACCCACATCAGGGGCATAAGGACTGGTAGCTCCACTCAGGTCACCCAGCCACCCATGACATGGGTCCAAGGATAACTGGTACCTCCCAGTCCTTACAACCAAAAACATTGGGTGCCCATGGTCCATCTGCAGAACCCACCCACCTGCATGCTCTGGGAACAGGGACACACTTTCCTCAGAGACACTAGGGGGTCGGGTCTCAGCACCCTACCTTGTTCAGAGCTGACCCCTTGCTGCAATCAGATGCCGGTACATACACCAATTACCCCTGCCCCTCTAAGACTGTAGGACAGAGCCTGTACCACACTCTTGATGATCAGATACCTGGACACTTGAGCTGAATTCCTAGAAGAAAAGCGATTGGACTTCTAGACTCATATACCTGATACCAGCTCTAGCCATCTGGGGACAGGACATCAGAGCTCCAAAGGTGAAAATAATCAAGCTAGCTTACTCAAGCAACCAATTTGGGCATATCAAAACAAAACAAAGCAAGAAGCTACCACACGGTAAGCACGCATAAACTGATGCAATATCTTGTAGATGGCTCAGGGGCAACAGTCAAAATCAAGTCACATAAAGAAATAGACCATGATCACCTCAACAGGCTCTCAAAACAAAGAATCCAGGGATTTTCTAGAAGAAAGAGCATTCCTGGAACTACAAGATGCAGAATACAAAAGTTTAATATACAGAACCCTTCAAGACATCAGGAAGGAAATGAGACAATACGCAGAACAAGCCAAGGAACACACACATAAAGCAATTGAAAAAATTAAAAAGATTATTCAGGAACATAATGAAAAATTTAATAAGCTAGAAAAATCCATAGACAGCAATCAGAAATTCAGAAGATTAACAATAAAATTACAGAAGTAGACAACTTAATAGAAAGTCATAGGAGCAGAAGAGAGCAGGTAGAAGTCAGAATTTCTGAGCTTGAAGATAAATCACTTGGCAATAATATTTTTGAAGAAAAATCAGATAAAAGAATTTTAAAAAATGAACAAATCTTAAGAATCATGTGAGACTCTATCAATAGAAATAACCTACGAGTGATTGGAGTACCAGAGCAGGGAGGGATAATAGAAAATACAGAGAGAATTGTTGAAGATTTGTTGGAAGAAAACTTCCCTGACATCGTGAAAGATAAGAAGAAATCTATCCAAGACACTCATCGAACTACACATAAGGTAGATTTTAAAAGAAAGTCACCAAGACATAATCAAACTTGCCAACACCAAAGATAAAGAGAGAAATTTAAGAGCAGCTAAGGATAAATGAAAAGTCACCTACACAGGAGAGCCAATAAGAATAAGCTAATGAAAAGTCACCTACACAGGAGAGCCAATAAGAATAAGCTCAGACTACTCGGTAGAAACCATGCAGACAAGAAAGCAATGAGATGACTTATTTAAAAAATTGAAGGAAAAAAAAATTTCCAGCCAAGAATCATATAACCAGCAAAACTGTCTCTCATATATGAAGGTGAAATTAGGACATTTCCAGATTAACAGAAGTTTAGGAAAATCATAAAAACCAAACCAAAACTACAAGAAATAATAAAGGGAGGTCTTTGGCACTGAGTTTGGTTAGAAAATCAATAATATCAAGTGTCAACCCAAGACGAGAACACAAGGCAGAGCAATCAGAAGTCAACCCAGGCAGGGAAATCAAAAGAGCAAAGCAGGACTAAAAAAAAAAAAAAAAGAAGAAGAAGCTCAAAACAGGGTAACAGCGATGTTATTATATAAAAGAAGACAATATTAGAACAATAAAGAGGGACAAAAAATGTAATCATAGATATTCCATATGGAGAGGAAGATACGGCGATACAAAGAAATAAAAATTAAATTTAAATTTAGAAAAATAGGGGTAAATAATAAGGTAGCCACAAAGGAGACAAACTACTGTACTCATCAAAATAAAAGGCAAGACAAAAATAGAGACTCAGCAGATACAAAATCAACAACAATGAAAATGAGGAAAGGATGATATATAAAGATGATATACTCAGTACATGAAATTAAGTGGGAAATAGAAACTGTTGACAGCACACAAAAAAAGACATCAAAATGTCTTTAAAAAAAAATTCATACCTATCCATAATTATGGTGAACATAAATGGACTAAATACACCAATAAAGAGACAGAGAGTGGCAGAATGGATTAAAAAACACGATCTGTCTATATGCTGCCTACAAGAGACACACCTTAGATTTAGAGACACAAACAAACTAAAACACAAAGGATGGGAAAAAAATATATATCAAAAAACAACAATCAAAAAAGAGCAGGAGTGGCAATATTAATTTCTGACAAAATAGACTTTTAAAGTTAAATCCATCATAAAGGATAAGGAAGGACACTATATAATGATTAGAGGGACAATATACCAAGAAGACATACCCACATTAAATATTTATACACCCAATGACAGGGCTTCAAGATATACAAAACAAATTCTATCAGCATTGAAAAGTGAGATAGACAGCTCCACAATAGTAGTAGGAGACTTCAACACACCACTTTCGGTGAACAACAGGACATCCAGGAAGAAGCTCAATAAAGACACGGAAGATCTAAATGCCACAGTCAACCAATTTGACCTTGTAGACATATACAGAACACTCCACCCAACAGCAACCAAGTATACTTTCTTTTCTAGTGCACATGGAACATTCTCTAGAATAAACCACATATTAGGTCATAAAGCAAGCCTTAGCAGAATCCAAAACATTGAAATATTACAAAGCATCTCCTCTGACCATAAGGCCATAAAAGTGGAAAACAATAACAGAAAAAGCAGAGAAAAGAAATCTTTGAACCCCTGGAAACTGAACAATACCCTGCTCAAAAAAGACTGGATTATAGAAGACATTAAGGACGGAATAAAGAAATTTGTAGAATTCAACGAGACTGAAAACACTTCCTATCAGAACCTTTGGGATACAGCGAAAGCAGTGCTCAGAGGTCAAATTATTTCAATAAATGCACACATCCAAAAAGAAGAAAGGGCCAAAATCAAAGAACTATCCCTACAACTTGAACAAATAGAAAGAGAGCAACAAAAGAAACCATCAGACACCAGAAGAAAACTAATAATAAAAATTAGAGCAGAACTAAATGAAATAGGAAAAAAAAAAAAAAAATTGAAAGCATTAACAAGACCAAAAGCTGGTTTTTTGAAAAAATCAACAAAATTGATAAACTATTGGCCGAACTGACAAAAGAAAAACAGGAGAGGAAGCAAATAACCTAAATAATAAATGAGATGGGTGATATTACAAGAGACCCAACAGAAATTAAAGGAACCATATCACATTACTATGAAAAATTGTACTTTAACAAATTTGAAAACCTAGAAGAAATGGATGAATTCCTAGAAACCAACTACCTACCTAAACTAACACAAACAGAGGTAGAACAACTAAATAGACCCATAACAAATGAAGGGATTGAAAAGGTAATCAAAAAACTCCCAACAAAAAAATCCTTGGCCCAGATGGCTTCACTGCAGAGTTCTACCACACTTTCAGAGAACAGTTAACACCACTACTACTAAACGTATTTCAGAGCACAGAAGAGGAGGGAATACTATAAACTCATTGTATGAAGCCAACATATCCCTGATACCAAAACCAGGTAAAGACACATATATCCCTCATAAACATAGATGCAAAAATCCTCCACAAAATTCTAGCCAATAGAATTCAACAACATATCAAAAAAATAATTCACCATGACCAAGTGGGATTTATAGCAGGTATTCAGAGATGGTTCAACATTAGAAAAACAATTAATGTAATCCACCACATAAATAAAACAAAAGACAAGAATCACATGATTTTATCAGTTGATGCAGAAAAGGCCATTTTATCAAAGTTCAACACCCATTCATGACAAAAACTCTCAGCAAAATAGGAATAGAGGGAAAATTTCTCAACATAATAAAGGGCATTTATACAAAGGCAACAGCCAACATCACCCTAAATGGAGAGAGCCTGAAAACATTCCCACTGAGAATGGGAACCAGACAAGGATGCCCCTTATCACTACTCTTATTCAACATTGTGCTGGAAGCCCTAGCCAGAGCAATTAGGCTAGATAAAGAAATAAAGGGCATCCAGGCAGGCAAGGAAGAAGTAAAATTATCTCTATTTGCAGACAACATGATCTTATACACAGAAAACCCTAAGGAATCCTCAAGAAAACTATTGAAGCTAATAGAAGAGTTCAGAAGAGTATCAGGATACAAGATAAACATACAAAAATCAGTTGAATTCTTCTACACCAACAAAAAGAACATTGAAGAGGAAATCACCAAGTCAGCGCCATTACAGTAGCCCCAAAGAAGATAAAATACTTAGAAATAAATCTTACCAGAGATGTAAAAGACTTATACAAAGAAAACTACAATACACTTCTGGAAGAAACTGAAAGAGACCTACATGAGGGGAAAAACATACCTTGCTCATGGATAGGAAGACTTAACATTATAAAAATGTCTATTCTACCAAAAGCGATCTATACATTTATCGCAATTCTGATCCAAATTCCAACAACATTCTTTAATGAGGTGGAGAAACGAATCACCTACTTCATGTGGAAGGGAAAGAGGCCCCGGATAAGTAAAGCATTACTGAAAAAGAAGAACAAAGTGGGAGGCCTTACTCTACCTGATTTTAGAAACTATTATACTGCCACAGTAGTCAAAACAGCCTGGTACTGGTACAACAATGGATACATAGACCAATGGAAGAGAATTGATAATTCAGACATAAATCCATCCACATATGAGCAGTTGATATTTGACAAAGGCCCCAAAACAGTTAAATGGGGAAAAGACAGTCTTTTTAACAAATGGTGCTGGCATAACTGGATAAAAAAAATATCCATCTGCAAAAAAGTGAAACAAGACCCATACCTCATTCTATGCACAAAAATGAGCTCAAAATGGATCAAAGACCTAAATATAATATCTAAAATGATAAAGATCATGGAAGAAAAGATAGGGAAAACATTAGGAGCCCTAATACATGGCATAAACAGTATACAAAACATTACTAACAATGGAGAAGAAAAACTAGATAACTTGGAGCTCCTAAAAATCAAACACCTATGCTCATCCAAAGACTTCACCAAAAGAGTAAAAAGACCACCTTCAGACTGGGAAAAAGTTCTTAGCTATGACACTTCTGATCAGTGCCTGATCTCTAAAATCTACATGATACTGTAAAAACTCAACTACAAAAAGACAAATAACCCAATTAAAAAATGGGCCAAAGACATGAACAGACACTCCACTAAAGACATTCAGGTAGCAACAGATACATGAGGAAATGCTCACAATCGTTAGTCATTAGAGAAATGCAAATCAAAACTACAATGAGATTTCATCTCACTCCAACAAGGCTGGCATTAATCCAAAAAACACAAAACAATAAATGTTGGAGAGGCTGTGGAGGGATTGGAACACTTATACACTGCTGGTGGGAATGTCAAATGGTACAACCACTTTGGAAATCAATTTGATGTTTCCTTAAAAAGCTAGAAATAGAACTACCATACTATCCAGCAATCCCACTCCTTGGAATATATTCTAGAGAAATAAGAGCCTTTACACGGACAGATATATGCACAGCCATGTTCATTGCAGCACTGTTTACAATAGCAAAAAGATGAAAGCAACCAAGGTGCCTATCAATGGATGAATGGATAAATAAATTATGGTATATTCACACAATGGAATAGTATGCATTGATAAAGAACAGTGATGAATCTGTGAAATATTTCATAACATGGAGGAATCTGGAAGGCATTATGCTGTGTGGCAAAAGGACAAATATTGTATAAGACCACTATTAGAAGAACTCAAGAAATAGTTTAAACAGAATAGAAAATATTCTTGATGGTTACAAGATGGGGGAGGGAGGGAGGGTTGGAGAGTGGTATTCACTAATTAGATAGTAGATAAGAACTACTTTAGGTGAAGGGAAAAATAACATACAATACAGGTAAGGTCAGCACAACTGGACTAAACCAAAAACAAAGAAGTTTCCGGAATAAACTGAATGCTTCCAAGGCCAGCATAGCAGGCTCAGGGGTTTGGGGACCATGGTTTCAGGGGTCATCTAAGTCAAGTGGCATAATAAAATGTATTAAGAAAACACTCTGCATCCCACCTTAGAGAGAGGCATCTGGGGTCTTAAATGCTAGCAAGTGGCCATTTAAGATGCATCATTTGGTCTCAACCCACCTGGATCAAAGTAGAGAGAAGAGTACCAAAGACACAAGGTAATTATGAGCCCTAGAGACAGAAAGGGCCACATAAACCAGAGACTACATCAGCCTGAGACCAGAAGAGCTAGATGGTGTCCGGCTACAACCGATGACTGCCCTGACAGGGAACACAACAGAGAACCCCTGAGGGAGCAGGAGAGCAGTGGGATGCAGACCTCAAATTCTCATAAAAAGACCAGACTGACTGAGACTAGAAGGATTCCGGTGGTCATGGCCCCTAGACCTTCTGCTGGCCCAGGACAGGAACCATTCCCAAATCCAACTCTCCAGGCAGGGATCCGTCTGGACAATGGGTTGGAAAGGGATGCTGGTGAGGAATGAGCTTCTTGGATCAGGTGGACACTTAAGACTATGTTGGCATCTCCTCCCTGGAGGGAAGATGAGAGAGAAGAGGGGCTTAGAAGCTGGTGAAATGGACACGAAAAGAGAATGGAGAGAGGGAGCAGGCTGTCTCATTAGAGGGAGAGCAACTGGGAGTATGTAGCAAGGTGTATATAAGGTTTTGTATGAGACTGACTTCATTTATAAACTTTCACTTAAAGCACAATAAAAATAAAAAAAAATTCAACGCCCGTTCCAACCTTCCTTCAGACGGACCCCCACATCACCCCTGGGGGGTCACACAGCTTCACTCCCAAGCCACCAGTGACAGCTCCCGCCACTGTGCATGTCCTGTCTTTAGATAGCTCTGTCCTCTCTGACACAGTAACAAGAGTAGGATGAGAACACAATGGACATTTGTGGCTGTCCAGAGAACCATGCCATATCCTTCTGTGCCTGAATCCTTCCAAAATGGGATGGCAGCCCCACCCACATCTTCTTGTTCCTTGTGTCTCTTAACAGCTGGTGAGCACCCATCCCTTCAACCCTCTGCCCCCTCTCTGCTTTCAGGCTTTCTCTGGTCACTCATTCTGACCACCATTTTCTGACTGCATTTTGTGTGTTTATTGTTGTTGTTGGTTGTCTTCAAGTCCATTCTGAATCATAGCAATCCCATTTGACAGAGTAGAACTGCCCCATAGGATTTTCTAGGCTATAATCTTTATGGAAGCTTCATCAGGTCCTTTTTTCTGCAGAGCCACTGGTGAGGTCGAAATGCCAACCTTTTGGTTAGAAGCCGAGCACTTCACCATTGTGCTACCGGGACTTCCTTTGTTTGTTCAATGACCTCCAAACAAGGCATTCAGAACTAATGTCAAACCTGTTCATGGGTCCAGGAGACAGCAGAGAAAGGGCCATACTAGCTTCACCAGGTCTGCTTATCCAGACCCCCTCCAGCCCTGCATTCTGACACCCATCTCCCATTATGGAATCATTCTGGTCTTGTTCAGCTAAGCCTCTTTTCCGCACATGCCTCTACCAGCCAATTCCAATGACACTTCTCAGTTATGTGCTGGAGCAGTTGGTTCTGGGTCCCAAGTTGTCGCCACTGAATTTGTATGCTGTCTGACAGCTGACAGTGTGACTACATTCCTGGCACTGCCTTACTGGAGACAAGAATAAGATGGAGACATGGCTATTAGAACTGGCCTAAGGTCCAAGCAGCACCCTTGGTGAACATACCCAACTGCACCAGCAGAGAGCATGCTTGTTCAGGAGCTGTGTGACCAGAAGCCCCAGGGAGAACTCTGAGCATTCCTGTGGGGTGAGTTACGACGTAAGTCAGGTGCGAAAAGTGAGACCTTCCAAGTCACTTCTTGAGTGATACTGGATCCCACACACTTGGCAAGTTTGTCTTCAACCAAACATGGAGAATCTTAACCCTCTGGTGATCCAATTATTTTCTGCTTTGAATTTTTTGTAGATACCATGTGTATTCATGAATGGAAGCATACTGAATCATAGAGTGGAGTCTGAATTTTTGGTAAGCAGTATGGATTTTTTTTTTCTTGCCCCCTCCCACAAGCTCACCCTAAGTGTTTAGTGGAATGTATGAAGTATCACTAATTATACCTCAGAGTCCTCACCAGGGTGTGTTGGCATATATGTGTAACAAATAAAGTTTTCCAAAATTTCTATTTTTCCTACCAAAAATTCAGATACCTCATGCAATACCCTGTAAAAACAGTAATTTGTGGCCCGTGCAGTTATAACCATTATAAAGAGCCCTGCCTTGCAACAGCATCCACCGTCAGTGGTACAGCAGCTTTCCAATCAACCCCAGAGGGTGAAAATTTCATCGTTGCTCCACGTACCCCTGGGCATGAAAGGGTTGTGAATCCTGGGTGACAAGTAGGGGCTTTCTTATGCAAGATCTGAAAAATCATTGTAACAGAAGGTTCAAGAAGACATTCTGATGGCAGTGTTGAGGGTGAACTGAAGATAATGCAACTCACCTTTTATAAACCCTAGAAAGAAGTCAATTTGGGGTAACCTTTGAGATATCCAAAGCCTTGGTGGTACAGTGGTTAAGTGAAATGGCTATGATGGCACAGCATTTTGTTGCATGGGTCATTTTTTTCATGTTCAAAACAAAACCCAACCCATTGCCTTCAAGTCGATCCCTGCTCTTAGCAACCCTATAATACAGTAGAACTGCCACTTCAGATTTCCAAGGTTGTAACCTTTACAAGCCCACATGTGTATGTAAGTTTGTTGTCCTGTGGGAGCTTGCATGTTGCTGTGATACTGGAAGCTATGCAACTGGTATACAAATAACAGCAGGGATACCCATGGAGGACAGGTATCAGCTGAGTTTCTGGTCTAAGACTGGGAAGAACTCAGCAGCCTACTTCTGAAAAGAATTAGCCAGTGAAAACCTTATAAATAGCAGAGAACATTGTCTGGTACAATGCCAGAAAATAAGCCCCTTAGGTTGGAAGGCACTCAAAATATCACTGGGAAACAGCAGCCTTCTAAGGTAGAATCGACATTAATGACATGGATGGAGTCAAGTTTTCAGGACCTTCATTTGCTGATGTGGCACAGCTCAAAATGAAAAGAAACAGCTGGAAACACCCACTAATATTCTGAACGTGGAATGTACAAAGTATGAATCTAGGAAAATTGGAAATCATCAAATATGAAATGGAATGCATAAACATCAATATCATAGGCATTAGTGAGCTGAAATGTACTGGTATTGGCCATTTTGAATCAGACAGTCATATGGTGTACTATGCTGGGATGACAACTTGAAGAGAAATGACATTGCATTCATTCTCAAAAAGAACATTTCAAGATCTATCCTGAAGTGCAACACTGTCAGTGATACGATAATATCCATAGGCCTACAAGGAAGACCACTTATGACTATTACACAAATTTATGCACCAAATCACTGAGGCCAAAGAGAAAGAAATTGAAGATTTTTACCAGCTTCTGCAGTCTGAAATTGATCTAACATGCAATCAGAATGCATTGGTAAATTACTGGTGACTGGGATGTGAAAGTTGGAAACAAAGCAGAATCCGTAGTCGGAAAATATGGCCTTGGTGATAGAAGCTATGCTGGAGATCTCATGATAGAATTTTGCAAGACCAGCAACTTCTTCATTGCAAATACCTGTTTTCACCAACATAAACAGCCACTATAGACATGGACCTCACAGATGGAATACACAGGAATCAAATAGATTACATCTGTGGAAAGAGACGATAGAAAAGCTCAGTATCATCAGTCAGAACAAGCCTAGAGGCTGACTGTGGAACAGACCATCAATTGCTCATATGCAGTTTCAAGTTGAAACTGAAGAAAATTAGAACAAGTCCACAAGAGCCAAAGTATGACCTTGAGTATATTCCACCTGAATTTGAGACCACCTCAAGAGTAGATGTAGAGCGTTGAACACTAATGATCAAAGACCAGAGGGGTTGTGGAATGACATCAAGGACATCACCTATGAAGAAAGCATTACTACTACCTACTACTACCCATTGCCGTCCAGTCGATTCCGACTCATAGCAACCCTAAAGCACAGAGTAGAACTGCCCCGTAGGGTTTCCAAGGAGCGCCTGGTGGATTTGAACTGCTGCCCTTTTGATTAGCAGCTGTACCTCTTAACCACTATGCCACTAGGGTTTTCCAAAGAAAGCGAGAGGTCATTAAAAAAAGAAAAGGCCAAAATGGATGTCAAAAGAGATTCTGAAACTTGCTTTTGAAAGTTGAGCAGCTAAAGCAAAAGGAAGAAATAATGAAGTAAAAGAACTGAACAGAAGATTCCCAAGGGCAGCTCAAGACGACAAATTAAAGTATTATAATGACATGTGCTAAGAGCTGGAGATAGAAAATGAAAAGGAAAGAACACACTCAGCATTTCTCAAGCTGAAAGAACTGAAGAAAAAATTCAAGCCTGTAATCCCAATAGTGAAGGATTCTATGGGGAAAATATTAAACGATGCAGGAAGCATCAAAAGAAGATGGAAGGAATACACAGAGTCATTATACCAAAAATACTTGGTCGACGTTCAACCATTTCAAGAGATATCATATGATCAGGAACCCACGATAATGAAGGAAGAAGTCCAAGCTGCACTGAAGGCATTGGCAAAAAACAAGGTCCCAGGAATTGACAGAATATTAATTGAGATGTTTCAACAAATGGATGCAGCACTGGAAGTGCTCACTCATCTGTGTCAATAAATTTGGAAGACAGCTAGCTGGCCAACTGACTGGAAGAGATTCATACTTATACCCATTCCGAAGAAAGATGATCCAATTGAATACGGAAATCACTAAACAGTAACATTAATATCACTTGCAAGCAAAATTTTGCTGAAGATCATTCAAAAGTGGCTGCAGCAGAATATCCACAGGGAGCTGCCAGAAATTCAAGCTGGATTCAGAAGAGGACGTGGAACCAGGGATATCATTGCTGATGTCAGATGGATCCTGGCTGAAAGCAGAGAATAGCAGAAGGATGTTTACCTGTGTTTTATTGACTATGCAAAGGCATCAACTGTATGGATCATAACAAATTATGGATAACATTACAAAGAATGGAAATTCCAGAACATTTAATTGTGTTCATGAGGAACCTGTACATAGATCAACAGGTTTGTTTGACCAGAACAAGGGAATACTAAGTGCTTTAAATTCGGGAAAGGTGTGCATCAGGGTTGTATCCTTTTACCATACCTATTCAATCTGTATGTTGAGCCAATAATCCGAGAAGCTGGACGATATGAAGAAGAATGAAGCATCAGGATTGGAGGAAGATTCATTAACAACCTGCGTTATACTGATGGCACACAATCTTCCTTGCTGGAAAGTGAAGAGAACTTGAAGCACTTACTGACGAAGATCTAAGACCACAACCCTCAGTATGGATTACACCTCAACATGAAGAAAACAGAAATCCTCACAACTGAATTGATAAGCAATATCATGATAAATGGAGAAAAGATTGAAGTTGTCAGGGATTTCATTTTACTTGGATCCACAATCAACACCCCTGGAAGCAGCAGTCAAGAAATCAAATGATGCATTGCATTGTGCAAATCCACTGCAAAAGATCTTTTTAAAGTGTTGAAAAGTAAAGATGTCACCTTGAAGACTAAGGTGTGCCCGACCCTAATCATGGTATTTTCAATTGCATCATATGTGTGGGAAAGCTGGACAATGAATAAGTAAGACCGAGGAATCGACCCCTTTGGATTGTGGTGTTGGTGAGGAATATCGAATACACCGTGGACTGCCAAAAGAACGAACAAACCTGTCTTGGAAGTAGTACAACCAGAATGCTCCTTAGAAGTAAGGATGGTGAGATAGCGTCTCACATACTTTGGACATGTTGTCAGGAGATAACAGTCCCTGGAGAAGGACATCATGCTTGGTAAAGTACAGGGTCAGTGTAAAAGAGGAAGGCCCTCAGGGAGATGGATTGACACTGTGGCTGCAAGATTAGGCTCAAGCATAACAACGATTGTGAGCATGGCACAGAACCAGGCAGCATTTCATTCTGTGGTACACAGGGTTGCTATGAGTCAAAACTGACTCAACAGCAACAACCTTCACAGAAGATCGCTACATCTTTCTCCCGTGAAAAGACTGGTGGGTTTGAAGCACCGACCCATCTTTCAGTAACCCAGCTTTTAACCACTGCACCATCAGTGCTCCTTTTTGTTCGTGTTAAATATGCAATATATTCATGTTGTTCATAACCTCTCTCTCTTATCCCTGGGCCAGCCTGACCAATTCCTAACAATACTTTCCTCCCCCATCAGTTTTTGTCACTTATGTGTCTTTCCCGTGCTGCTTTGTTGCAAGCAAATTCATAGTTTTATGGTCCCCACTGCCTTCTCTGCACTTGTTGTTGTTGTGTTCCATCAAGTCGATTCTGACTCATAGTGGCCCTATAGGACAGAGTAGAACTGCCCCCATAGCATTTCCAAGGAGCAGCTGGTGGATTTGAACTGCTGACCTTTTGGTTAGCAGTCAAGTTCTTAACCACTACACTACCAGGGCTCCATTCTCTGCACCTAGAATCTAGAAAATTAACAGACTAACTGGGACTGTGGACTAGCCCAGAACAGGAAAAGACCCAGCAATGCCTGTGCTAGCTAATAGCTGCCTCAGTATAATGACGTCCGATTGGTGGTTAACCACAGTGAGGTTATGCCTGTACAGTACTTCCAACGCAAAAGATCCAATATAGCCAACATAATACTAAAGACGAACACAGTTGAAGGACTATCACTAACCAACTTTAAGACTTCTTGTAATGCTGCAGTGATTGATCCAGTGGAATTGGAGAAAGAATACACAAATAGATCGGTGAAACAGATTAGAGTTCAGAAATAAACCCATATAAATATAGTCCACTAGTTTTTTTATAAAGAGCAAAGGCAATCCAATGGAGAAAGGGTAGTCTCTGGAAGTGGTGCTGGAACAACTGTATGTCAACATGCAAAAAGTATTCTAGACGCTGACCTTACACCTTTCACAAAAATTAATTCAAAATGAATCATAGACCTAAATGTAAGAAACAAAACTACTCAACTTTGAGAAAACAACACAAGAGGAATTTTAGGTGACCTTGAATTTGCTGGTATACTTTTAGATACAATACCAAAATCATGATACATGAAAGAAAAAAATGATAAAAATTGACTTCATTAAAATTTTAAAAACTTCTGCTCAGTAAAAGACACTGTTAAGAGAATGATAAGATAAGTCACCGGCTGGGAGAAAATATTCGCATAACACATAAACAAGCGACTTGTGTCCAAAATATAAAAAGAACTCCCAAAACTTAGCAATAAGAAAACAACCCAGTTAAAAAATGGGTAAAAAATCTAAACAGACACCTCATCAAAGAATATATACAGATGGCAAGAAATCGTATGAAGTCGACTCTGATTCATAGTGACCCTATAGGAATTTCCTAGGCTGTGAATCTTAACAGAAGCAGAGGCTGGTGGATTCAAACCCAGACTTTTGTTAGTAGCCTAGGGCCTTAACCACTGCTCTACCAGGGCTCCTCTGTGAGAACATATTCAATATCATATATTGTTAAGGAATTTCAAGTTAAAACAGCAATGAGATACCAGTACACACCTATTGTTGTTGTTGTTAGGTGCCATGGAGTCATTTCCCACTCATAGTGACCTTATGTACAACAGAACGAAACACTGCCTGGTCCTGCACCATCCGCACACTCATTGTTATGCTTGAGCCCATCGTTGCAGCCACTGTATCAATCCACCTTGTAGAAGGTCTTCCCCTTTTTCACTAATCCTCTACTTTACCGAGTATGATGTCCTTCTCCATGGACTGATCCCTCCTGATAACATGTCCAAAGTACATAAGATGTAGTCTTGCCATCCTTGCTTCTAAGGAACATTCTGGATGTACTTCTTCAAAGACAGATTTGTTCGTTTTTTGTTTTTTGTTTGTTTTTTTTTGCAGTCCATGGTATATTCAATACTCTTCACCAACACCACAGTTCAAAGGTATCAGCTTTTCTTTGGTCTTCCTTATTCATTGTCCACCTTTCACATGCTTATGAGGTGATTGAAAATATCATGGCTTGGGTCAGTCATACCTTAGTCTTCAAGGTAACGTCTTTGCTTTTTAACACTTTAAAGAGGTCTTTTGCAGCAGATTTGCCCAATGCAATGCATCTCGTGATTTCTTGATTGTTGCTTCCGTGGGTGTTGATTGTGGATCTAGGTAACATGAAATCCTTGACAACTTCAGTCCTTTCTCGGTTTATCATGACAATGCTTATTGGTTCAGTTGTGAGGATTTTGTTTTCTTTACGTTGAAGCGTAGTCCATACTGAAGGCTGTGGTCTGTGATCTTCATCAGTAAGTGCTTCAAGTCCTTTTCACTTTCAACAAGCAAAGTTGTGTCATCTACGTAGTGCAGGTTGATAATGAGTCTTCCTCCAATCCTGATGCTTCATTCTTCTTCATATAGTCCAGCTTCATTATTTGCTCAGCATACGGATTGAACAGGTATGGTGAAAGGATACAACCCTGACACACACTTTACTGACTTTAAACCATACAATATCTCCTCCTTCTGTTGGAATTACTGCCTCTTAATCTATGTACAGGTTCCTCATGAACACAATAAGTGTTCTGGAATTCCCATTCTTCACGTTATCCATAATTTGTTATAATCCACACAGCCGAATGCCTTTGCATAGTCAATAAAACACAGGTAAATATCTTTCTGGTCTTCTCTGCTTTCAGCCAGGGTCCATTTGATATCAGCAATGATATTCCTGGTTCTAAATCCTCTTCTGAATCTGACTTGAGTTTCTGGCAGTTCCTTGTTGATGTGCTGCTGCAGTAGCTTTTGAACGATCTTTAGCAAAATTTTGCTTGCATGTGATATGAATGATCTTGTTCAATAATTTCTGCATTCAGTTAGATCACCTTTCTTGGGGATAGGCATAAATATGGATCCTTTTCCATTGGCTGGCCAAGTATCTGTCTTCCAACTTTCTTGGCATAGACGAATGAACACTTCCAGAGCTGAATCTGTTTGCTAAAACATCTCAGTTAGTATTCCGTCAATTCCTGGAGCCTTGTTTTTCACCAGTGCCTTCAGTGCAGTTTGGATCTCTTCCTTTGGTACCATCGGTTCCTGATCATATGCTACCTGCTGAAATGGTAGACATCGGCCAATTCTTTTTGGTATAGTGACTCTGTGTATTCCTTCCATCTTCTATGGATACTTCCTGCACTGTTTAATATTTTGCCCTTAGAATCCTTCAACAGTGCAACTTGAGGCTTGAATTTTTGCTTCAGTTCTTTCAGTTTGAGAAATGCCAAGCGTGTTCTTCACTTTTTGTTTTCTATTTCCATGTCTTTGCAATTGTCATTATACTTGGTCATCTCGAGCTGCCCTTTAAAATTTTCTATTCAGCTCTTTTACTTCATTTCGTCCTTTTGCTTTATCTGCTTGACACTCAAGAGCAAGTTTCAGAGTCTCTTATGACTCCCATTTTCTTTTCTTTTTTTTTTTTTTCTCTTTTCATTGACATATTGGTTTCTTCATATATGATGTCCTTGATCTCATTCCACAGCTCATCTGGTCTTCAGTCACTGGTGTTCAAAGCATCAAATCTATTCTTGAGGTGGTCTCTAAATTCGGGTAGAATATACTCAAGGTTGTACTTTGGTTCTTATGGACTTGTTCTAATTTTCTTCAGTTTCAACTTGAACTATCATAGGAGCAATTGACGGTCTGTTCTGAAGTCGACCCCTCACCTTGTTCTGGCTGATGATAATTAGCTTTTCCATCTTCTCTTTCTACAGATGTAGTCAATTTGTTTCCTGTGTATTCCATCTGGTCAGGTCCATGTGTATAGTTACTATTTATGTTGGTAAAAAGATATTTTACATTGAAGAAGTTGCTGGTCTTGCAGAATCAATCATGCAATCTCCAGCCTTGTTTCTATCACCAAGGCCATATTTTCCAACTACTGATCCTTCTTCTCTGTTTCCCACTTTTGAATTTTGATCACCAGTAATTATCAATGCACCCTGATTGCATGTTCAATCAATTTCAGACTGCAAAAGCTGGTAAAAATCTTGAATTTCTTCATCTTTGGCCTTGGTGGTTGGTGCGTGAATTTGAATAATAGTTGTATTAACTGGTTTCCTTGTAGGTGAACGAATATTATCCTATCACTGACAGTGTTGTACTTTAGGGTTGATTTTGAAATGTTCTTTCTGAAGATGTATGCAATGCCGTTCCTCTTCAAGTTGTCATTCCTGGCATAGTAGACTATAAGATTGTCCGATTCCAAATGACCAATACCAATCCATTTTAGCTCACTAATGCCTAGGATATTGATGTTTATGCATTTCATTTTTGACCATTTCCAATTTTCCTATATTCATACTTGGTATATTCCATGTTCTGATTATTAATGGATGTTTGCAACTGTTTCTTCTCATTATGAGTCATGCCACATCAGCAAATGAAGGTCCCAGGAGCTTGATTCCATCCACATCATTAAGGTCGACTCTACTTTGAGGAGGCAGCTCTTCTACAGTAGTCTTTTAAGCACCTTCCAACCTGAGGGGCTAATCTTCTGGCACTGCATCAGACAATGTTCTGCTGCTATTCGTAAGGTTTTCGCTGGCTAATTCTTTTCAGAAGTAAACTGGCAGTTCCTTCTTCATAGTCCATGTTAGTTTGGAAGCTCAGCTGAAACCTGTCCACCACGGGTGACACTGCTGGTCTTTGAATACCGGTGACATAGCTTCCAGCTTCACAGCAACATCCAGGCGCCACAGTACAGCAAACTGACAGACACATGGAGGATATACCTATTAGAATGGCTAAAATCCAAAACACTGACAACACTAAATTGCTGGTGGGACTGCAAAATGGTGCAGCCGCTTTGGAAGAAGTCTGGCAGTTTCTCACATAGTGAAACATAATCTTACCATATGATCCAGCAAACACTATCAAGTATTTTCTCAAATGCATTAAAAAAAAATGTTCACACAAAAACCTACATGCAAACATTTAATAGAAGCTTTATTCCTAAGTGCCAAAAATTGGAAGGAACCAAGATGTCCTTCAGTAAGTGAATGGATAGACAAACTGGTACGATCACACAATGGTGTGTTATTCAGCCATAAAAAGAAACAAACTATTGAGCCTTGAAAAAAACATGAAGGAACACTAATTGCACATTACTAAGTTTAAAAGGCCAGTCTGAAAAAGCCACACACTGTATGATTCCAGTTGTATGATATTCAGGAAAAGGTAAAACTGTAGAGACAGTGAAAATACCAGTAGTTGCTAGAGGCTTGGGTAGGGCAGATTTAGGAGGAATAAATAGGTGAATCACAAGGCATTTTGGGAGTGGTGAAATTATTCTGAATGATGCTATAATGGTGGACCCATGACATTACGCATTTGTGAAAATCCATAGGGCTACCAACACAAAGATTGAGCCTTAATGTAAACTATGGACTTTAATTAATACTAATATATCAATATTGGCTCATTGATTTCAATAAGTGTACCACAGTAACATAAGATGTCAATAATAGGAGAAGTAGTGTGCAAGAGGAAGGGGGTTATGTGGGAACTCTCTGTACTTTCAAACAACTTTTCTGTGAATCTAAAATTGCTCCAACATAGTCTATTTAAGGTGTTTTTTTTTATTGTACTTAAGATAAAGGTTTACAGAACAAACTAGTTTCTCATTAAACAGCTAGTACTGTTAACAGCCCCATGACATGTCAACACTCTCCCTTCTCAACCTTGGGTTCCTGATTACCAGCTTTCCTGTCCCCTCCTGCATTCTAGTCCTTGCCCCAGGGCTCGTGTGCCCTTTTACTTATTAAAAGTTTCCTAATAAGAAATAATTATCTGTAAGCTATGCATTTGGGAGCGTCCCAGGCATTTATCAAAGAAACAAAGCAAGAAGTTCATGCCTAGTGTGAGAACCTGGGTTAAAGTGTAACCGTTTGGTCCTGGAGTCAATAGTGAACATACCAGGGCAGAGTCAGAGTCAGAGTCAGAGTCAGAGTCAGAATGTTTACATCTGGGAGGAACTCTGAGGTTCTCTAGTTTAACTCTCTGGATTTACTGACAGTTTTGTTTCAAGTCCAATAGGGAATCGCTGCCGTGATCTCATGTAACCAATGATGACAGTTATTAGGTGAAATGATCAATGGAATGCACTTAGCAAGGTGGTGGGCACATGGTTCATATTTAATACAAGGTTCTGGAGGGGCTGACTGTGTCAGGTCCTGTACCCCAGAGGTAGAGGCTGAGACAGGATTTGATAAGAACATGGGGAAGAAGGGAGCAGGATAGGGAAGGGGCAGATGTGAAGGCAGGCGAGAACTCAGCAAACTTCCTGGCAGGAGTGAGTCTGGGACTGATCCTAGAGGGGCCTCAGGTCTAAGTTTGGCCCAGTGTCTATCCCAACTCTAGACAAAGAGCTGAGCTACCCCACCCCATCCAGTCAGTCATTGTCTAAGAATTACGTTGGGGAGTCGGGGGAGGAAGCGGGAGAGAAGTAGCAAGGTCATGTCCCCATCTCTGCAAGTACAGGCAAAGCAACAAAAATGTTCACATCAGCTTGCTTCACGATAACCAAAAACTAAAACCATGAGAACGATCCATTAGCTGAGAATGGATAAACAAATTCTGGTGTATTCCCAACTGAAACACTGCTTAGCTATAAAAAGAACAAATTACTGAATTGAGCAGAAACATGGATTGACCTTAAAAACATGATGTTAAGTGAAAGAAACCAGACAAGAAAAGCACAGGGTGTCTGGTCTCACACATGTGAAGTTCAGGAACAGGCAAATCAATGCACCTGTGAAGGTAGAAGGCAGAGGTCAAAACAATGGACTGTAGCACTCTAACAATCGTGAAGATGGCAAAGGACTTAGCAGCATTTTGTCGCGTTGTCCATGGGGTTGCCATGAGCGGGAATCGACCCAATGGCAACTAACAACAGCAGCCCAATACACAAAACTAATGTGTATAGATAGTGTGTAAAAATCTACACGTGGCTGTTTGAATGAAAAGGTACATACAACAACAAGAAGAGATAGCACACCCTTTAAACCACATGCCGAACAAAATAAACCGAAGCCTACAGGTCTTTAAAACTGATCAATGACTTCCATTAACTGCAAATAAATGAAGCTATCTTCTTTCAAACAGCTTTACTCTGTTGCAATAGTTTTAGTTTCTCATCTTCAAGTGAATCGCTGTCTACTTTAGCATTAAAGACTGATTAAAGTGATTTACTTGATGAAAGGCATATTTGGATAGAATATTCCACCAGCAATAGAATGTGACACTGAGGTTGGGGAGAACAGAAAACAGAGACCTAGTTTAAGTCAGAAGGTAACAGCCCCTGCTCAGCCAAGGGAAGGACTGATCTGGGCTTTGGGGGTAGGGATGGGAAGGAAATCCTAATGAAATGTTAAAAAAAACTGTGGATAAATGACTCTTCTTGCTAATTGTCTTGATGTAGGTGTTGAAGGGGAAAAGGAATCAAAAGTGATTATGGAAAAAGGGTAGCAGCCTGTACAGGCAAAGGGAAGCCTAGAGGGGGCCAGGATTGGGCAAGAAATGCTGATTTGGTCTTTGACACGAGAGGATGGGAGGACATCCATGTTGTAATGTGGGGTGGGGTGGGCTTTAGAGACAGGATATGGGACTGCCTGTGAAGGCAGGACTTGTGGTAAATAAGCATGGTTTTCACAGATGGAGCTTTCTAGAGAAAGCAGAGGGACTGACAAAACAGAAGAGGAGCAGTCAGGAAGGATGCCTTCAAAATGAGGAAAGCATTGGTCACGTAATGCAAGGGAGGGAGTTTTAAGTCACATATTATGTCGTTAAGGCAGTACCAAGTCAATATGAAATCAATACCAAATATCCAGAATCAGGATCATAAATAATGTGGTCTTTTGATTTTTGCTACAAAAACCTTTGGTGGCCTCGGAACATTCAGCTTCAGTAGGCAGATAACAGTTTGAAGAAAAATAAAACGGCATTTTTTAGGTGAAATAGGGGATGCCAATAGCCCTCTTCTGGTTTGAGACAGCCAGCATTCAAAAACAGGACAGCAGGAACATGGGCAGAGTGCCAATCAGTAAGTACCCCGGTGGGAAATTGATGGAATTTTGAGGCTTTAATAAGGTCTGGGCAGAGCATGGAGAAACCACATCACCGTGCAACACCTGGGGACTTAGAGCAGCCGGTGGGTGTCACCACCCCCAAGGCCACCAGAGAGGCTGAGAGAGTGCTAACAGACCAAGACACCTGAGTGGGGGAGGGATTGAACTGGAGCTGTGACTTTGACGGAGGATTTGGCCATACTGGGGAACCCTGAAGGGAGGAACAACTATGCCAGCCTCCCTCTCCTCCCTCCTTCCTCTCTCCTACTCTGGCTTCCCATTGACTATGCCTATTCAGAGACAGAGAGATTCCCAAGGCCCAGAGTAGAGCTGAGAAGGATGGGTAGTGAATCAGGAGGGTCCAGTGCAAGATACCCAGCCATGGCTGTAGGGGCATTAGGGGAAATGTATGCCTTTTTTAGGATGGATTGTTGTTAGTTGCTGTCGAGTCAGCTCTGACTCATGGTGACCCCATGTATAAAGAAGGAAACATTGCCCTGTCCTGCACCATCTTCATGATTGTTGGTATACTCAAGTCCACTGTTGTGGCCACTGTGTATTTTGAGTGCCTTCCAACCTAGGGGGCTCATCTTTCAGTCCTATATCAGACAATATTCTGTTGTGATTCAGAGGGTTTTCATTTGATGATTTTCAAAAACACATCACCAGGCCTTTCTCCCTAGTCTTTTTTAGTCTGGAAGTTCCTCTGGAGCCTGTCTACCATGAATGACCTTGCTGATAAACCTGTCTACCATGAATGACAGTGGCCTAACTTCCAGCATCATAACAACATGCAAGCCACCAAAGGATGACAGACAGACGGGTGGTGGCGAGGATAAATAGACACATGACACACAATTTAGATGGTAGATGGCAGATGGCCAAAGTCAGTGAATGGGAAAAGGCTGAAGCCACTGTTATGCTTAGGTCAACTCCTATCTCTCACAAGAGCCAAATGACTGACTGTTAAATATTCAGGAATTTTGCAGCCAGTTGTTAAACCATCAGTAGCCTAAAATCAGTGATAATGGGAGCCTTTACCTCACAGAAATTGGCAAACACTAACAGAGGAGGGCTTCTCCCCCTACCCCTGTACCAGGGAGCCATTTTACCAGCACACCACTGGTTGTAACAGTTCTTTCACCATCTGGAGATCATCTTGGAAGGAAGCACGGGCAGTACAGAGTTTCTTTTTCCCTCTCAGATTTGGGGGAGAGCTGACAGTATAGGGGAGTCGATGGGAAAGTAGGCGAGATTACTTAGGTTGCACAGCTCTATTATATAGAGGAAAACCAAAGCAAAAACATTAAAAAAAAAAAAAAAAAAGCCTGGAAGCAAAAACAAAAAAGTGTTTGTTACATTTGTTCCAAAATAGTCCTATGTGTAAACTTTCACCAAAAACTGTAAAATGTTATTTAAAAAAATAGTTTGGCTGCATTCAGGGCTTCTGTCTAAATAGGAGGCTACCCTCCTAAAAGAATCAGAGTAAAACTCTCTTTCTTGAGCCTTCATGCCTGACCAGCTTCCCAATCTCAATTGTCAGCTGCAGCAGTCTGCCGCAAATACCCCCGGCCTTACTGACAATTTTTGTTTCTTATTTTAGTAGACAACAACTCTGATACATACCATGTGCTGTAGGTGGAATAATAGCCCCCAGAAATGTCTGCGTTCTAATTCCCAGAACCTGTGAACATGCTACCTAATGTTGTAACGGAAGCTCAGCAGATGTAATTAAAGTTAAGGTCTTTGATATGGGGAGATGATCCTGGGTCATTCAGGAGGGCCTGATCTAATTACCTGAATCCTTCAAAGGAGGATTCTCAAGCTGGAGACAGGGGAAGAGAGGGAACAGTGGAGGCAGGGTCAGAAAATTGCTACTCCAACTTGAAGGTGGAGGAAGGAGACCGTGAAACAAGGAATGTAGGTAGATTCTAGAAGCTGGAAAGACAAACAGATTCTCCCCTAAAGAAGGTGGCCCTGCTAACACCTAGATTTCAGGCCAAAAGAGACCCGTCTTGGGCTTCTGTCTTACAGAACTATATGGTAACAAATTTATGTTGTTTTAAGGTACTGAGTTTGTAATAATGCATTATGGCAGCAATAGGAAACTAATACCCCATAATTAAGTTTTTCAGCTTGATATTATTATTTTTTTTTCCACAAAATCTTGCAGTTGCAACTTTATTTCTAAGACTTGCACTGGCCCTCTCTGCTATGCTGCCTTACTAAGTTCAAAGTGGCTGATGAAAGCCCACATGGAGATATATTTGCAGTGGGCAAACCAGGTGGAAGACAGATTGCTCAATGCTAGGGAGAGGATTTGATGTAAGCTGACCACAGGGTTTATAACATAAAAGTATTTGTGTGCCAATAGAATTCAACAACATATCAAAAAAATAATCAACCACGACCAAGTGGGATTTATACCAGGTATGTAAGGTTGCAAGGTTGGTTTAATATTAGAAAAACCATTAATGTAATCCACCATATAAATAAAACAAACGACAAAGACCACATGATCTTATCAATTGACGCAGAAAAGGCATTTGACAAATCCAACACCCATTCATGATAAAAACTCTCAGCAAAATAGGAATTGAAGGAAAATTCCTCAACATAATAAAGGGCATCTGTACAAAGCCAACAGCCAACATCACTCTAAATGGAGAGAGCCTGAAAGCATTTCCCTTGAGAACGGGAACCAGACAAGGATGCCCTTTATCACCACTCTTCTTCAACATTGTGCTAGAGGTCCTAGCCAGAGCAATTAGGCTAGACAAAGAAATAAAGTGCATCCGGATTGGCAAGGAAGAAGTAAAATTATCTCTATTTGCAGATGACATGATCTTATACACAGAAAACCCTAAATAATCCTCAAGAAAACTACTGAAATTAATAGAAGAGTTCAGCAGAGCCTCAGGTTACAAGATAGGTAAACATACAAAAATCACTTGGATTCCTCTACGTCAACAAAAAGAACATCGAAGAGGAAATCACCAAATCAATACCATTCACAGTAGCCCCCAGGAAGATAAAATACTTAGGAATAAATCTTACCAAAGATGTAAAAGACCTATACAAAGAAAACTACAAAGTACTAGTGCAAGAAACTAAAAGGGACTTACATAAGTGGAAAAACATACCTTGCTCATGGATAGGAAGACTTAACATAGTAAAAATGTCTATTCTACCAAAAGCCATCTATACATACAATGCACTTCCAATCCAAATTCCAATGACATTTTTTAATGTGATGGGGAAACAAATCACCAACTTCATATGGAAGGGAAAGAAGCCCCGGATAAGTAAAGCGTTACTGAAAAAGAAGAAAGTGGGAGGCCTCACTCTACCTGATTTTAGAACCTATTATACAGCCACAGTAGTCAAAACAGCCTGGTACTGGTATAACAACAGGCACACAGACCAATGGAACAGAATCGAGAACCCAGATATAAATCCATCCACATATGAGCAGCTGATATTTGACAAAGGCCCAGTGTCAGTTAATTGGGGAAAAGATAGTCTTTTTAACAAATGGTGCTGGCATAACTGGATATCCATTTGCAAAAAAATGAAACAGGACCCATACCTCACACCATGCACAAAAACTAACTCCAAGTGGATCAAAGACCTAAACATAAAGACTAAAACGATAAAGATCATGGAAGAAAAAATAGGGACAACGTTAGGAGCCCTAATACAAGGCATAAATAGAATACAAAACATTACCAAAAATGACGAAGAGAAACCAGATAACTGGGAGCTCCTAAAAATCAAACACCTATGCTCATCTAAAGACTTCACCAAAAGAGTAAAAAGACCACCTACAGATTGGGAAAGAATTTTCATTTATGACATCTCTGAGCAGCCCCTGATCTCTAAAATCTATATGATTCTGTTAAAACTCAATCACAAAAAGACAAACAACCCCATCAAAAAGTGGGCAAAGGTTATGAACACGCACTTCACTAAAGAAGATATTCAGGCAGCTAACAGATACATGAGAAAATGCTCTCGATCATTAGCCATTAGAGAAATGCAAATTAAAACTACGATGAGATTCCATCTCACGCCAACAAGGCTGGCATTAATCCAAAACACACAAAATAATCAATGTTGGAGGGACTGTGGAGAGATTGGAACTCTTCTTATACACTGCTGGTGGGAATGTAAAATGGTACAACAACTTTGGAAATCTATCTGGCGTTTTCTTAAAAAGTTAGAAATAGAACTACCATACAACCCAGAAATCCCACTCTTCGGAATATATGCTAGAGAAATAAGAGCCTTTGCACGAACGGATATATGCACACCCATGTTTATTGCAGCTCTGTTTACAATAGCAAAAAGCTGGAAGCAACCAAGGTGTCCATCAACGGATGAATGGTTAAATAAATTGTGGTATATTCACACACTGGAATACTACACATCAATAAAGAACAGTGACAAATCTGTGAAACACTTCATAACATGGAGGAACCTGGAAGGCATTATGCTGAGTGAAATTAGTCAGAGGCAAAAGGACAAATATTGTATAAGACCACTATTATAAGATCTTGAGAAATAGTATAAACTGAGAGGAACACATACGTTTGTGGTTACGAGGAGGGGAGGAAGGAAGGGTGGGAGAGGGTTATTTACTGATTAGTTAGTAGATAAGAACTACTTTAGGTGAAGGGAAGGACAATTCTCAATACACGGAAGGTCAGCTCAACTGGACTGGACCAAAGCAAAGAAGTTTCCGGGATAAACTGAATGCTTCAAAGGTCAGCAGAGCAAGGGCGGGGGTTTGGGGACTATGGCTTAAGGGAACTTCTAAGTCAATTGGCAAAATAACGCTATTATGAAAACATTCTGCATCGCACTTTGGAATGTGGTGTCTGGGGTCTTAAATGCTCACAAGCGGCCATCTAAGATGCATCAATTGGTCTCAACCCACCTGGATCAAAGGAGAATGAAGAACACCAAGGTCACACGACAACTATGAGCCCAAGAGACAGAAGGGGCCACATGAACCAGAGACTTACATCATCCTGAGACCAGAAGAACTAGATGGTGCCTGGCCACAACTGATGACTGCCCTGACAGGGAACACAACAGAGAGCCCCTGAGGGAGCAGGAGATCAGTGGGATGCAGATCCCAAATTCTCATAAAAAGACCAGACTTAATGGTCTGACTGAGACTAGAGGAATCCCGGCAGTCATGTTCCCCAAACCCTCTGTTGGCCCAGGACAGGAGCCATTCCCGAAGACAACTCATCAGACATGGAAGGGACTGGACAATGGGTAGGAGAGAGATGCTGATGAAGAATGAGCTACTTGTATCAGGTGGACACTTGAGATTGTATTGGCATCTCCTGTCTGGAGGGGAGATGGGAGGGTAGAGAGGGTTAGAAACTGGCAAAATTGTCACGAAAGGAGAGACTGGAAGGGCTGACTCATTGAGGGGAGAGTAAGTGGGAGTGTGGAGTAAGGTGTATATAAGCTTATATGTGACAGACTGACTTTATTTGTAAACGTTCACTTAAAGCTCAATAAAAATTATTAAAAAAATAGAACACTAGCAGTAACAAAAATGACAGCAGATGCTTGTAGCACTTGCAGACAAAACCATGTGATTCCAAGTGTCATTGTAACTGGGTAATAATGACAGCTGTGATTGGACAACATTAAAGGTTCAAAAAGTAAATTAGCGTGGAGTTTTAGCCTTGTAGAGATATTGATACATATAAGCTAGCCTTACGAACAATGTTTTTATTATTATAACTAATTGAACCAAACCAAACCCATTACCTTCGAGGTGATTCCGACTCATAGCAACCATATAAGACAGTAGAGCTGCCCGATAGGGTTCCCAAGAAGTGGCTGGGGGATTCGAATTGCTGACCTTTTGGGTAGCAGTTGGGTTCTTAACCACTGCGCCACCAAGGCTTCTGTAACTACCTATAGGAATATTTTTATATAAAAAATAATAAGTTTCTGCCAAAACACCGCACAAAACAATTTTATAGACAGTCACTTTGGTGTCACGCCCTCCGACAATGTCACTCAGTGCACCCTTCTGCACCCCCCATGCCCTCTAGTGTCACCACTGGGGTGTAGGACTTGTTATGAATTGAATTGCGTCCCCAGAAAGTTATATTGAAGTGCTAACCTCTGTTTTGGAATTGAGTTTTCCTTTTGTTATGTTAATTAGGTCATACCACAGTAGAAAAAAAACAAACCCATCGCAGTCCAGTCGATTTCCACTCTATAGCACATAGACCCTATAGCACATACAACTGCCCCATAGAGTTTCCAAGGAGCACCTGGTGGATTTGAACTGCTGACCTTTTAGTTAGCAGCTGTAGCTCTTAACTACTACACCACCAGGTTTTCCTATCAGGGTAGAGTGGGTCCCAAACTGAATTCCTTCTAAGTGGCGTCTTATAAAAAGGGAAAACAGACATGGAGAGACAAATACACATGGGGAAGGAACACCAAGCATTGCCAGAAGCTACTAGAAGCTGAAAGAGAAGAAGAAAGACATTCCCCTAGAGACCGTGCCCTGAATTCAGACTTCTAACCCCCAGAACTGTGATAGTAAACCAGGCATGAAAGGGCAAATATTATACATGATCCCATTTACATGAAAGATCTGGAATAGGCAATGCATAGAGACCAACGTACACTCCGAGTCCCTGGGTAGTGCAAATGGTTAAGCACTTGACTACTAGTCAGAAGGCTGGCAGTTCAAACCCACCCAGAGGCACCTTGAAAGATGAGCTTGGTGATCTGCTTCCGAAAGGTCACACAGCCTTGAGAACCCTGTGGAGCAGTTCTGCTCTGCACATGGGATTGCTATGATTTGAAATCAACTCAACAGGAACTAATAACAACAGTGGTAACCAGAAGCTCGGAGGAGGGGGAAATCAGGAACAAAATAACAGCAACAAAATGTGGTGCTTTTTTTTGCCTATTAAACTAGAAAGGTTATAATTATTCATTTCTTTATTTTGTAAAATAAAATACAATAGTGCTGTAAATGAACTCTGGGATTTAATGTCAGGCCATTTCTTAGCACATCCGTGGAGTTCCTGGTGACAACGGAATTGAGGGCTTCATGGAGCCGGGGTCTGACCCAGAAGGACAGTCCCTGTCTTCTCTTCACAGTAAATGTAGCTCTCAGAGTATATACCTAGTGTGGGGTGTTGGCGATAAAGGTCATGTGCTTAATATTAATAATAAAGATATAAATAAAAATATTAAATCATCTTTCTCACTGAGCTTAAAAGATCTGTGAAGTTTAAGCCCAGTATATTACTGATCTCTGAATTGACTTCTTGAAATTCTCAGAGTTTGACTGAGCTAACAAACAGAAGCTTGGGAAATGGATGTCTAAGGAGTTATTATAGAAATCTAGTTTGTGAATGGAAAATTGGAGACTCTAGGGTTCTGAGCTTGAATGTCACTCTTGAGAAAAGTGACCAGTCTAAAAAGAAATGCAATGATAAATTCCCATGCTTTGATGGAACTATGACAACTATGAAAGCGAATAAGGAATCAATTTATTTTTTACAATGACCTTGACTTCTAAATTTGTCCATTTCCCCGGGATTCCTGTAATCCAAATCAGCAACACAGCAGGATGAGTTTTGCTTCTGTCCTGTCCCATGGCTCTAAGGGACAAGCGCCACCCCTTTGCCCTTACTTGGGATCCTGCCAGTGACATAGAAGTAGTATTTATGCTAAAGAAAATAGCTTTGAATTCATCAGCCCAGTTTGAATTGTATATCTCTGTACATTTGGGGTGATGGTTACCTTATAGACACTCACACACATATATATTATTTATAAATATATATATGTATGTATGTGTGTGTATATATGTGTATAAAAATATGTGTATGTATTTTTTTTATATATATATATACATACCTTCATTGTGGTAAATCTACATACCTATAGCAACCCCATAGGACAGAGTAGAACTGCCCCGTAGAGCTTCCAAGGAGTGGCTGGTGTATTCAAACTGCTGACCTTTTGATTAGCAGCTGAGCTCTTAACCGCTGCACCACCAAAAACCCTTGGCCATCGAGTTGATTCTGACTCATAGTGACCCTGCAGGACAGAGTAGAACTCCCCCATAGGGTTTCCAGGGAGCGTCTGGTGGATTTGAACTGCCTACCTTTTGGTTAGAAGCTGAGCTCTTACTCCCTGTACCACCAGGGCTCCACGTATCTATATCTATCTATCTATATATGCTGTGGTTGGGCTCTCTCTCTCTTTCTCTCTCTCTATATATATTTGTTGTTGTCACTGACTCTCCACTTTACCAAGCATGATGTCCTTCCCCAGAGACTGGTCCCTCCTGATAAAAAAAACCTGATAGCATGCCCAAAATATGTGACGTGAAGTCTCACCATCCTCCATTCTAAGGAGCATTCTGGCTGTACTTCTTCCAAAACATACACATATACACACATTTGCCAGTTTGATATTTTTATATGTACAATTCAGTGACACCAGTGACATTAATCAAGTTGTGCAGCCGTCACCCCAGTATCCATTGTCAAGTTTTCCATCACCATAAACGGGTACTCACTGCATCCTAAACAATGCTTCCTTATTTCTGCCCCCCTTCCCACCGTTGCCGTTGAGTGGATTCCAACTCATACCATGTATACGGTATATTCTTTTTTAAAGAAACATTTTAAACTATTAAGAAAAGAGAAAAAACCCACTGCCATCAAGTCTATTCTGACTCATGGCAACCCCACAGGAAAGATTAGAACTGCCCATAGGGTTTCTAAGGCTCTAATCTTTACCAAGCAGGCTACCACGTCTTTCTTCCTTGGAGTGACCGGTGAGCTTGAACTGCTGGCCTTTTGAGTAGCAGCCAAGCACTTTTTACCACTCTGCCACCAGAAAAAAAAAAAAAAAAAATGGGCTCGTTTTAAACCCTAGACTAAAAATAAACCCTTTGCTGTTGAGTCAATCTGACTCCTAGTGACCCTGTAGGACAGAGTAGAACTGCACCATAGGATTTCCAAGGAGCAGCTATGGATTCAAACTGCAGACTTTTTGGTTAACAGCCAAGCTGTTAACCACTGCACTACCAGGGTTCCAGCCTTTGAAACTATAGATGGTGCAGATATATTGTGAAGATTAGCTAAGAATTTGAAATACAGTTGATATCGATTTAGAACCTGCTAAAAAAATACCTATTTTCAAATGACAACTTTTTTTATTTCACTATATCAGTGTTGTTGTACTCTCTGGCTACTTGCCAATATAAGACTGGCCTGAGCAAATTTGAATCCATAAGATCATGTTTTTGTTATCTTGTAATAGATTTGCCATCATTTCCTGAACTTAATTCAGTGACCCTGTGCTAAGAGTTTAATCCTAGCACTGGATTTACCATTTATATACAGATGTACTTCATAATTATTAGACTTGTGCAGCTCTGAAAGAATACAGATGAGCACACAGCCCACATAACAGCGTGTGTGAGCTCTTTAAATAAACTTTTCAGAGCCTCACGGTGCAATCTTAAGTATGAGTGGAAGGTCATGTGCATTGATACATCCTTTTGTCCACATGGCTTCCAGGCCAAGCCAAGGGTCAAGGATATGAGTGCCTGTGCGTGTGTATGAATGAATATATATATGCATGTGTGTGTCTGTGTATACCTGTGTGTATGTCTGTGTGTACGTGTGTGTGTGTATACAGTCCGCCCTCAGTATGTAGGGGGATTGGTTCCACGACCCCTGTGACGGATGCTCAAGTCCCTAGTGTAAAAGAACATAGTATTTGCATATAACTTACATCCTCCCATATACTTTAAATCATCTCTAGATTACTTTTAATACTTAATACAATGTAAATACTATGTAAATTGTTGTTTTACTGTACTGTTCAGGGAATAATGATGAGACAAAAAAAAGTTTTTTTTTTCCCCCAAATATTTTTGGTCTGTGGTTGGTAGAATCTGCAGACGTGGAACTCCCAGATATGGTGTGTGTATATGTGTATATATATGTGTGTGTATATGTGTATGTATGTGTGTATGTATGTGTGTATGTATGTGTGTGTGTGTGTGTGTCTATGTGTGCGTGTATGTGTTATGTATGTGTATGCGTATAGGTGTATGTATGTGTGTGTGTGCATATGTGTATGTGTGTGTGTATATGTGTGTCTATATGTGTATGTGTTTATATGTCAATATACGTGTGTGTGCATATGTATGCATAGCAATATGTTTGTGCGTTAGTAGATCTGCACGTCTCTTTCTTTCTCTCTGTATCCATCCGTTTATTTTGCTTAAGAATCACGCAATAAAATTTACAAAACTCTGCCCAAGCAGCTTGGGTTATGTACAGCCATATCAGCAGTTGTTGGACCCAAGAACATGAGCCGAATCCTGCACAAGTGGAACAGGGTCTCCTCCGTGTCAAAGCCGCTGGAAGCAACACCGTTGCTGTAACATAACGTGTTGCAGAATGGCAGGGGAGACAAACACTGCTACTAAGCATCTGCTACCCTCAGTATAGCTTATGTACTCCTCACAAAATCCTGGCATTTTAGAGGGCCTGGGTTTGCGGCTGAGCCTTGGCTCCCTCGTCGTAAGTAGCAGGGCCAATCATTCTCTTACCAAGATAAGTGAGAGGATACAATGAGGTTGTGGGTATAGAGGACTTGTTTGCTACTCTAACTGGATATTGGTGATATTTGGTAATAATCATCCCTGCTTGGGTTCTCAGCCCTGCATGCTTTCCTGAACCCTGTGTTTCCTGGCTGCAGTTGTGTGGGTGTGTTAAATCTTAGGCATGAATAGGGCAGAGTATCCCAGCCATCGAGGTTTGAACCAGAAAAACCCCCAGGGAGGGTTCAAGCCAAGCCTTGGTGGATGGGTGGGCCCCAGGCCCAAAGACCATGTCCCAGCCACATGGGTAGGAGCTGAAGTGCAGTTAGGGGACAGAGCGAGGCTCAGGCCCTGATTAAGGCCTGACTGGGCAAGGACACATGCATAGGCACTGTAATCATAGAGAATGAAGCTGATGTTGGCCTTCATCCCTGGGTGCCTCAGACTGATTCAGAGAAACTGAGTCAGGGGACAAGCTTTCTCCCAATAGCTAACATTATCCGATTCTGAATTGCAGGCTCAGCCTCCCCTGATCTATAGGATACATTCCGATGTGGTGGGGGTGGGGAGAGAATTCTAGTCCTGGGCTCTGGGATCCAGGTTTGAGCTGAATCAACACTAAAGGCTTTGTCTACTGTTTTGTGTACAGAAACGTTTGCCCTCCCATTCTGGTCTCATGTTGTGCTGTTGGGTGCCATCAGGTTGATTCCCACTCACAGTGACCGCTTGTGACAGAGTAGAACAGCCTCGTAGGATTTCCTAGGTTGTAATCTCTTTGAAAGTGGGTTGCCAGGTCTTTCTCCCCTGTAGCCGCTGAGTGGGCTCAAATCACCATTCTTTCAGTTACCAGACTAATGTTTAACCATGTGATACAGGGCTCTTTTCAGGTCTCATTCCCCATAAAAGAAGTTGGCTTCCCACTGGTGCAGCTGAGGCTGCCCTTTTCTTATTTTCTTATCTCAGATGGAGCCTAGATTGTGTCTTTTCACCTCTCCATCTATCTTTAACTAGGCTTCACCTTTTTATTGTGATATAGAACATTTAAAACAAAAACTTCTCAAAAGTGCCTGACAAAGAATTTGACCTGTCACTTTGACTTTAAACCGGATTTTTTTTTCCTGCCTTTTTCTTGTTTTTTTTATTATTATAAACTCTCCTTTTGAGAATATGAAGTCTTTTACTGTGAAAGTTTTCTAATGTCACAATGTGAGTTTCCTGGTCCCATTTGGATACCTTCATTCATACACAGCAACATTCGAAGTCTGTGAAATTTGGCATCAAAGGCATATAGGAGAGAGATAAGACATGTTCAGGCTGGCCCTTGAGGACTAACCCCCTTCACAGATCTGGCAGTACCATGCTTGTTGAGAGTCGCCATCAAGTCAGCTCTGAGTCATGGTGACCCCAAGCACAACAGAACACAACATCGTATTGCTCTGCACCATCTTTGTGATCCTTCTTATATTGGAGTCTGTTGTTGCGGCTATTGTATATTTCAGGTACCTTCCATCCTAGGGGTCTTATTTTCTAGCACTACATAGGACAATAGTCTGTTGTGATCCACAAAATTTTCACTGGCTAATTTTTGGAAGTAGATCATCAGACCTTTCTTCCTGGTCTGTCTTAGTCTAGAGGCTGAAACCTGTCTACCATGGGTGACTCTGAAGGTACTTGAAATACTGGTGGCAAACTTCTGGCATCACAGCAACATACAGCCACCACAGTAGAACAAATTGATATGCAGGTGGTAGTACATCTTACCTGTAGAATAATATTAACCTTGTTTCTCTTCTGTGGTCTTGTTCTTGAAATAAGAAACAGGAAACCACATATTGATAGGCCCATTTATTTTGATCAAAAAAAAAAAAATTGTCGTCGAGTCAATTCTGACTCATAGTGACCCTACAGGACAGAGTAGAACTGCCCATACTGTTTCCAAGAAGCAGCCGGTGAAACCAAACTGCCGACTTTTAGGTTAGCAGCCAAATGCGTAACCCCAGTGCCACCAGGGCTCCATTTTGATCAAAGACTACAGCAAATTCAGGCAATTCAACAATAAAACTGTGTTCCCTTGGTTTTATTCTTGGCGTTGTTACACAGTCTTGACTAAAACCCCCAGCTCCCATCTTTATCTTCTATGTCTACCAGCAGGTGGAAGTAGCTCCATATCTCAGACAGAAACATCTTGGGATAGTCCCTGGCTCACAGAGATGCTTCTTTGTTGATTGCTGGGTTGTGGATGGTGAATCAACACAAGTGGGATCTTGACAATGCTAATGGATCTTCAACTGTTTTGGCCAAATATGGGGTTTGTAATAAAGCTCTTTTCTCTTGCATTTAAGGCTACAATACTCTTCTTAGGGGTAGCTCTGGGTGAGTTTTGTATACCATGTCGAATCCTGCTGCATACCAGCTCCTTCTGATTCTTTAGGATAAAAATTTTGCTTCACAGGACAATTGGGCCCAAGATGTGTAACTTCTCACATTGCTTGGTTAGTTGAAGTCATGGTTAGCTTTAACTCACCCTTCAGTTAAAATAACACAAGACAAAACTACCAAAATTAACAATTTTAATTATTTTTCTCAGCGTGGCTAAGGAACAGTTATTTTCCTGTAATTTTGCATGAAAATGCTAATGACAGAGGATCATTTGTTCGAGTTTCAGCTGTGAAGAAGAGCTCAAAAGAACTATTAACCCTTGTATATACCCTCAGTCTAATTATGTTCTGTTTCTTTGAAATGTACCCTTTTTTTTTCTCTCTCTCTCTGAAAAGCTATCTTTTCAATCCCCTTGGTTTGTGTCTGGAAATCTCAGTGGCCTGAGAATACAAAGGGGGTTGAGTCAAAGACTTTGGAAAACTTTGCAAATAGGCTATCAGTCGGCTGGATTCTCTTTGTCAGATGCCTAAACCTGATCTCACACCATGAAAGGAGGGCAAAGGAAGGTATGCTTTCCTCTGACCCAATTCCTTTTCAGCCCTGCCTGGGAGTGATTACTGCAGAATGATCTCTACCACACTCAAATCCATAATTGTTCTGGAGAGTATTTTTACCTAAGGTTCTTTGTAGGTGAACTGCCTTGGCAAGCTAAGGAACTGTCCATTTCCATGAAGTTGAATGATTTCCCAAAAGCCTGTTAAATCTTAATCCAATTACAAAGCAATCTCGTTCTACTGAACCCATTACAGAAATGTTTTCAAGCCTTAATTGTACATATATATTTTTTTTTTTTATCTAGAAGAATAGCTTTAGGTTCATCAAGTTGAAAGGAAACATTTTTCAATTTCCAACACAGTGGGAAAAACACATACTCCTCATGCCAAATGTAATTATGCAATTTGAATAGACTTGATGACTGAAAATATTGCTAAACCAAACCAATCCATTCCAGGACTTATGTAAAATATGTATTAAAATATGTACCACAAGTTTAGAAAATAGGAGGCACTTGTGAAATATAACCTTTAAAAACTGATCATTAGATTTGCTTTTTATTAGTCCTGGTAGGACAAAATCAGGCTACAGAAGTTGCATAGCCACGTGTGTGTCATATTAAGAGAATTTTCCTATAGAAGCAGGAAGGATAGTGAAAGACAAATAGCAAATGTTATAGAAGAAGAAAGTCAGGAGCTTCAAACTTCTGGAGAAGCTCTCTCCTCCATGCATTTAAGCAATAGCCTTAGCTGTTGGCTTCACATTCAGTGCTGTGGTGATGAATGCTAGTAAGTGAGCATTGCACACTTTTGGGCCCCTTTATGCATCTAAGTGGAAAGTAACTATTTATAGGAGAGATTTTTAGTACCCATCACCTGTCCTTGAAAAGAAGTCACACATGACAGCAGGTACAACAGGCTTCCAAGTGTACCTTTGAGTAAGCATCTCATCAGAGAGTAGAAACAAAAAGAAGGGATATGTGACAGCTAATTCTATGTGTCAACTTGGCTGGGCCACAGTGCCCAGTTCTTTGGCCAAACACTAGTTTGGTTGCTGTTATGGAGTAGCTAAACCCCCAAAAAACCCAGTGCCATTGAGTCGATTCCGACTCATAGCGACCCTATAGGACAGAGTAGAACTGCCCCATAGAGTTTCCAAGGAGCACCTGGCAGATTCGAACTGCTGACCCTTTGGTTAGCAGCCGTTGCACTTAACCACTATGCCACCAGGGTTTCCTAAATGGTAACCAGCGTTTCCTAAATGGTAACTACAATGGAGTAGCTACATGTGATTAAATTAGTTGGCCTTAAATAAAGCAAATTACCTCCCATAATAGAACCAACCAAACAGTTGGCCTTAAGAGAAAAAAGGGAGTTTCCCTAAGGTGTGTTCTGCCTTCAGAATATAAATAGACATTTTTTAAGAACTCTCACTTTCACTCTTCCTATAGCCTGATCTATGGAGCATGGGATACAAACCCGAAGGAGGCTCCAGCCTGTAGTCTGACCTGCAGATTTTGGACTTGCCAGACCCCACAATCAAATTAACCAATTCCTTGAAGTAAACTCATCAATCTCTCTCTTTATATATTATATATATATATATGGAAACCCTGGTGGCATAATGGTTAAGTGCTAAGGGTGCTAACCAAAAGGTCAGCAGTTCAAATCTGCCAGGTGCTTGTTGGAAACTCTGTGGGGCAGTTCTACTCTGTCCTATAGGGTTGCTATGAGTCAGAATCAACTTGACGGCAGTAGGTTGGTATGTATGTTGTTGTTGTGAGGTGCCATATAGTCGATTTGGACTCATAGCAACCCGATATGACAGAGTAGAAATGCCACATAAGATTATCTAGGTTGTAATCTTTACAGGAGCAGATAGCCAGGTCTTTCTCCAGAGGAGGCTCTAGGTGGGTTCCTTTTGGTTAGCAGCCAAGTGCTTACCCATTGCACCACGAGGGCTCCTTATATACACACCAACCTCTAATGTTAAAGAAGAAGAAATTGAAGATTTTTAACAACTTCTGCAGTCTGAAATTGATCAAACATGCAACCAAGATGCATTGATAATTACTGGAATGTGAAAGACGGAAACAAAGAAGAGGATCAGCAGTTGGAAAATATAGTCTTGGTGATAGAAATGTAGCTGCAGATAGCATGTTAGAATTTTGCAAGACCAATGACCTTTTCAATGGGAACACCTTTTTCAACAACATAAATGGCTATTTTATACATGGACATTGCCAGATGGAATACACAGGAATCAAATCAACTCATCTGTGAAAAGAGACCATGGAGATGTTCAATATCATAAGTCAGAACAAAGACAGAGGCTGACTGTGGAACAGACCATCAATAGTTCATATGCAAATTCAAGCTTGAGTTGAAAAGTATGATCTTGAGTATATCCTACCTGAATTTAGAGACCATCTGAAGAATAAATTTGAAGCATTGACCACTAATGACCAAAGAGCAAATGAGTTGTTGGATGACATCAAGGACATCATACATGAAAAAGCAAAAGATCATTAAAAAGACAAGAAAGAATAGAAAAGATCAAAATGGATGTCACAAGAGACTCAGAAATTTGTTCTTCAACGTAGTGTAGCTAAAGCGAATGGAAGGAATGATGATGTAAATGAACTCAATGGAAGCTTTCAAAGGGAGGCTCAAGAAGACAAAGTAAAGTGTTATAATGAAACGTACGAAGACTTAGAGTTAGAAAACCAAAAGAGAACAACATGCTCAGCATTTCCCAAACTGAAAGACCTAATGAAAAAATGCAAGCCTCAAGTTGCAATACTGAAGGACTCTATGAGCAAAATCTGTCTGTCAGTTTGTCGTATTATGGGAGCTTGTGTGTTTCTGTGTTGCTGGAAGCTATGCCACCAGCATTCAGATACCAGCAGAGTCACCCACGGAGGACAGGTTTCAGCTGAGCTTCCAGACTAAGACTAGGAAGAAGAACCTGGCAGTGTAGTTCTGAAAAGCATTAGCCAGTGAAAACCTTATGAATAGCAGTGGAACATTGTCTGATATAGTGCTGGAAGATGAGCCCCCCAGGTTGGAAGGCGCTCAAAAGATGACTCGGGAAGAGCTGCCTCCTCAATGTAGAGTTGACCTTAATGACGTAGATGGAGTAAAGCTTTCTGGACCTTCATTTGCTTATGTGGCATGACTCAAATGAGAAGAAACAGTTGCAAACATCCATAAATAATCGGAACTTGGAATGTACGAAGTATGAATCTAGGAAAATTGGAAATCATCAAAAATGAAATGAAACGCATAAACATCGATATCCTAGGCATTAGTGAGCTGAAATGGACTGGTATTGGCCATTTTGAATTGGACAATCATATAATCTACTATGCTGAGAATGACAACTCGAAGCGGAATGGTATTGCATTCATCATCAAAAAGAACGTTTCAAGATCTATCCTGAAGTACAACGCTGTCAGTGATAGGATAATATCCATACGCCTAAAAGGAAGACCAGTTACTACGACTATTATTCAAATTTACACACCAACCACTAGGGACAAAGATGAAGAAATAGAAGATTTTTATCAGCTGCTGCACTCTGAAATTGATCGAACATGCATTGATAATTATTGGCAATTAGAATGTGTAAGTTGGAAACCAAGAAGAAGGATCACTAGTTGGAAAATATGGCCTCAGTGATAGAAACAATGCTGGAGATTGAATGATAGAATTTAGCAAGACCAACGACTTCTTCATTGCAAATACCTTCTTTCACCAACATAAATGGTGACTACACAGATGTACCTCGCCAGGTGGAACACACGGAAATCAAATTGACTACATCTGTGGAAAGAGACAATGGAAAAGCTTGATATCTTTAGTCAGAAAAAGGCCAGGGGCCAACTGTGGAACAGACCATCAATTGCTGACATGCAAATTCAAGCTGAAACTGAAGAAAATCAGAGTAAGTCCACAAGAGCCAAAATATGATCTTGAGTACATACCACCTGAATTTAGAGACCATCTGAAGAATAGATTTGATGCATGGAACACTAATGACCAAAGACCAGACGAGTCATGGAATGACATCAAGGACATCATCCACGAAGAAAGCAAGAGGTCATTGAAAAGACAGGAAAGAAAGAAAAGACCAAGATGGATGTCAGAGGAGACTCTGAAACTTGCTTTCGAAAGTTGAGCAGCTAAAGCGAAAGGAAGAATTGATGAAGTAAAAGAACTGAACAGAAGATTTCAAAGGTGTCTCGAGGAGACAAAGTAAAGTATTATAATGACATGTGCAAAGAGCTGGAGATGGAAAACCAAACGGGAAGAAGACACTCGGTGTTTCTCAAGCTGAAAGAACTGAAGAAAAAATTCAAGCCTCGAGTTGCAACAGTGAAGGATTCTATGGGGAAAATATTAAATGACTCAGGAAGCATCAAAAGAAGATGGAAGGAATACACAGAGTCATTATACTAAAAAGAATTAGTCGATGTTCAACCATTTCATGAGATGGCATATGATCAGGAACTGATGGTACTGAAGGAAGAAGTCCAAGCTGCCCTGAAGGCACTGGCGAAAAACAAGGCTCCAGGAATTGATGGAATATCAATTGAGATGTTTCAACAAACAGATGCAGCACTGGAGGTGCTCACTCGTCTATGCCAAGAAGTATGGAAGACAGCTTCCTGGCCAACTGACTGGAAGAGATCCATATTTATGCCTATTCCCAAGAAAGGTGATCCGACTGAATGTGGAAATTATAGAACAATATAATTAATATCACATGCTAGCAAAATTCTGCTGAAGATCATTCAAAAATGGCTGCAGCAGTATATCAACAGGGAACTGCCAAAAATTCAGGCCAGTTTCAGAAGAGGATGTGGAACCAGGGATATCATTGCTGATGTCAGATGAATCCTGGCTAAAAGCAGAGAATATCAGAAGGATGTTTACCTGTGTTTTATTGACTATGCAAAGGCATTCGACTGTGTGGATCATAACAAATTATGGATAACATTGCGAAGAATGGGAATTCTGGAACACTTAATTGTGCTCATGAGGAACCTTTACACAGATCAAGAGACAGTTGTTCAGACAGAATAAGGGGATACTGATTGGTTTAAAGTCAGGAAAGGTGTGCGTCAGGGTTGTATTCTTTCTCCGTACCTATTCAATCTGTATGCTGAGCAAATAATATAAGAAGCTGGACTATATGAAGAAGAATGGGGCATGAGGATTGGAAGAAGACTCATTAACAATCTGTGTTATGCAGATGACACAACCTTTCTTGATGAAAGTGAAGAGGACTTGAAGCACTTATTAGTGAAGATCAGAGACCACAGCCTTCAGTATGGATTGCGCCTCAATATAAAGAAAGCAAAAATCCTCACAACGGGACCAATGAGCAACATCACGATAAATGGAGAAAAGATTGAAGTTGTCAAGGATTTCATTTTACTTGGATCCACAATCAACACCCATGGAAACAGCAGTCAAGAAATCAAAAGACGCGTTGCATTGCATAAATCTGCTGCAAAGGACCTCTTCAAAGTATTGAAGAGCAAAGATGTCACCCTGAAGACTAAGATGCGCCTGACCCAACCCATGCTATTTTCAATCATATCATATGCATGTGAAAGCTGGTCAATGAATAAGGAAGACCGAAGAAGAGTTAATGCCTTTGAACTGTGGTATTGGTGAAGAATATTGAATATACCATGGACTGCCAAAAGAATGAACAAATCTGTCTTGGAAGAAGTGTGGCCAGAATGCTTCTTAGAAGCAAGGATGGTGAGACTGTGTCTTATATACGTTGGACATGTTGTTAGGAGGGATCAGTCCCTGGAGAAGGCCATCATGCTTGGCAGAATACAAGGTCAGTGGAAAAGAGGAAGACCCAGAATAAGTTGGATTGACACAGTGGCTGGAACAATGAGCTCAAGCATAACAATGATAGTAAGGATGGCTCAGGACCAAGCAGTGTTTCTTTCTGTTGAGCCTAGGGTCTCTATAAGTCAGAACCGACTCGATGGCACCTAACAACAACAACAACATGGGCAAAATATTGAACAACACAGGGAAAATTAAAAAAAAAAAAAAAGATGTAAGGAATGCATAATCACTTTACCAAAAAGAATTGGTTGACGTTCAACCACTTCAGGGGGTAGTATGTGATCAAGTACCAACAGTACTGAAGAAAGAAGTCCAAGGTACACTGAAGGCATTAGAGAAAAACAAGGCTCCAGGAATAGATAGAATACCAAATTAGATGTTTCAACGAACAGATGAAACACTGAAATAGCTCACTCATCTATGCCACGACATTTGGAAGACATAAAGAGATGCATATTTGTGCCCATTCTAAAGAAAGTTGACCCAACAGAATGTGAAAATTATTAAACAATATTATTAATATCACATACAAATAAAAGTTTGCCGAAGAAATTTCAAAAATGGTTGCAACAGTACATCCACAGGGAACAGCCAGAAATTCAAGCCGGATTCAGAAGAGGAAGTGGAACCAGGGATATCACTGCTGATGTCACATGGATCTTGACTGAAAGCAGAGAATACCAGAAAGATGTTTACCTATGTTTTTTTTGACTGTACAAAGGCATTTGACTGTGTGGATCATAACAAATTATGGATAGCATTATGAAGAATGGGAATTCCAGAACACTAATTGTGCTCTGGTGGAATCTGTACATAAACCAACAGGCATTCAAACTGAACAAAAGAATAGCGCGTGATTTAAAATCTGGAAAGGTGTACGTCGGAGTTGTATCCTTTCACCATGCTTATTCAATCTGTATGATGAGCAAATATTCTGAGAACCTGGACTATAAGAAGAAGTCAGGATTGGAGGAAGACTCATTAATAACCTGTGATATGCAGATGACACAACCTTACTCACTAAAAGTGCAGAGGACTTGAAGCTCTTACTGATGGATATAAAAGACTACAGCCTTCAGTATAGATTACATCCCAACATAAAGAAAACAAAAATCTTCACAACTGGACCAATAAGCAAAATTATGATAAAGAGATAATATTGAAGTTGTCAAGGATTTCATTTTACTTGGATCCACAATCAACACACATGGAAGTAGCGATCAAGAAATCAAGTGATGTTTTGCATTGGGCACATCTGCTACAACAGACCTCTTTTAGCATTAAAAAGCAGAGATGTCACTGTGAGGGCTAAGGTGTGCCTGACCCAAGCCATGGTATTTTCAATTGTGTCATGTGCATGTGAAAGCTGGACAATGAACAAGGAAGACTGAAGAAGAATTGATGCCTTTGAATTACGGTGTGGGTGAAGAATATTGCTTATACCATGGACTTCCAGAAGAATGAATAAATTTGTCTTGGATGAAGTACAGCTGTAATGCTCCGTCAAAGAAAAGATGGAAAGAGTCCATCTCACTTATTTTAAACATATCATCAGCAAGGAAGAATCCCTGGATAACAACATCATGCTAGGTAAGTAGAAGGCCAGCGAAAGAGAAGGTGCTCTGCAAAATGGACTGACACAGTGGCTGCAACAATGGGCTCAAACTTAGCAAGGATTGTGAGGATGGCGGAGGACCAGGCAACGTTTGGTTCTGTTATACATAAGGTCTAGAGAAGTCAGAACAGACTCTACAGCATCTAACAACAGAGGAGAGAAAATGAGAGGCAGAGCTACCCTAAACTTCCACGGTTTCTATTTGAAACCAGTAGTATAAGGTGTGGCTGGACCTGGGGAAAGGTGATTCCTGAAGGTAGCCCTTGCCCAAATATAGTTTCCAAGGATTTGAGTCATTTGCATCACTCTTATTCTTTCAGGAATTTTCTACCTCAGCCAATCTTCTTGCATCCTGATCTCCCCTCAGAGTGAAGTATAAAGGAGACCAAGCACGTGCGCAGTTATCTTTGCCCTCACCCCACACTGGGGTTCAGAAAATAATGCCCATTGTCTCTAATGTGAAAGGTGAAATTGTGTGAAGATGCGTTCAGAGTTTTGCTTAAATTTGTTCTAATTTCAGAATACAATTCAAAAGTAAGTTCTATTTCATTGATTGGTTGGTTGATTGTTAATCATGGTGATCTTAAAGTTGCTTCCTCATGCCATGTAACATGTGGGAGTGGGGTGGATTGTTTCAGAAGCCCTTGAAGTGCATGGACACCACCTCAGCCTCAGCAGCATTTACTCTGATCCAGGTCTGTGCAAACTTCTTTCTTTACGAAGGCAGGGTTGAGTCATCCAGAGGGTGGTGGGACCTTGACTTCCCTGCACTCCCTTCCCACAGGGAGCAAAGCCTCTGGACACTCGCCTCATGGTCAGCCACAAGGGCATGTTCTCCTCCCCACTCGTGGCAGCACCTGACCAGTGATCCCTGCACCCTCTGGCCAATGCATGATTAATCCCAGCAGGAAGTTGAGCAGAAACACCTGGTTTCTAGAAGCCGATGATGCCTGCTGGCAAGCAAGTCCCCAGTTTCCCAGGAGGGGAAAGACCAGTGATAATAACAGGGCCCTAATGCTCATATGGGAGCCCTGGTTGTGCAGTGGTTAAGAATTCAGCTGCTAATCAAAAAGTTGGTAGTTTGAATTCACCAGCCACTCCTTGGAAACTGTATGGGGCAATTCTACTCTGTCCTGTAAATAGGGTCACTACAAGCTGGAATTGACTCTGTGGCAACAGATTTATGTTTTTTTGTTTTTTTTTAATGCTAATGGACAGGGTTCACCATTATTCCCACATCCTCATGATCTCAGCAAAGTGGACACAGTCAGTTATGTGTTAGTGGTTTGACAGCGAAGGGAAGGAACAGCAGCACTGACCATCCCCTACCCATAGCAGTTATGACTGCCCACTCTTGGAGAGGACTCCCCCAAACCAGGCACCAAGCCAAGTTCTTTGTGTGCATTGTCTGATTTACTCCTCGCAACACCCCATTGTTTTATTGTTCTTAGCTGACATCCAGTTGACCCCCAACTCATGGAGATCTCATGTACAATGGAATAAAATGCTGCCAACTCCTGTGCCATCCTCGTGATCAGCTGGAGATCAGACTTTTGTGATTCATAAGGTTTTCATTGGCTGATGTTCGGAAGTGCATTGCCAGGCCTTTCTTCCTAGTCCCTCTTAATCTGGAAGCTTTGCTGAAACCTGTCACCATCACAGCAAGCACACAAGCCTCCACCGACAGAAGGGTGGTGGCTGCACATGCCCTACATTCTTGGAAGTTGTGATTCAGTTTTGCACTTAAAACAGTACTGGGTACAGGAAAATGAAAAATGTGAAGGTGTGCAGCTTGAGTGCTATAGGTCAATTTTCTGATGAATCCTTTCCTTTTAGAGGCATTTTCACATGCAATTCTTGGTCAGCAGCTTCTTGGGAAAAGAAGAAAATACCAATGTCAATGATACTTCCCATAATGCACTTATCTTCCTACCAGGAAGGGACCTGGAATTAGTGTGCCAATCACTTTAGCAAGATTTTTTTTTCACGATTGATGATTTGAATCTGAAGATTTAATAGTTCATCTGTATGAATGCATTTAAAAAAAAAAAAACATTGCCATCGAGTCCATTCTGACTCATAAAAACCCTATAAGACAGAGTAGAACTGCCCGGTAGAGCTTCCAAGGAGCACCTGGTAGGTCTGAACTGCTGACTTTTTGGTTAGCAGCCATAGCTCCTAACCATTATGCCACCAGGGTTTCCATGAATGCATTAGTGTCTAGAAATAGAAGAGTTTGGTTTCTTTAGCTACAAAGTGTATTTTCACCCCATGGAAATGTAAAATGTTTTCGCTTTTCATAGACTCCCACAAAACATCCTCAACTACTTGTGCAAATTAGTATAGGGCTAAACTTGGAAATTTGATCTTAAAGATTTAGAGTAAAATGGAGTTAAGAAATAAGCATGATTGTTAATTATCAGTAAATTAAAATACCTTAACTATGGAATTTGTTCTATTCAAAATTAATGGCATTGGATTGTACATAAAGAATCAGAATTTGAAACATACTAGACATTTTAATATTGGAACAAGAAACTCTTCTTTTTCAACCTAAAATACTCAGCAAGTATCCTAGCATAACTCAGGACGTCATGCTTGGTAAAGTACAGGGTCAGTGGAAAAGAGGAAGACCCTCAACAAGGTGGATTCACACAGCAGCTGCACAATGGGCTCAAGCATAACAATGATTTTAAGTATGGCGCAGAGCCAGGCAGGGTTTCTTTCTGTTGTGCGTAGAGTCACTATGAGCCAGAACCAACTCAACAGCACCTGACAACAACAACACAGGAGTTGTGGGCTCATGGCAGCCTGCATTCTGCCTAGGTGACTTTTAGAGCAAACGGTTCACTTGAAATCTAAAAGAAGTGGGGCTTCAGGAAAATAAAATTACAGCCTCTGCCTTCCCTCCTCACCCCCAGACCCTCCCAGGCCCCTCCACTGGAGAAAATACAGAGGACAGTGTGTGCCTGGATGTTAGAATAAAAAACAAATAAAAACAGACACTCCAGGGGAAACAAGTGGGGAAAGAAGTCATTCCCTGGTAATAAATAACTTGAAAAGCTTAGCAGAGGGACCAAAATTGGCCTTCATATATAATTGACTCTTTTATCTTTCATTTTAATATTGACTACATGAATTCTCAAAATCTGAGACTATAAGGTTGCATAAGTGCACAATATATGTGCCTATGCACATGTAAAACAGGCATGCTGCTGGACTCTTGAATAAAGAAGGAAAAGATTAGAAAACAGATGAGACCATCAAATATGGACAGTCTGGGAGAAGACAGAGCTGGACTGAATAAAAACAGACAACACTGGGCTGAAGGGGTTTCACCAGTTCTGTGGTGAGTTACCACTGACTTGTATTTGAACTTACTTCTCTATCAGACTTCATATATGCTCTACTACAATTAACTGAATTGACATCTTTGAATTATGTTGGCGAAGAATATTGAATACACCACAGCCTGCCAAAATAACTAACAAATCTGTCTTGGAAGAAATACAGCCAAAATGCTCCTTAGAAGTAAGGATGGCGAGACTTCATCTCACATACTTTGGATGTGTTTTCAGGAGGGACCAGTCCCTGGAGAAGGACAACATGCTTGGTAAATTAGAGCTTCAGTGAAAAAGAGGAAGACCCTTAAAGGGATAGATTAATACGGTGGCTGCAACAATGGGCTCCTGCATAACAATGATTGTGAGGATGGCTGGGGCCTGGCAATGTTTTGTTCTGTTGCACATAGGATCACTATGAGTCAGAATTGACTTGATGGCACCTAACAACAACAACTATCAACTGAGCAGCCAGATGTTAAGTAGGGCTTTTCTATGCCTCCATTACGCCACTGTCTTAATTTTTCTTAATTTCCTAGTGCTGCTGTAACAGAAATACAAGTTGGTGTCTTTAAAGAATTAAAATGTATTTTCCCACAGTTCTGGAGGCTAAAAGTCCAAAAATTGGGGTATGTTATTGTTTTTGGTAGGTGCTGTCCAGTCAGTTCTGACTCACAGCCACCCTACATATGACAGAACAAAATACTGCCCAGTCCTGCGCCATCCTCACAATCATTGTAATGGTTGAGCCCATTGTTGCAGCCACTGTGTCAATTCATTTTGATGAAGGTCTTCCTCTTTTTCTCTGGCCCTCTACTTTACAAAGCATGATGTCCTTCTCCAGGAACTGACCCCTCCCTGTTAACGTAAATTGGGTTCTTGGCCTTATTAATTCCTTCCTTGTTGGTAGCCCTGAGCATTCCTTGTTTCCTTGGGGATCTTCACCTGGCTTCTGTCTTACCCTGTGTGTAGGCGTGTATCTGTGCTGCTCTTTTTGTAACTCAGATATGACTACGTTTAGGGTCACCCTACATTGGTATGACCTCAGCTGATTGATTCTATTACATTAGATTGCTTTATTGAAAGTAATCTGCTTTGCTCAAAGCCAATTAGTTTATTAAAATGATTAAATGATAAAACAGCATATGGACCAGGATTTCAGTACATGCTTGGGGGGAGTCACATTTCAATCCATAACATGTATAGGAATCAAATCAGCTGTGGGAAGAGAAAATGGAGAAGCTCAAAGTCATCAGTCACAACAAGGCAGGGGCTGACTGTAGAAGAGATCATCAATTGCTCATATAGAAGTTCAAGCTGAAGCTGAAAAAATTAAAACAAATCAACAAGAGCCAAAGTATGACCTTGAGTAATTTCAGTAATTTCACCTGAATTTACAGATAATCTGAAGAATAAATTTGCCATATTGAACACTAATGACCAAAAACCAGACAACTTGTAGGATGACATCAAGAACATCACGCAGAAAGAAAACAAAAGGTCATTAAAAAGAAGAAAGAAAAGACCAAAGTGGATGTCAGAATAGACCCTGAAACTTGCACTTAAATGAAGAGTAGCTAAAGCAAAAGGAAGAAATGTTGAAATAAGAGAGCTGAACAGACGATTTCAAAGTAGTATAATGAAATGTGAAAAGACCTGGAGTTAGAAAACCAAAAAGGAAGAATATGCTTGGCATTTCTCAACATGAAAGAACTGAAGAAAAAATTTAGTCCTCGAGTTGCAATATTGAAGGACTCAATAGTGATTTACAGGATCACTGTGAGTCGGAATTGACTCAATGGCAATGGGTTTCTGGTTTTCATAGGCAAAGTGTTGATCAACACAGGAAGCATCAAAAGAAGATGGAAGGAATACAAAGAGTCACTGTACCAAAAAGAATTGGTCCATGTTCAACCATTTTAGGATGTATCATATGATCAAGAACCTATGGTATTGAAGGAAGAAGTCCCATCTGCAGTGAAGGCACAGGCAAAAAACAAGGCTCCAGGAACCAAAGGAACATCAATCAAGATGTTTCAACAAACATGTACAAAACTGGAAGTGCTCACTTGCCTATGACAAGAATTTTGGAAGACAGCTACCCAGCCAACTGACTGGAAGAGATCCATATTCGTGACCATTCCAGAGAAAGGTGATCCAATGAAATGTGAAAATTAGCAAACAGTATCCTTTACATCACAAGCAAGTAAAATTATGCTGAATATAACTCAAAAATGGTTGCAGCGGTACATTGACAGGAAACTGCCAGAAATTCAAGCTGGATTCAGAAGAGGATGTAGAATGAGGGATATCATTGCTGATGTCAGATGGATCTTGGCTGAAAGCAGAAAAAAACAGAAATATGTTTGCCTGTTTTATTGACTATGCAAAGGCATTCGACTGTGTGGCTCATAACAAATTATAGATAACACGCAAAGGATGGAAATTCCAGAACACTTAATTATGCTCAAGAGGAACCTGTACGTAGATCATAAGGCAGTTGTTCAAACAGAACAAGGGAATACTAAGTGGCTTAAAATCAGAAAAGGTGAATGTCAGGGCTGTATCCTTTCACCGTACTTATTTAATCTGTATGCTGAGCAAATAGAAGCTATACTATATGAAGAAAAATGTAGAATCAGGATTGGTGGAAGGCTCATTAACAACCTGCATCATGTAGGTGATACAACCTTGCTGGCTGAAAGTTAAGAAAACTTGAAGCACTTACTGATGAAGGTCAAAGACCACAGCCTTCCGTATGAATTACACCTCAACATAAAGAAAAGAAAAATCCTCACAACAGGACAAATAAACAACATCATGATAAACAGAGAAAAGATTGAAGCAGTCAATGTTACTTGGGCCCACACTCAATGTCCATGAAAGCACCAATCAAGAAATCAATATGTTGCAAAAGACTTCTTTAAAGTGTTCAAAAGCAAAGGTGTCACTTTGAGGACTAAGATACACCTGACACAAGCCACGGTCTTTTCAATTGCCTCATATGCATGCAAAAGCTGGACAATGAATGAGGAATACCAAGGAAGAAGTGATGCCTTTGAATTATGGTGTTGGGGAAGAATATTGAATATACCATGGACTTCCAGAAGAATGAACAAATCTGTCTTGAAAGAAGTACAGCCAGGATGCTCCTTAGAAGGTAAGACTTCATTTCATTTACTTTTCCAATCCCTGAAAAGGGCATTATGCTTGGTAAAGCAGAGGGTCAGTGAAAAAGGGGAAGACCCTCAACGAGATAGATTAACATAGTAGCTGCAACAATAAGCTCAAACATAGGTGCCGACTGGACAGTGTTTTGCTTTGTTGTACATAGGGTTGCTGAATTTAACTGACTCAAGGGTACCCAACAACAGTTACAACAATGCAATTCAATCCATAACAGCCAACTTCTGAAGAGAGATGCTGAACCATGCATGTAGTAACTATGGGGACTGAAAACTATTTCTCAGATCAAATCACTCATCTCCAGAGTATATGAGAGAATGTTAAACATTTACAGGAAAAAAGGGAGTGAGAACTTATTGAGAAGAGTTTTTAGAATGTTCCACATTCCTTTCTCAACTCAAAACAAACAAGGGTCTTCCAGATAAATACCAAAGAGCATGTAGAGTGGGGACTGAAATCTCATCTGCTGGAAGGTTGGGTTGCTGCCGAAACTCAAAAACTAAGCGCTGTCCTGAGGCTAGAGCAGAACATAGAACATGGGGAGAGCATTTGGGGAGAACAGGCATCCCTGGAATGGGTGGGAGACCAATATCCAATACTAACCTGGGCGAGTCTAAAGTTGGAGGCTAGCAGGAGCAGCCCTGAAAACTTACTAGAGGAGAAATTCTTCCACCAATGGTGTGTTATGATGCTGACCTTTCCTATAGCCCCCTCAGTGGATGCTTCCAGAAGAAGATCTGCTGGAGGCATAGTTGAAGGCCTTGCCCAAGAGGACTGCCTGCGTGGGAGAAGCAACTGAGCAGAAAGGAGCTGTGGTGTGTCCTGGAGCAGAAGCAAAGTAGGGTCACACTCAGGCATATGAGCAGTGCCCAGACCTCAGCAGGGTATATAGGCTCAGTTCCTGCAGCCAGGTTCACAAGGAAGGAGCCTGTCAGGTCCGACGTGAGAATGCCAGCATCCCTGGCCTGTCACAAACATAGTACCAACCCTAGATGACAACAGCCCTACCCAGTGAGACCTCTTCACCCTTCCCCTCTTCCCTGCCACACCCTTGCCTCCCAACCTGGTGGGGAGGAAGGGGAGACCAGGCAGGCTGGCAGTGTACCTTCCTAGATCCCCAACTCTGTGTTAGCCTGTTCTGCAAAGAAATGTTTTGAATTGCATCAGAGATTGACTTTCTTCTTTTTCTTTTCTAATATTTTGTTGCAGTTTTTGGTGAAAATATACACAGCAAAACACATTACCATTCAACAATATCTGTGCGTAATGTTCAGTGACATTAGTTACATTCTTCACTTCATGTCAAGATCCTTATTTCCATCCTAGTTGTTTCACTCCATTGACAGTCTCACTGCCTCCCAAACTTCTATACTTCAGGGTAACTATTGTCCATTTGGTCTCATATGAATAAATTTTTAAGAGTATCAGACTCAAAGGTGACATTCTTTACTTTTTGAGCTGACCTGCTACTTAGTTAAAAGGTGACTTCAGAGGATAGTTTTGGTTCAAGGTTTAAAGTGTGTCTCAGGGCCATAGACTTGAAATTTCTCCAGCTTCAATGGGTCAGTAAGTCTAGATTCTTTGAAAATCTGAAGTTGTGTTCCAAGTTTTCCTCTTTCTGTCACAATTCATCTATTGTGTTCCTGATCAGAACATTTGATAGTGATAGCCAGGTACCATCTACTCCTTCTTGTCTCAAGGTAGAGGAGGCCATGGTTCATGGCGACAATTCATCTTATAGTCCAGTTCCTTCTCTGATTCTTGTATTTCCTTCTTTTACTTCAGAAGAATAGAGACCAATAGTTGTAGAGACTTACTTAATAACTAGAAATAAAAATGTTCTACTGGAAGTAATAGAAAAGGTAGGGGATCTGCTCTAGAAAGTGTCCAAAGGTACAGAAAGGAGATGTGTAAAGACATTGAGGTGATGGACAAGTTAAATTACTGGTTATGATTCAAAGTAAAATGTGCACAATGTTCATTCCATAATGTGGGTGCAATTATTCACAACACGTCTTTGTCTTCCAGAGATCCGTAATCAATGACCCTTCCATGTGGAGCTATAGGTGCATATTTTGACTGTCTGGGTCCTGCTGACTCTGACATTAAGATTCTAGCACCCAGAGATGGATAAGTGCGCTCCCACACCCAAAATCATATTCCCGCCTTTGTTTGCTACATATTTAACAGGTATGGGTTGATGAAGATATAAACTAGACAGGTGTCAATAAAGACTAGACAGAAAGATCCAAATCAAAGAGAACCAACACATGTGAACAATGATGGATAAGAGGACTGAAAGGAAGAAGGTCACAAGCATTTATGAAGGCTCAATTTGGGTCCCTAAGTGTAGTCATATCATGAAGAATATTCGAAGAATCTGGCCTCTGATGAGGATGAGGTTGCATTTATACATGCTGACTGCTGTTAAGATACTTGCTGTGGGCTGGATTGTGCCCCCAAAAATATATGTAGAAATCCTAACCCCTATACCTGTAAATATGACCCTGTTTGGAAATAGGGTCTATCTTTTGTTACATTAATGAGGTCATAACAGTGTAGTGTGGGTCCTAAACCTAATCACTTCTGTGTTTTAAAAAAGAACAGAATAGACACAGAGACACACAGGGGGAAGATTCCGCATGACAACAGAAACACAGCAGATACATCTATAGGCTCAGGGTCACCAAGGATTGTGGGCAGCTATCGAGCTAAAATAGACAAGGAAGGATCTCCCCCTAGAGTTACACTCTGAATTTGAACTTCTGACTTCCTGAGCTGTGAGAAATAAATTTCTATTATTTAAAGTCACCCACACGTAGTGTTTTTTGTTATGAAAGTACTAGGTTACTTAAGCCAGCACCCAAGCAGATAACCCAGGAAGATGGTTAAAGAAGTGAGAGTAAGTCCAAAGAGTAAAACAAGAAATAACCAAGCTCTCAACCCATATAGAAAGCTCTGGTGAAGAGAGAGAGGGAGCCTTTCTGAACTCACGTTCTTTTTGTTGTAAAAAGTGAGACTTGTATTAATGTGTCAGGTGTGATAAATGTTGCAAAGAAAATGCTAAAGGAGCACAAATGAGGAAGTGGTTACTTGCAGGTGGGAGAAAAAGTCTAGCTGATCTTGAAGGATAGACAATATTCACATAGAAAAAAATCTAAGACTGAGGAGAGGAAGGCCAGCAGAAGCAGCAATGTGGCACAGAACACAGAAGCCAGAAAACACGGGATTGTTCATACTTCCTGGTGGCCAGAGGCTGACTGTGGGGTGTAGGGCACAGGAGGGGAAGTAGTGCTGATCAAGGTCACCAGGCAGAATGGGGGAGGAGGAGGCAGGGACTTGCATCTCGCACTGATTTTGATTGATTGATTGATCTGTTTGTGGGTTTGATTGTGGTCCACAAAGAGGAAGTTTTCTCAGAGGGCAGCAAGGAGAATGATGAGGGTAGGAGAGAGGGGAGAGGGAAGGAGGCTGGGCTGCTGTCCAGAGGGTGTGATGGGAGTTCCTCGGGAGTTATGATGAGGGTCAACACCAGACCCAATGGCAAAGGTGAGGGAGAGAGAGACACCACACAGACTTGGGGAAAGGTTACTTGCCAGGGAGAAAGAAGGAGGTGAAATTTAAAAAAGTAAGATACTGAGCCTGAATGTCCAGAATCTTCATGTTGAATGTAGAAAGCTGAATTGATAAGAAGGGTTAGCACCTGTTTGGAATAAATATGAGGACATACAAATCCACACCAGGAAATAGTGGACTAAAGCTAGAAATGAAAGTTAAAATCTTGCTCTGTGTAAGCAGAGTTGACGCCATAGACCCATGGTTCACAGGTGTTATCACACAACAGCATGGCCTGGAAGCCTCCTTAAAGAACAGGTTGCTGTGCACCATGCCCAGTGAGTTTCTGATGCAGTAAGGCTGTGACAAACACATCTGTCTCAGAAGAAGTACAGCCAGAATGCTCCTTAGATTAGAAGCTAGGATGGTGAGACTTCCTCTCATTTACTTTGGACATATTATCAGGAGGGACCAGTTCCTGGAGAAGGACATAATGCTTGGTAAAGCAGAGGGTCAGGGAAAAAGAGGAAGGCCCTCAACAAGATGGCCTGACACAGAGGCTGCAACAGTGGGCTTATGCATAACAGCAACTGTGAGGATGGGGCAGTGTTTCATTCTGTTGTACATGGGATTGCTGTGAGTTGAAACTAACTGGAGGGAACAACAACAAGGCTGGGGTGGGGCCTGGCAATTTGCATTTTCTTCCTAGGTGATTGCTGTTACTCGTCTGGGCACCACACTTGATTACCTTAGAAAGTAAATTATAAGGGGCTAAGACTGTGGCAGGGGAAAGTCTCTGAGTAGTACAAACAGTTAACACACTCAGCTGATAATATAAAGGTTGGAGGCTTGAGTCCACTTAGAGGCACCTCAGGAGAAGGGCCTGGGGATCTACTTTTGAAAAATCTGCCTTTGAAAACCCTATGGAGCACAGTTCTACTCTGACAAACATGGGGTCGCTAAGATTCAGAGTAAACTGAACAGCACCTGGCTTAACACCTAAGATCATGTACTAAGAATCATCATTCTGCACATTGAGTTGTTATTTTTAGAGCTGGAAAAGATCTCAACAGGGATTCTTCACTTGTTATTGTTAGGTGCCATACAGCCAGTTCCGAATTATAGAATGAATTACAGAATGAAACACTGCCTGGTCCTATGCCATCCTCACAATCATTGTTTGGTTTGAGCCCATTGTTGCAGCCACTGAGTCAATCCATCTCATCAAGGGTCTTCCTCTTTTTTGTTGGCCCTCCACTTTACCAGGCATGATGTCCTTCTTCAGGGACTGGTACCTCCCGATAAGGTATTGAAAATACTTAAGACAAAGTATCGCCATTCTCACTTCCAGATAGTGTTCTGGGTATATTTCTTCCAAGACAGACTTGTTCATTCTTCTGACAGTCCTGACCTTGAATGATATGGTGAAAGGATACAACCCTGATACAGTACATCCTTCTAGATTTTAAACCACACAGTATCCCCTTGTTGTGTTGGAATGATTACCTCTTGATCTATATACAATTAAGAGCTCTGGAATTCCCATTCTTCAAAATATTATCAATAATTTGTTATGATCTACACAATTGAATGCCTTTACATAGTCAAAAAAAAACGCAAGTAAACATCTTTCCGGTATTCTCTACTTTCAGCCAAGATCCATCTGACATCAGCAATGATATCCTTCATCCCACATCCTCCTGAGAATCCAAATTGAATTGCTGACAGTTCTTTGCCTTGGAGAAGAGAAGCAAAACCAGTTGTTGTTGTTGTTAGGTGCCATTGAGTCAGTTCTGACTCATAGTGACCCCTATGTAAAACAGAACAACACACCGCCCAGTCCTTCAACATCATCACAATTGTTGCTATGCTTGAGCCTATTGTTGCAGCCACTGTGTCAGTCCAACTCATTGAGGGTCTCTCTCTTTTTTGCTGACCCTCTACTTTACTAAGCATGATGTCCTTCTCCAGGGACTGATCCCTCCTGATAACATGTCAAAGCACGTGAGACGTAGTCTCATCATCCTTGCTTTTAAGGAGTATTCTGGTTTTGCTTCTTCCAAGATAGATTTGTTCATTCTGCAAAACCAGTGAAGCATGTAATATCTACATAGAGAAATTTATATAAAGGAAATGGCTCATGCAGTTGTAGAGGCTGGAATGTCCCAAGCCTGTGGGTCAGAAAAGAGGCTTCTCATGATTCACATAGCTGCAGGGGCTGGCAAACCCAAGATCGGCAGGTCAGACACCAAGGCTCTTGCTTACAGGCTGCAAAGACCAATGAATCCCAAGATCGGCAGGCAAGACAGCAGCTAAGCTGCTGGCTCAAGTCCCAAGAACCAGAGATCAGACAAATAGGAGCCAGCTACAAGATCCAGAGCAAGCAAAAGCCTACAAACATTGCCAGAGGTTATCTGGATGTAGGCCACACCCCCAAGGAAACTCCCTTTCAACTGATTGGCTACTCATAGCAGATCCCATCATGGAGGTGATCAATCACATTATATCAAATCTCATTAAAGAAGTGATCTTATCATCATACAATTGCCAAACTACATCATAACCACCAAACCTCTGAGAATCATGGCCCAGCCAAGTTGATACAAAATCTTAATGATCATAAAAAAAAAAAAAGATCATACTGTCCATGTATTGCTGTAATTGTTTTTAGATTATCTTCATCAAAATTTTGCTTGTGTGTGATGTTAATGATATTGTTCTATAACTCCTTTGTTCCCTTGGATCACCTTTCTTTGGAATTGGAACAAATACGGATCTCTTCTATTCAGTTGGCCAGATAGGTGTCTTCCAAATTTCTTAGTGTAGGTGACTGAGCACCTACAGCACTGCATCTTTTGGTTAAAACATCTCCGTTGATTTTCCATCAATTCCTGAAGCCTTGTTTTTTGCAAAAGCCTTCAGTGCAGCTTGGATATCTTCCTTCAGTACAGTTGTTTTTAGTCATACGCTACCCCCTGAAAGGGTTGAATGTCAACTCATTTTTTTTTGGTACAGTGACTCTGTGCATTCCTTCCATCTTCTTTAGATGTTTCCTATGTCATGCGATATTTTTCTGAAAGAATCTTTCAGTATTACAATTCAAGGCTTGAGTTTCTTTTTCAGTTCTTTCCACTTGAGAAATGCTGAGTGTTTTCTTCCCTTTTAGCTTCCAAACTCCAGGTTTTTGTACATTCCATTATAATGCTTCACTTTGTCTTCCTGAGCTGCCCTTTGAAATATTTTGTTCAGCCCTTTTTCTTCAATATTTCTTCCATTTGGTTTAGCTACTCAGTGTTCAAGGACAAGTTTCAGAGTGTTTTTTGTTATCAGTTTTGGTCTTCTCTTTCTTTCCTGCCTTTTTAATGACCTTTTGTTCTCTTCATATACGATGCCCTTGATGTTGTTCCACAACTCATCTGGTCTTCAGTCATTAATGTCCAGTGTGTCAAAACTATGCTTGAGATGGTCTCTAAATTCAGGTGGAATATACTCAATGTCATACTTTGGCTCTTATAAACTTGTTTTAATTTTTTTCAACTTCAACTTCATATGAGCAGTTGGTGGTCTGTTCCCCAGTCAGCCTCTGTTCTTCTTCAGGTTGATGATATTGAGCTTCTCCAGGTCTCTTTCCACAGATGAAGTCTATTTGAGTCCTGTGTATTCCACCTGGTAAGCTCCATGTATATAGTTGCCATTTATGTTATTGAAAAATGTATTTCCAGTGAATAGGTCCTTGGTCTTGCAAAATTTTAACATGGGATCTCCAGCTTTGTTTCTATCACCAAGGCCGTATTTTTCAACTACTGATCCTTCTTTGTTTCCAACTTTCACATTCCAGTAATTATCAATGCATTTTGATTGCATGTTTGATCAATTTCAGATTGCAGAAAGTTGGTAAAAATCTTCAGCTTCTTCATCCTTGGCATTAGTGATTTGTGTGTAAATTTGAATTACAATCATTTTAACTGGTCTTCCTTGAATGGGTATGGATATTATCCTCTCACTGACAGCACTGTATTTCAGGATAGATCTTCAAATGTTCTTTTTGACAATGAGTGTGTTGCTGTTTCTCCTCAATTTGTCATTTCCAGCATAGTAGACCATAAGATTGTCCATTTCAGCGCACTAATGCCTAGGATCTCTATCTTCAAGCCCTCCATTTCATTTTTGACAACATAAAGTTTTCCTAGATTCATACTCCATACATTCCACATTTCAATTATTAATGGATGTTTGCAGCTGTTTCTCCTTATTTTGAGTCATATCACTTCAGCAAATCAAGGTCACATCAGCAAATGAAGCTTTACTTCATCCACATCGTTAAGATTGACTCTACTTTGAGGTGACAGCTCTTCCTTAGTCATATTTTGTGTGACTTCCAACCTCAGTGGCTCATCTTCCAGCACTATGTCAGACAACGTTCTGGCACTATTCATAAAGTTTTCACTGGCCAATTTTTTCAGAAGTAGATCACCAGGTCCTTCCTAGTCTATGTCTTAACCTGGAAGTTCCACTGAAATCTGTCCACCATGGGTAACCCTGCTGGCATTCAAAATACCAGTGGCAAAGCTTACAGCATCACAGCAACATGTAAGCCACCACAGTATGACAAACTGACAGATGAGCAGTGATCATTTTGAGTAAATGTTATCAAAAATGCATTCATCCACATAACTATTTCTTCAAATGTGCTTCCCTTCACTGAAAACCATTTCTCCTTTTCACTCCCTTAAAACCCAGTTATTTTATGCTAGACTTCCCTGTAATTTTGCTTTGTACTGTACATCCTCTGTATTCTATATCAGCAATAGCTTTACTATGGGACCCCCAGCCCACTAAACCCTCTAAATGTCAGTATGCCACAAAACATCTATGGCCATTAACTACACTCACTCATACACAAACATGTGCACATACACAATAGCACCAACCACATCAAAGACAATTAAACAGGAAATTTCAGTAAGGCACAAAGTGCAGTTCTGTGTTATGTATGACAATGATAGTAGGGGAAGTTGTGCCTGTGATAGTTCAAAGGATAATGCAGGCAATGCAGACTCTAGAAAGGCATATTAACTCAGTGTATTTTCAGCCTGAAAACTCAATGTATTTCAAGTGGAGTCATAACAAAGGATTTCAAAAGACTACTGCTATATGTCTTTTTTTATTTTCTGTAACACAGGTGATAATGATAAACATTTCTGAAAAATTAAATATTTCACACTTGATTATAAAGTCTGAGACCAACAACTGAGCTCTCTGTGGACACAGCTCTCTCCATTTCCCAAGATGGAGTTTCTCTGTTCAGCTAGTCATTGTATTTGTAATTAATCCACAGAGACCACAGTATATTTGAAACCTGCCTCAAACAGTTGTCCTACATCATAACTATTCCATTGAGATATCCTGCAAAGACCCGGCAACCCAAGTACTCAGCTGTGGGACCCAAAACCAAATCAGAGGATTTGCTTCCTGTTAGAGTAGGGATGGAGAGTAGGTTGGAGAGAGTGAAATCCATGAGTTGAATACGGGCTGAAAGAATATGCTTAAATAATAGAGGTAAAAGTATAAAATAGAAAGTTCTGGGTAGAGAATATGGTTTTATGTCCTGTGAGAACAAACTCAGAAAGCCAGGTTGAGGTGGACTTGAGAGTGGAAAAATCCATGAAAATATCAAAAAGACAGCTCCAAAGATTTTCATAATGTGAAGAGCAACTTTCAAGCAATCTACCAGACTAGAGGGGAGACATGCAAAGCCGTCCAGCCTGTCCCACAGTTATCTGTGCAGTCCAAATACAGACATGTTGCTTGGTATTATGACTGTGTGTATATTGTTGACAGTTCTTGGCACTGTCCAATGTAGTCAAAGATTCATTGCCCACACTAAAGTCTTTCTCAGACAATAAGTTCAATAAGTTAAATGGAAAGAAAATTGTCCTTGAGAATAATGGCACTTAGAAGGGAAAGGAATTCCACCAGAGGCAAGAAAACCCCCATCGACTGTAGACCCAGGGCTCAATATCTCTTGTGTCTATCTAGGGAAGCAGCCAGGGTAGGGAACCAGAGGTCTGGGCTCACACAATGCCTTGCATTATAACCCCCTGTTTGCAGACACATTCTTCCGAAAGCGTAAACTTTGCTGGTGGGGATTGTATAAACCCAGAGAGATTCTTTTTTTTTTTTCTTGGAAAGCATTTGTTTCTTGGTATCACAAAGACTAACAGTCTGCTTGTCATGGTAACAGTTTGACATTCTAGTCAAGATCCTACATGTGTATGTGTGCAGTGTATAATTTCCCTTTGTTTCCCTGGAATTCCCCTCTCTCCACCCATTGTCAGTCTAAAGGGATGTTCTTCTCCAATTTCCCTCTTTATCTTCTCCAGTGATGTGGTAATAGACTTCTGGGACGCCACTTTACCTGATTGCCAGACCGCCATTTTAATATCCACATGCAGGTTGGATTTACATGAAATGTAAGGAAGAGTAGGGTAACTGGCTGTTTATCTGCTGGTGAGTCTGTGCTTACTTTGGCATCTGCCGTGGTGGTGATTTGTTATCAAACAACTATGCATCCTTTGCTTAAAGCTAGTGCCCCAAGAAAACAATTCTGTCCAAAAAGAGAAATAAGAACCCCAAAGGTATCATGAAACAAAAACCTACTGTCTCTCAGAATCTTCGATTGCTCTGGAGTAAGATATTTATTGTTGTTGTTAGGTGCCAGTTCAGACTCACAGCAGCCCTATGCACAGTAGAACAAAACACTGCCCAGTCCCGTGCTATCGTGATCATGATGGGCTTGCGCCCATTGTTACAGACACTGGGTCAGTCTATCTCACTGAGGGTCTTCTTCTTTTCCACTACCCTCTACTTTACCAAGCATGATGTCCTTCTCCAGGGACTGGTTCCTTCTGATAACATGTCCGAAGTATGTGAGAGGAAGTCTTATCCTCACTTCTAAGAAGCATTCACACTATACTTTATCCAAGATGGATTTGTTTGTTCTTCTGGCAGTTTATGGTATATTCAATATTCTTCACCAACACCATAATTCAAATGCATCAATTCTTCCTGTGTCTTCCTTGTTTGTTGTCCAGCCCTCGCGTGTATATGAAGGAATTGAAAAAACCTTGGTTTGGATCAGGTGCGTCTTACTCCTCAAAGTGACATCTTTGCTTTTTAGTACTTTAAAGAGATCTTTTACAACAGGTTTTTCCAATGTGATACCTCCTTTGCTTTCTTAACTGCTGCTTCCGTAAGTATTGATCATGGAACTCGTCGACAACTTTAGTCTTTTCTCTGTTTATCATGATGTTGTGTATTGGTCCAGTTGTGAGGATTTTTGTTTTCTTCATGTTGAGGTGTAATCCATACTGAAGACTGTAGTCTTTGAATTTCATCAGTAGGTGCTTCAAGTCCTCTTCAGTTTCAGTAAGAAGGTTGTGTCATCTGCATATCGCAGGTTAATAATAAAATGTTAGATATCGTATCTAAATGTTCTTCAAAAGGAGCCCTGGTATTGCATTGGTTAAGTGCTCCACTGCTAATCAAAAAGTTGGCAGTTAGAACCCTCCCAGCAGCTCTGTGAAAGAAAGATCTGGAAATCTGCTCCCATAAATATCAACCCTTTGTCAATAAATTGATTCCGATCCATAGATATGCTATAGGACAGGGTGTAATTGCCCCATAGGGTTTCCAAGGCTATAAGCTTTACAGAAGTAGTCTGCCACACCTTTCTCCTGAGGAGCAGCTGGTGGGTTCAAACCACTCACCCTTTGGTTAGCAGCCAAGTGCTAAACCACTGTGCCATCAGTATTCCTCCCATAAAGATTACAACCTAGGAAACCTTATAGTGCAGTTCTACTCTGTCATATGTCACATGTCCAGGCTATGACTTGGAATCAAATCCACGGCACCTAACAACATTTGCATGAAACACTGATGCATATCACAACTAAGCACCAAAGAGAAAATAAGAAAATGTAAATGTTATTGAACACACTCATAATTGTGACACTCTGATGGCCTTGCTGGGTGGAGCCTTGGAAAGTAGGCTGATTTTCCATATCATAATGGTCACCATCATCCCAAACAACCAAGACAGAGTGTCCTCCCTAGCAGAACCCCATTTTCCCTGCCATTATCACTGTAGTTCCCTCCATCGTCCTGCTGTTCATTATTCTTTCATCAAATTGTGCAAATAATGCTGTTGTCTTCCACGCTGCACAAAGGATTTCACCAAACTCCAGGACTCACTCACCTCCTCTCCTTTTTATTCAGAAAAACAAGGGGAAATGTAGCTACTCAGGCCAATATTCTGAGTGCTGGTATGACATACTTGGAGCATCAGTTTCTAAAATATTAAAGGTGAGTAAAGACATCACACTTAACAGTGCTGCCCTGAGACACCAACCTTGTGACCCTCCTCAGCTTCCTCCAACCATGTTCTTTCTGCCTTGTGCCTGTGCTTCACCCCTTCCTTTCTGCTGTCCAGGGCAGGTAGGGCCATCTGGAAAGTCAAGGAGTCAGCTCTTCTGGAGAGAACCTTGACCAGCAGGAAGGGAGACAAGTGGGAGCAAGGAGATAACCCCTTCTTTCTCACTTCCCTGGACTCACCTTCTAGAGAAATCCCTGGTGCTCTTCCAGGGCTCCTTGTGAAGCAGTGACTTGTTGAGCTCATCTGTCCTGGCCTCACCTCCCTTTCTCCTCCATTCTCACCTCAAAAGAAAGGATTGGCATGTTACTTCCCACCTGGAGAATGCCAGGGGCTTCAGGGGCGTGCATGCTGATCTGCCTACAACATGTAAAAGTGCTGTTTCTTTGAGCCTCCTGAGAGCCCTTGCCTTGTTGTTGAGTTTAACATAGGGAGTGGGTAAGGTGAAGACCATACAGTACCTTCGGAGCCTCTCAGCCCTGGAAGAGGGAAATGGAGAGGCATGGTGGGCTGCGTGGCCCCCACAGGCTGAAGATCTTTTCTTGAGTTTCCTCTGCCAGAGTCAGATTTGCGCATTGCTCTCAGATGCCATCAAGTCGGCCCTGACTCATGGTGAATCCACGCACAACGCGATCAGACTGTTTGTGATTCACATGGTTTTCACTGGCTGATTTTCAGAAGAAGATCCCCAGGCCTGTCTTTGTAGTCTGTCTTAGTACAGAAGCTGTTGGAACCTGTCCAGCATCAGAGCAATGCGCAAGCCTCTACTGACAGACTGGTGGTGGCTGTGCGTGAGGTGCATTGGTCAGGAATCGAACCTGGGCCTCCTGCGTGGAAGGGAAGGATTCTACCACTGAACTACCACTGCCTGCATAGGCTTACATGAGGCACTGTAAAATCCAAGCCTCCACCTGTCAGAAAGTCAACTCTTCTTTACTAAGCTGTTTCCCCAGGCCACCTCCTGCACAGCCAAAAGAAACTGTGGAGGGAAGAAGGAAGGCGCGGGGCCTCCATTCCTGTGAGGTCAGCTTCAGACCCAAAGGGCCATGGGTACGGGTGTGATAGATATGGGTGTGGCGATGGTGACAGTGTCCAGCTTGTGTCTCCAGGGATTTTACTGTATCCGAGAAAATGCAGGCAGGTGTATATGTAGAAAACTCCAGTCAGATTTTGTTGCCATCCTGAAATTTCTGGGGACATTACTTCCTGGCCACTGTGCATTCTCCATGCCCTCACTGTCTGAAAAGGCCTTCTCTTGAGCTCTTCTGTGAGGTTCCTTGGAACATAGAAAATCCAGTTCAAATCAACAGCTGTGAGAAGCCTCTCCCGAACATTCCTCTCCATTCTGGTAGAGTGATTCCACCTTCGTTCTGCATCTTACCTTCTACCTGGCATTGTAGTTGTATTTCATGGGGCAGTATTGCCCTTGCACTGGACTTTTGGAGCATGTGACCCTGATGTATTTTCAATCCTTCGTGATTGGCACCTAGTTGGTCCACAGTTACTAATGTCACGTGAATGAACGGAATTAAACTAAAAATCTGATATCTGAAGTACTTGTTCCTGACCGTGTGTCATGAAGTCCTTTTTAAATATAGTTAAATATCTTGGCTTTTTGACATTACTACGTGAGTCTACAGAGCCCAGGTACACAGTGGTTAAGATCTTGGCTGCTAACCAAAATGTTGGCAGTTCAAATCCACTCCTTGGAAACCCTGTGGGCCAGTTCTACTCTGTCCTATAGGGCCGCTATGAGTCAGAATCAACTCAAAGACAACTGGTACGGAAGGTGACCCTAAAACTAAATTCATGATTTGTTGCTGCTGTTAGCTGCCGTGGAGTTGACCCCTGATTCACAGTGACTCCACGGTGACTCCATGCACGACAGGACAGCGCTCTACTGGGCCCTGCGCCTTCCCCGTTGTGGGATGTGGATCAGACAGTTGTGACCCATAGGGCTTTTACTGGCTGATTTGGGGGAGTGGGCCACCAGGCCTTTCTTCCTCATCCATCTTAGTCTAGAAACTCTGTTGAAACGTGTTTAGTATCGTAGCAACACACAGGACTCCACTGACCTGAGGCTGTGCATGAAGTATGTTGACCAGAAATGGAACCCGGGTCTCCCACATAGGAAGTGAGACTTCTACCGCTGAACCACCATCGCCCCCAGGAATCGCTGTCTATGTTCTCAGGAGGTTGCAGGGAATAACACTGACATCATAACACAGTGGTGCTCACTGAAGGGTAAGTACATGACGGCAACTGCAGGGAACCTTGTGAACACAGTATACTTGGCCAGAAACATCTTGGGAGCTAGGTGTGACTCTCATTCCTCAAACGAGAACACTGACACCCTGGGGGGTTAACTAACCTCCCCTGGACACGCAGTCAAAGAATGACGGAGCCGAAATGTTCATCTGCTTTACTTGGCACCGAAATAGGAAACCAATTAAAGTGGAGTGGATAACAGAATCTAATTTCTAGATAATTTAGGTAAAATTACTTGATATTCTAGATGATGGATTCATGTTTATTTAGGAATTTTTGGTAAGGACTTTTGTTTTAATTTCTCTATCATTCTTTTCTTTTAATAAAACATTTTTTAAAAAATAATTGTAGATTTACAGAAGACTTGCATAGATAGATAGTACGGGGAATTCTCCTATATTCTTCATCCAGCTTTCCCTAGTGTTTACATCTTACATTACTGTGGTCCGTGTTTTAAAGTTAAAAAATTAACAGTGGAACAGCACTATTAACTAACTACAGACTTTACTAGAATTTCACTGGATTTTCCACATATGATCATATTCTGTTCCAGGATCCAATCCAGGATACTGTTTTGACAGAGCCAGCTCCCTCGATATATGACTCCTGCAGTCCACAGGGCCCTGTGCTTGGTTTAACGCTCTGCTGTCACTGTCTTAAAAATCTTACTAATTTTGAACAAGGGACCACGCATTCTCATTCTGTCCTGATAATTATGTAGTTGGTGCTGCAAATGGCATGTAGTCATGTTGTCTCCTCTGATCTATGCCAGTTTCTCAGCCTTTTCTTCTACTTGACACTTTTGATGAAGACTGGACAAGAATTTTGTAGAATGAACCCTGGTGGTTCAGTGGTTAAGAGCTATGGCGACCTATGGCTGCAGATCAAAAGGTAGGCAGTTGGAATCTACCAGCCACTTCTTGGTAACCCTATGGAGCAGTTCTATCCTGGTCTATAGGGACACTAAGAGTTAGAATCGACTGGATGGCAATGAGTTTTTTTTGTTTTGTTTTGTTTACGGGCCCCCCAGTTTGGGTTTATCTGAGGTTTTCTATGATTAGGCTGGGGTTATGGATCCTGGGCAAGATGACATGCAAGTAGATGGCTTTAACAAAGAGAAACTTACTCTCTCACAGTCTAGTAGGCTACAAGTCCAAATCCAGGGCATCAATTCCAGGGGAAGGCTTTCTCTCTCTGTTGGTGGTGGTGGAAGGTCCTTGTCATCAATCTTCCTCTGGACTAGGAGCTTCTCTGCACAGGAACCTTGGGTCCAAAGACACCCTTTGTTCCTGGCATTGCTTTCTTGGTGGTATGAGGTCCCCCGCTCTCTGCTCTCATCCGTTTCCTTTTATCTCTTATAAGACAAAAGGTTATACAGGCTACACCACAGGGAAATGCCCTTTACGTTGGATCTGGACTTGGGTGTTACACACCACTCTAACCCTCTTTAACGTAATCTAATCTTGCCTCTTTAACCGTAGGTAGAGATCAGGATTTACAACATGCAGGAAAACTATATCAATCACAAAATGGAGGACAAGCACACAATAACTGGGAATCATGGCCTAACCAAGTTGACACATATTTTGAGGTGACACAATTCAATCCACAACAACTCACTTCTTGTTTTAACATTCAGTAATAGCAGGCTCAGAGAACTCCCAGAGTAATTGCAAAGCAGAAGTAAAAACAAACTCTCACCATAACCTTCTATAGCATTCTGTCCTGTACATCATGGAATACTTTCTAAAAGAATGAGCTGCTGCCAACTTGCCATACCTTCACTACCTTCAAACCTGTTCCTAGTACGGGAACCACGGATGCAGTTTAAATGGCCACTGGGGTAACAACCACATGGGTGGTGATCAGTTTAACAGATCATACTTTGAACCTCTGTTACTCTATAACGTTTGCCAAAGGGGAAAAAAAGGCAAATCACATTGTAAAAGTATAAGGTTGTCCATTTTAACAGATTCCCTGTTAAATTTATTGACTTGGATACTTGCAAGAGAATCAGTTTTGAAACTGTTGCTTCAACCACCAAAGCCACAGATACCTTTCTAAGATGCAGTTGTTCTTTATTCCTGAAGAAGGCTTTTCCGTGCCTTTGGAGTCTAGGAATGATGTTGGCATGTGTACGTGTTCATAGTGCTCCTTCTAGGGTGTGATGTTTAATTTTATGTCAACACAGCTAGGTTCTGGTGCCCAGTTGTCTGGTCAAACTCTAGTCTAGATGTTGCTATGAAGTATTTACAGATGATTAACATTTAAATCAGTTGGCCTTATGTAAAGCAGATTGCCGTCCACAAAGTTGGAGGGTCCATCTAACCAGTCGAAGATGTTAAGAGCAAAAACTATGGTTTCTTGAGGGAGAAGGACCCTGCCTCAAGACTGCAACATAAACATCCTGCTAGAGTTTCCAGCCCTTTGGATGGTCTGCTGATTTCAGATAAAAGACTGGGGGAGTTTCTAGCCTGTCATCTGACTAAGGATTTCTGAATTGCCAGCCCTGGTGGTGCAGTGGTTATAAGTGCTCAGCTGCTAAGTGAATATTTGGTGGTTTAAATCCACCAGCCGCTCCACAGGAGAAAGATGTGGCAGTCTCATTCTGTAAAGATTACAGCCTTGGAAACCCTATGGGGGCAGTTCTACTTTGTCCTATAGGGTCACTATGAGTTGAAATCAACTACATAGCATTGGGTTTTGAGCCCAACGATAGCATAAACCAATTCCTTAAAATAAATCTCTCTGTTTTTATATGCATGCCTTATTGGTTCTTTTTCTCTGGAGAGCTCTTACTAATACATAGACTTGCTATCCTGTTCCTTTTCTTGCACAAAAAAAACACCAGTTGCCGTTGAGTTGATTCCAACTGATAGCAACTCTATAGTACAGAGTAGAACTGCCCCAGAGTGCTTCCCAGGAGTGCCTAGTGGATTTGAACTACCAACCTTTTGGTTAGCGGCCATAGCTCTTAACCACTGTGCCAACAGTGTTTCCTTTCTTGCACAGGCAGTGGAAACCAAGTCTACAGAGGTGGCATCCAGAAATCAAATTACAATAACATGCACTTAAAATTTTTACTTTATGAAGGAAATGAGCAGAAACTCTATGAGAATTAAGCCATAAACCAAAAACTAACTTTTAACTCAACATTCAGTTGTTTATTCGTTTCTTTCCAGAAACACAAATTATGTCTCACCACATGCTAGCCAAATGTGCACCCCCCCCCCAGCTTTTTCTTTTGGTGACCACCAAAACATTGCCAGATTTGACAGCCTACTTACAGAAAACCCTTCGGGCGTACATGGGAGTGGAACTTTAGGGAAAAAACAGCCCCCGCCCAAAGGAGCCACACAAAAGAACTGATTCAGTAGGGTTCTGTGCAGGTGCCGAGTGATTATCTCGTGAACATTTTCACTGCACATTTGCAACTTTCCAGATGTAAATGTATATTATTTATTTAGTTTTTTTGTTTTTTACTTTGGCCTTGTATCCCTATACTGGACTGGACTGTTATTGTTAGTTGCTGTTGAATTGGCTTCAACTCATGGAGACTCCATGTGTAACAAAACAAAATATTGCTCAGTCTTGGGTCATCTTTGAAGCCCTGGTGGCACAGTGATTAAGAGCTCTGGCTGCTAACCAAAGGTGAGCAGTTCAAATCAACCAGCCGCTCCTTAGAAACCCTATGGGGCAGTTCTAATCTGTCCTGTAGGGTCACTATGAGTCATCGACTCAATGGCAGCTAACAACTTAAAACCTTGGCTTTGGACAAGACATTTCAGTGTTTTTCACCTTGAAACAGCTGGTGATTTAGAAAACTGTGTGCACAGGCCAGAGAGTCTGTGGCCCTTCTCAACAGTTTGAGGCTAAAAAAGTGATCACAGGGTAAGATGGGAAATGTGTTATCTTTCTCCATCTCTCTGTCTCTGTCTCTCTCTGTCCCTCTCCCTCCTCCACCTCTCTCCCTCTGAGGGTGTCTCTCTTAATATCTCTCTCTTTGCTCCCTCCTTCCCCTTCTCTTGCTCTTGCTTTCTCTATCTCATTCTCTCTATCTCCCTTAATCTCTTTTTTAGTCTCTTTCTTTCTCTCTCTCTCAATCTCTCCCTCCTCTCTCCTTCCTTCCCTTTCTCTATCTCAATGTCTCTTTCTCTGTCTCTGTCCCTTTCTTTCCCTGACCCTCCCCATGCCTGTGGTGTGTGTGTCTGTGCCTGTCTGTGGGGAGAGTGCCACTCTATTCAGATAAGACCCTCATGGGCCTCCCTTTTGAGCAATAGCCCTGGCCGTCGCTGGCCCAACGGTGAGTTGCTTTGACTGATGTCCTCAGTCTGAACCCTTGGTGCTACACTAGTGTCCTTGGAGTTGAGGAGGCCACTCAGTCTGGATGAGACATTAATCATTTGGCTAAAAAAAACTAAATTCCCAACATGATATATGGCCCAAAGGCTGGATTTCGTGGAGCAGTGGCTGTATGGTTTGTGTTTACCTGTGTTACTCAGTGATCAGAGCAGCCACTGGAACACTAGGGAGCACCACTTGGGGGTCAGAAATGTTATATGAAGGGTGAACAATTAACCGAGTCTGAGAGGTGGCTGAGTAACAGGTTTCTCAGGCACCCTCCTGTTCCAGAACAAAAAAGTTGGTTCTGGGCCAGGCAGGACGCCTGTCTACAGGAACCGCTGCTGCTCATCCTGTGAAAGGGAGCTGGTTCTCCCTGACACATAGCCACCCGCCGATTTCCTGGGTACCCCTTCTGTGTAGCCACATTATTAAAATAATAACATGCAGATGGAAGTGAAGACTTTTAACTCACAAAGCTGAGCAAGCAACTTCCAGGGCTTCATGCCGCATGTCCATGAAGAAACAATTGCAGCACACTGACACAAGACAAGTAGCAGCCATTCAAATCCAGCTATTACCACTTTAGGCCAACAAACAACACAAAACCCAAAAACTAAAGCTGTTGCTGGGAAGTCGATCCCGAGTCATGGCAGCTCCATACATGTCATGCCGGGGATTGAGTGGGAAGCCTAGGCACGCAACATTCATAGTAGCCTTCTGGGCATGTTAGTGTTTGATGGTCCTGATACAGTGGCCAACTGAGATCTGGTGCCCAGGAGTTTTCACCTCCCCCATGTGGAGGGTCGTTTGCTGCGACACCATCACTGAGAACCCAGTGGTGGCACCACCCTAGGGCCCTGGCTAACACGCTGGCTTCACAAAATCAGGTCATACCAAGCTTTCACATGTTCAGAACTGTATAAGCAGCAAGCTTTGTTTTTATTCTCTCCAACATGATTTCTTACATAGGAATTCTTTGGCACTTGTAGTATCCAAAAGAAACTTCAAATGAAAATCAGGCTTCCACCCCTGGCCACCTTTAACTCAGAGTTTAGACGTGTGTATAAGCAATATGGGTATGCTTACCTCCTATCCTTACTTTCTGCTCCCTTTTCCAAGATTTTCTCCATAAAAATCTATTTTCAAACATTAAGAAACCTTAATGGAAGCAATTTGGAGCCATATTTTATTATTTTCCTTTCATTGCTTTCTGTTGTATGTGTTTTATATGCTTTTCCATATTAAAAAATTGCCCAGAACAGTGATGCTGTAGTTCAGTTATCAGAGGGAGCAGAAAGCTTAGCCCCAACTGTCCAGTAGCCATGTGCCAACCTGTGCTAGTGGCCTGTTCCCGGAAAGCATGCAGGGTGTACCATGCAGCTCCACAGATTAAGTCAGCCCAGACACTGACCAGGCAATTGCTAGCCTCACAGGTGGGATCTTGCCCAGTTTTCTGCCTCTCAGAGAGAGTTTTCCTGACAATTTATGCTGTCTTTTACACACACACACAAACAATCTAGCTTCCAAAGAAAATATCTTCATTATAAAACTTTGACTTGCTTATGGATAAATTTGGGTTAGAAAGAAGCGTGCTTTAAGGTTTCTCTCCTATTGCAACTTTCTCTGGAAAACAGCGCTTGGTAACTCTCCCTAAAACAAATATTTCTTAGAGTACCAAAAAACAAAAAACATCCAAACCTGTTGCTACCAAGTTGAGTCCAACTCATAGTGACCCTATAGGACAAAGTAGAACTGTCCCATAGGGTTTCCTAGGCTGTAATCTTTACAGGAGCAGATTGCCATGTCCTTCACCAGTAAAGTGGCTGGTGGGTTTGAATTGCCTACCTTTCTGTTAGTAGCTGAGCACTTAACTACTTTCACCACCAAAAAATGCTAAACTCTTTGCCATCAAGTCAATTCTGACTCATAGCGACCCTATAGGACACAGTAGAACCGTCCCCATAGGGTTTCCAAGGAGCACCTGGTAGGTTTGAACTGCTGACCTTTTGGTTAACAACAGAATGCTTAACCGCTGTACCACCAGGTCTCCTTAATTCTTAGAGTAGAGACTCTAAAAGCAGCTTTTATGTGTCTGACCATTTGTAAATAATGGTCATAAAACAGTTTTCATGCCTTCTATCTGAGAATCACGCATTTACAGTATTTCCTCGAGAGGCAAATTTGGAGACAAGGAAAGGACATGAGAGACCCTTTCAAGATCACCCGTTTTAGTATTTGCTCTTCATTTAACTGTATAAACTTGGGCTTGTCACTCCATCTCTCTAAACCTCTCTGTACCTATAAAGTTGACAGGATAATCCTCTCACACCTAGCTGTATGGCTGGCACAATCAATTGTATAAACACCATGTAAGCTGTTCACCAACACACAGATTGTCAGCGATTTGCTTTGGGTTCCACTGGGAGCAGACCTTGACGCAAGAACTCAAGTGCAGATGATTTCTTTGCAAGTCGATCATGGGAAGCACTGGTAGAGAAGAGCAGAATGCAGACAGGGAAGGAAGGAAACAGCAGGTGCATGAGCCAGTAGGTTGCCCGTGGGGGTGACAGAGTAGAGCACAAAACTTGCTGTGATCCTGCCAGAGAAGGTTGGGGCCTGGGCTCAGTCATTGGTTAAGGAGGTCCTATGTCCCCAGTGTTTTGGCCTCTATGAGTCGGAATTGATGACAATCGGCTTTCTTGTTCTTGTATACACTTCATTGGATACTTTGTAGCTATTGCTATTTAAAAGAGTTTCTTTCTCCCCAATAACCTTGAATCATGCCCTCGGATAGAGACAATGGAACTCAATGAAGGTGATTTGAAGTTCATGTTTTGTTCCTTGAGATGAGAGAGTAGGAGAGGGATCTGAGCTGTCATCAGGAAGAAGATGAGGGGAGCCTACAATGTCCCAGAGACACTGAAGGCCACCTGCCATGGATGATCTCATATTAAAATGAGCAATGCCCCAGTTTTCCATGAGCAGCACCTGACTCTCAAGAGGACTAGCCTGCAGGGCAATGTGGGCACAGCAGAGTGGGCCTCAGCCAGGGAAAGAGACCCCCAGCTAGAAGTGGCCGCCAAAGATCAGGATGGGTGAGCAACTTACCAGGTAACTTTCCTCCACAGAATGTTTTTTTCTTTCTTTTTTCCATTTTTTTTCTTTCTATTACCACTAGGGTTCAAGCTCTTCACACTAGTGAATTGAGATAACGAGGTTGGAGCTCAAGTAATATATTTGCCACTCCCAGAAGGACCCCTGGTGGCACAGGGCTAATATACTCAACTGTTGACCAAAATGTGTTCAAACCCACCAAGCCGCCCCATGGGAGAAAAGTGTGGCAGTCTGAATCTGTAAAGATTTACAGCCTCGGAAACCCTATGGCTTGCTATGAGTCAGAATCGACTTAAGGGAAGTGAGTTTGGTTTTTTGATGGTTAAAGAGTAAATCAGCCCTGGTAAAGCAGTGGTTAAAGTTCTTGGCTGCTAACTGAAATGTTGGTGGTTCAAACCCACCAACCACTACACAAGAGAAAGATGTGGCAGTCTGCTCCTGTAAGATTGCTGTTGTTGTTGTTGGGTGCCATTAAGTCGGTTCCAACCCATAGCGACCCTATGCACAACGGAACGAAAGACTGCCCGGTCCTGAGCCATCCTTACAATCATTGTGATGCTTAAGCTCATTGTTGCAACCACTGTGTCAATCTACCTTGTTAAGGGTCTTCCTCTTTTCCACTAACCCTGTACAATGTCAAGCATGATGTCCTTCTCCAGGGACTCATCCCTCCTGAGAACATGTCGAAAGTATGTCAGATGCAGTCTCACCATCCTTGCCTCTAAGGAGCATTCTGGCTGTACTTCTTCTAAGACAGAGTTGTTCATTCTTTTGGAAGTCCATGGAATATTCAATATTCTTCCCCAACACCACAATTCAAAGACATCAATTCTTCAGTCTTCCTTATTCACTGTCCAGCTTTCACATGCATATGATGCGATTGAAAATACCATGGCTTGGGTCAGGTGCACCTTAGTCTTCAGGATGACATCTTTGCTCTTCAACACTTTGAAGACGTCCTTTGCAGCAGATTTTTCCAATGTAATGCAACTTTTGATTTCTTGACTGTTGCTTCCATGGCTGTTGACTGTGGATCCAAGTAAAGTGAAATCTTTGACAACTTCAGTCTTTTCTCCATTTATCATGATGTTGCTCATTGGTCCATTTGTGAGGATTTTCATTTTCTTTATGTTGAGGTGCAGACCGTGCTAAAGGCTGTGGTCTTTGACCTTCATTAGTAAGACTTCAAGTCCTCTTCACTTTCAGCAAGCAAGTTTGTATCATCTGTATAACACAGGTTGTTAATGAGTCTTCTTCCAATCCTGATGCTCTGCTCTTCTTCATATAGTCCAGCTTCTAGTATTATTTGCTCAGCATACAGATTGAATAGGTATGGTGAAAGGATACAACCCTGACGCACACATTTCCTGACTTTAAATCAATCAGTATCTCCTTGTTCTGTCCAAGCAACTGCTTCTTGATCTATGTAAAGGTTCCTCATGGGCACAATGAAGTGTTCTGGAATTCCCATTCTTCACAATGTTATCCATAATTTGTTATAACCCACACAGTCGAATGCCTTTGCATAGTCAATAAAACAAAGATTACAGCCTTGGAATCCCTATGGGGCAGTACTACCCCATCCTATAGGATTGCTATGAGTCAGAATTGTCTTTATGGCAATGGGCTTCATTTGGGTTTAAACTGTAAATTGATGCTCCCTGGTTTTGGATGTTTAGGATTTTCTCTATGTGAAATGGGAAATGATAGCCACCTAGAGGGATTGACCCAGTGTGTCTATCAGTTTGTTGTACTGTGGGGGCTTGTATGTTGCTGTGATGCTGGAAACTATGCCACCAGTATTCAAATACCAGCCGGGTCACCCATGGCGGACAGGTTTCAGCTGTGCTTCTAGACTAAGACTGGGAAGAAGGACCCAGTGGTCTATTTCTGAAAAGAATTAGCCAGTAAAAACCTTATGAGTAGCAGAGGAACATTGTCTAATATAGTGTCAGAAGATGAGCCCTCAGGTTGGAAGGCACTCAAAAGACAACTGGGGAAGAGCTTCCACCTCAAAGTAGAGTCCACCTTAGTGACGTGGATGGAGTCAAGTTTTTGGGACCTTCATTTGCTGATATGGCATAACTCAAAATGAGAAGAAACAGCTGTAAACATCCATTAATAATCAGAACCTGGAATGTATGATGTATGAATCTAGAAAAATTAGAAACCATCAGAAATGAAATGGAATGCACAAACATCAATATCCTAGGTATTAGTGAGCTGAAATGGACTGACATTGGTCATTTCTAATTGGAGAATTATATGGTCTACGATGCCAGGAATGACAACTTGAAGAGGAGTGGTGTTGCATTCATTGTCAAAAAGTACATTTCAAGATCTATCCTGAAGTACAATGCTGTCAGAGATAAGATAATATCCTTATGCCCACAAGCAAGACCAGTTAATATGACTATTATTCAAATTTACGAAAAACCACTAAGGCCAAAGATAAAGAAATGAAAGATTTTTACCAACTTCTGCAGTCTGAAATGATTGAATAGGATGCACTGATAATTACGGCTGTTTGGGATGCAAAAGTTAGAAAGAAACAAGAAAGATCAGTAGTTGGAAAATATAGCATTGGTGGTAGAAACGATGCCGGAGATTGCATGACTGAATTTTGCAAGATCAATGACTTCTTCATTGAAAATACCTTCTTTCACCAACATAAACAGTGACTATACACATGGACCTCACTGGATGGAATACACAGAAATCAAACTGAATACATCTGTGGAAAGAGATGACGGAAAAACTCAATATCATCAGTCTGAACAAGGCCGAGGGCTCCTGCAGAACAGACCATCAATTGCTCATAGGCAAGCTCAAGATGAAACTGAAGAAAATTAGAACAAGTTCACCAGAGCCAAAGTATGACCTTGAGTATATCCCACAGAATTTAGAGATTATCTCAAGAATAGATTTGGTCCATTGAATACTAATAACTGAAGATCAGACGAGTTGTGGAATGACGTCAAGGACATCACACATGAAGAAAGCAAGAGGTCATTAAAAAGACAGGAGAGAAAGAAAAGACCTAAATTGATGTCAGAAGAGACTGAAACTTGCTGTTGAACGTCGAGTACCTAAAGCAAAGGAAAAAATGATGAAGTAAAAGAACTGATGTTTCAAAAAGTAGCTCAAGAAGACAAAGCAAAAGCATTATGATGACATGTACAAAGAGATGGAGATAGAAAACCAAAAGCAAAGAACATGATCAGCATTTCTCAGGCTAAAAGAACTAAAGGAAAAATTCAAGCCTCAAGCTGCAACAGTGAAGGATTCTACAGGAAAAATATTAAGCAACGCAGAAAGCATCAAAAGAAGATAGAAGGAATACACAGAGTCACTATACCAAAAAGAATTGGTCTATGTCCAACCATTTCAGGAGGTAAAATATGATCAGGAATGGATGATACTGAAAGAGAAGTCCAAGCTGCACTGAAAGCACTGGAAAAAAACAAGTCTCCAGGAATTGATGGAATACCAATTGAGATGTTTCAACAAACGAATACAGCGCTGGAAGTGCTCACTTGTTTATGTCAAGAAATTTGGAAGACAACTACCTGGCCAACTGACTGAAAGAGATCTGTACTTATGACTATTCCCAAGAAAGGTGATCCAACCAAGTGTGGAAATTATCAAACAATATCATTACTATCACATGCAAGCAAAATTTTGCTGAAGATCATTCAAAAGCAGCTGCAGCAGTATGCAGACAGGAAACTGCCAGAAATTCAAGCGAGATCTAGAAGAGAATGTGGAAATAGGGATATCATTGCTGATATCAGGGGGATCCTGGCTGAAAGCAGACAATACCAGAAAGATATTTATCTGTGTTTTATTCACTATGCTAAGGCATTCGACTGTATGGGTCATAACAAGTTATGAATAACGTTGAGGAGAATGGGAGTTCCAGGACACTTAATTGTGCTCATGAGGAATTTGTACATGGCTCAAGAGGCAGTCATTCGAACAGAACAAGGGGATATTCAAAAAAAAAAAAAAAAAACACTGAATCTGTTGCCTTCGAGTCGATTTTGACTCATATTGACCCTATAGAACAGAGTAGAACTGCTTCACAGGTTTTCCAAGGACCACCTGGTGGATTTGAACTGCCAGCCTTTTTGGTTAGCAGCCAAATTATTAACCACTACACCATCAGGGTATCCAAGGGGATACTGAGACACTGCATGGTTTAATCTTAGGAAAGGTGTGCCTCAGGGTTGTATTCTTTCAGCATACCTATTCAATGTATATGCTGAGCATATAATCCAAGAAGCTGGACTCTATGAAGAAGAACAGGGCATCAAGATTGGAGGTAAACTCATTAACAACCTGTGTTATGCAGATGACATGACATTGCATGTCGAAAGTGAAGAGGACTTGAAGCACTTACTGATGAAGATCAAAGACCACAGCCTTCAGTATGGATTACACTTCAATATAAAAATCCTTACAATTAGACCAATAAGCAACATCATGATAAACGGAGAAAAGACTGAGGTTGTCAAGTGTTTCATTTTACTGGGATCCACAGTCAACACCCATGGAGGCAGCAGTCAAGAAATCGAAAGATGCATTGCATTGGGCAAATCAGCTGCAAAAGATTTCTTTAAGGCTTTGAAAAGCAAAGATGTCACCTTGAGGACTAAGGTGTGCCTGACTCAAGCCACGGTATTTTCAATTGCCTCATATGCATGCGAAAGCTGGACAGCGAATAAGGAAGACTGAAGAAGAATTGACGCCTTTAAATTGTGTTGTTGGCAAAGAATATTGAATATACCATGAACTGCCAAAAGAATGAACAAATCTGTCTTGGAAGAAGTACAACCAGCATGCTCCTTAGAAGCAAGGATGGTGAGACTGTGACTTACACACTTTGGGCATGTTATCAGGAGGGACCAGTCTCTGGAGAAAGACTTCATGCTTGGTAAAGTAAAGGGTCAGCAAAAAAGAGGAAGACCCTCAATGAGATGGATTGATACAGTGGCTACAACAACGGGTTCAAGCGTAGCAACAATTGTGAGGATGGTGCAGGACTGGGCAGTGTTTTGTTCTCTTGTGCATGGGGTCACTATGAGTCAGAACTGACTTGACGGCACCTAGCAGCAACAGCAGCAGGACTGATGTGCAGCTTACATGAAATAGCACTAGGAAAATGGATGACTCTCAACAAGTGGTGTTTGAGTAGGAAGTCTGGTGAACATTCTCAGAGCACCACATAAATTTAATTCCAAAATTTTACTCACTGAAAAAGGCAAACGCTGGTATTAGAGGAGGTAAGAAACACCCTCTCCTCTACTCCCTGACATTTGGTCAAAGCCTTCACTGAGGTCAAGTTGAAAACAACACAATAAGATGATAGAATTTCCTCTTCTTGAGAATAGGTCCCTATCTCTTCAGAAATGAAATAACAGACAGCTGGCAGAATGATGAAGGATCTTAGTCTCTATGTAACATGATAAGGAAGAACATAGTCCAGTGTCTTATGTCTAATGCCTACCATAAAAGTTTTACTTGAGAGAAGTTAAGACTGAGACTAGAAATGAAATAAAATAATAAAGCATAGCAAGTATGGTTATGCCCACTACATTCCAGAAACTGTTCAGAACACCTTTTGAGTATTGGCATATCTGATCCTCATGGAAATCCTCTAAGTAGATGTTATCACCACTCTCATTTTAAAAATGGGCACAGAGGGTTGGGGTGACTTGTTCAGGGTCACAAGCTCATGAGGGGGTGAGGCGACCTAGGCAGTGGGCTCTCATGGCTCTACTCTTGACCTCAGACTGCCTCTCTTAGCCCGAAAACAAACCTCTGGCCAGATTACTTGGTATTTAGACACCACAATCTGAAAATCTGGGAACATAGAGTTTAGGGCTTGTCCTTGAAAAAGCAGGAATGTAAGAAGTACATTCTTACCTGGCAAGAAAGATTAGGCAAGATTACGGTAGTGACAATCAAGGTGACACAGGAGGCATTTGCAAGAAACTTCTGGAAAGTTGTGTGGGAAGAAGCCACATGTCAAGAAGTCACTAGGTGGATGCAGGGAGAAGAAGGAAGAAACTCAAGCTTTTGGCAGTAAAAGAAGGCTATTACAACACTAGTTTAAGTACATGATAGACTCACCCCAAAACCAGTTACTGTGGAGTTGACTCCAACTCACAGTGACCCCATGTGTATTAGAGCAGAACTGTGCCCCATAGAGTTTTCAATCGCTGATTTTTTTGAAAGTATATCACCAGGCATTTCTTCCAAGGTGCCTCTGGGTGGACTTGAACCTCTAATCTTTTGTTAGCAGGCTACCATATTCATTGTTTGTACCACTCAGAGACTTTGTGATGGACTCATACCCATTCCCACAGAGTCATCCTGACTCATAGAAACCTTACAGGACAGAGTGGAACCGCCCCATAGGGTTTCCAAGGCTGTAATCTTTTCAGAAAAGGAGCCCTGATGGTACAGTGGTTAAGCACACAGCTGCTAACTGAAAGGTTGATGGTTCAAACCCACCAGTGGTTCTGCAGGAGAAAATGTGGCGGTCTGGTTCTGTAAAGATTACAACTTTGGAAAATCTATAAGGCAGTCCTACTCTGTCCTATAGTGGTGCTATAAGTAGGAATTGACTTTAGGGCAAAGGGTTTTTTATGGAAGCTTTCCAGCTTAACCATTGTGCCACCAGGGCTCCTGATGGACTCATAAGACTCCTTTTTATAGCAGGTAAGGAGAAGGAACTACTAAAGAGTAAACTATGTAAAATCCAAGTAAGCATTGAGATGCTCAGAGGAGCAACAATCCAGAAGACGCTGAAGTGATAGTGGATGGCATCAGAGCATGGATGGAAGAAATGACATTGCTAAGGAGGAGGAGCAATTGTCCATTTAAGACAGAAGCACCCAGGGAAGGTTCAACAGGTGACAGTGAGCAATACTTCCCTGACTCCAACATGATTGTGCCATGAAGCTTATCTGAGCAGATAATTTGATAGTAGATAGGCAGGTAGGTAGATAGATGGATAGATAGATGGATGGATAGGTAGGTAGGTAGGTAGATATAGATAGATGATGATGATAGATGATAGAGAGATAGGCAGGTAAGTAGGGAGGTAGATAGATGATAGGTAGACAGGTAGGTAGGTAGACGATAGATGATAGACGGTTAGATAGATAAATTGCTGTATTTATTGAAGGAGCCTTGGTGACACAGTGGTTAAGCACTCAGCTGCTAACCAAAGGGTCAGTAATTTGAACCCACCAGCTGCTCTGAGAGAGAAAGATGTGGAGATCGGCTCCCATAAAGATTACAGCCTTGGACATTCTATAGGGCAGTTCTACTCTATCCTACAGGAAGACTATGAGTAGGAATCAACTCGATAGCAGACAACTACTACTGTATTTATCAGTAAAGTAAATGCATGGTTATTGTTAGTGTTGTTGGGTGCCAATGAGTTGGTTCTGACTCATAGCAACCCTAGGAGATGATCCTTCCCTGACTCTTCCAGCTTCTAGTAGCCCTAACCATTCCTTCGCTTGTAGCAGCATCACTCCAATCTCTACCTTCGTCTTCACATGTTCGTCTTCCCTCTGTGTCTGTCCATCTGTGCTCGTCTTTTTTTGTCAGGATACCAGTTATGTACATACTCCAATAAAACCATATGTTAACTAATTATATCCACAAAGCCCTTATTTTCAAACAAGGTTGCAGTCACAAGTACTGGTGATTAGGACTTCAACATATTTTTGTGGAACAAAATTCAAACCATAACACTCGTGTTGTACTTTTTCCTGAAATCTAGTCCCCAAAAAACAAAGTTGAAAAATATCTCTCTAGCTTATGTCCCACATCAGAGTAGGTGACCTGTTTCCAAAAAGCAATTCATTGTCCAGGTTCACATTAACATCATCTGGCCACCTTTCTGCCTCATTTGTGAGTATTAATGAGTGTCTTGTGTTTACGAGGCTTTGAAGTTGTTAAATGGAGACACATCACTAGATTTACACATACTGGACAAGTATTCCATTATCCACCAAATTCCCCACTGTGCAAAAAAGCCACTGAAAACCTAATTGGAAAGATTAGTTTGAAATGAAGGTCTGGCGAACTTCCCAGCGTCTTGTGGTTTTCTGGGTCCCTGACCCTGCATTTGTCTCCTGAAATCATCTCCGTGGTGAGAGCGGCACCACCAAACACAGGCCTTGGGGAGCAGCTAGAAATTACCTTTCTGGATTCCTCCAGTGGCCAAAAGGAAATACATTCAGGAAGCAATGTATTTCTTCTATTTTGTGAGGTAGTCATATTCACATTCATACCTGAAAAATCAGTGTGCATTGTTATGGTTTGAATCATGCCCCCCAAAATATGTGTTGTAAATCCTAACCCCTGTAATTCCATTTGAGAATAGGGTTTTCATTGTTATGTTAATGAGACCATATCACTGTAAAGAGTATTTTAAGCAACCAACTTTAAAATATAAAAAGAGGAGATTAGGCATAGACTAGGAAACACAAACAGAGAGGAAGGTACACACCACAGGAAGATCACCAAGGCCTGGAACAAAAGCTGAAAAGCGACAAGGGCTCTCCTTTTCCCAGTGCCAAAAGAGAGAGAGAGAACATTCCTCTAGAGCTGGCATCATGAATTTGGACTTCTAGCTTCCTAAACTAAGAGAAAAGAAATTTCTGCTTGTTCATGCCACCCATTTGTGGTATTTCTGTTAAAGCAGCACTAAGAAACTAACACCTGCATTTTTATACCCAACCAATTTAATTAGAAAAGCCACATGTCCTATCACTGTAATCAAGTCAACAGTGCTGTTTTTACAATTTGTGAAAAATAAGGCCATGTAAGTACCAGGTCAGGGAAAGGCAGAGGTTGGCCTCCAGCTCTTTTATGAACTTCTAGCAATTTTTCATTTTATGAGGCTTTTTTTTGTTGTTTTGTTTTTAGAAAGTTGATACAATGTAGAGAATATAGGAGATTTAATGATGGGGAAAAAGAGAATCAAACAAGTAGATACTACCTAGTTTAAAATCAGGAAAGGTGTGCATCAGGGTTGTATCCTTTCACCATAATTATTCAGTCTGTATGCTGAGCAAATAACCCATGCAGCTGGACTGTATGAAGAACATGGTATCGGGATTGGAGGAAGACTCATTAACAACCTTCAATATGCAGATGACAAAACCTCGCTTGCTGAAAGCTAAGAGGACTTGAAGCACTTACTGGTGAAGATTAGAGACCACAACTTTCAGCATGTTTTACTCCTCAACATAAAGAAAACAAAAATTCTCACACAGGACCAATAAGCAACATCTTGAAAAATGGAGAAAACATTAATGTTGTCAAGGATTTCTTTTTACTTGGGTCTACAATCAACACCATGGAAGCAGCAGTCAAAAAATCAAATGACATATTGCACTGGGCAAATCTGTTGCAAAAGATCTCTTTAAAGTGTTAAAAAGCAAAGATTTCATTCTGAGGACTAAGGTGCACCTGACCCAAGCAATGATATTTTTAATTGCCTCGTATACATATATTATTTTTTATATTATACATATGAAAGCTGGACAATGAATACGGAAGACCAAAGAAAAATTGATGACTTTGAATTATGGTATTGTTGAAGAATGTTGAATATAACGTGTACTGCCAGAAGAATGAACAAATCTGTCTTGGAAGACATACAGCCAGAATGCTCCTTAGAAGCAAGGATGGTGAGACTTTGTCTCATGTACCTGAGACATGTTATCAGGAGGGACTGGTCCCTGAAGGACATCATGCTTGGTAAGGTAGAGGGTGAAAAAGGGGATGACCTTTAATGAAATGAATTGACGCAGTGGCTGCAACAATGAACTCAAACATAGAAACCATTGTGAATATGGTGCAGGACCAGGCAGTGTTTCATTCTGTTGTACATGTGGTCACTGTCAGAACCAACTCAAGGGTATCTAACAACAACAACAATGATGAAAATTTGATAGCAGAAGAATAAAAATATTGGAGGATTTTCAAAGGCATGAGAATAGGTACAAATAAAAATGAAGGAGGTAAAAATAATAAATGATCCCCTTAGAGGTCAGACAAGTGGTGAATATTGCGTAGACAAAGAATGATGTTGTTAGTTGCCTTCTTGTGGATTCTGAGTCATGGGAACCCCTAGTGTACAGAGTAGAACTGCCTTATATGGTTTTCAAGGCTGTGACCTTTTAGAAGAAGATCACTAGGCCTGTCTTCTGAGATGTCTCTGGATGCGTTCAAACTACCAACATTTCAGTTAATAGTCAAGAGCTTAACTATTTGTACAACCCAGGAACTTTAGACAAAGCACACATGTTATCTTTAATTTGTTAACTGGTCTGTTCAAATATTTTGCCATAACATGTAGTTGTTTGTCTTTTGTTGTTGTTACTGTAGATTTTGAGAAATTCTTTATAAACTCTGCAAAGCAATCCCTTTTATTTTATTGTATACATACGTATGTACATATATATAGTATTTTATGCTAGGCTTTCTTCAGCTTTTGAAAATGTTTATGGTGTTCTTGGTCATAGAAGTTTTATGCTTTGATAAAAATTTGCATCAAATTTGTAAATTCTTTACTTTTTTTATCTGCTACATTCAATGTCGTTAAGAAACACTTGTTGTTTGGATACTGTTGAGTCAGTTCCAACTCATAGCAACCCTGTGTACAACAGTACGAAACACTGGCTGGTCCTGCACCATTCTCACAATTGTTCTATGTTGGAGACAGGGAAAGATTACCCAATATTCAAGCTAGGCAAGGGTTTAATTGTGCTTTCTTACTAATCTGTGGAGCCCTGGTGGTCCAGTGCTTAAGAGCTATGGTTGCTAACCAAAAAGTTCACAACTCGAATCCACCAGCCACTTCTTAGAAGCCCTATGGGGCAGTTCTACTCTGTCCTATAGGGTCGCTAATTTTTAGTGCACAATTTCACCTGGTTTTCACGTGAGGCGAAATTGTGCACTACGGATTAGTGAGTAAGCACAATCAATCCCTTGCCTACTTGTTTACTGTAAGCCAGTACCTACCATGTTTATCTGTTAATCCACCCTGGGTTTGAGCCCATTGTTGCAGTCACTGTATCAGTCCATCTCATTGAGGATCTTCCTCTTTATCCATGACCCTCTATTTTATGAAGTATGTTGTCCTTCTCCAGGGATTGTTCCCTTCTGATAACGTGTCCAAAATATATGAGACAAAGTCTTGCCATCCTCCCTCCTAAGAAGCATTCGGACTATACTTTTTCCAAGACAGATTTGCTCCTTCTTCTGGCAGTCCATGGTATACTCAATATTCTTCACCAACACTGTAATTCAAAGGCATCAATTCTTTCAGTCTTCTTTATTCATTGTCCATTTTTCATATGCATGTGAGGTAATTGAAAAGATCATGACTTGGGTCAGGCCTACTTTAGTCCTCAAAGTGATATCTTTGCTTTTTAACACTTCAAAGAAGTCTTTTGTGGTAGATTTGTCCAATACAATAAGTAAGTCCTTTGATTTCTTGACTGCTGCTTCCATGGGTGTTGATTGTGGATCCAAGTAAAATGAAATCCTGGACAACATCAAACTTTTCTCCATTTATTGTGATGTTGCTTACTGGTCCAGTTGTGAGGATTTTTGATCACTTTATGCTGAAAGGTAATCCATACTGAAGGCTGTGGTCTTTGACCTTCATCAGTAAGTGCTTCATGTCTTCTTCATTTTCAGCAAGCAAGGTTATGTCATCTGCATAACACAGGTTGTTAATGAGTCTTCCTTCAATCCTGATTCCATGTTCTTCTTCATATAGTCCTGCTTCTTGGGTTATTTTTCAGCATACAGATTGAATAAGTATGATGAAAAAATACAACCCTGACATATACCTTTCCCGACTTTAAAACTCACAGTATTCCTTTGTTCTGTTGAATGACTGCCTCTTGGTTTATGTACAGGTTCCTCATGAGCACAGTTACGTGTTCTGGAATTCCTATTCTTTGCAATATTATCCGTAATTTGTTATGATCCACACAGTCGAATGCCTTTGCATAAGTCAATAAAACACTGGTAAGCATCTTTATGATATTCTCTGCTTTCTGCCAGGATCCCTCTGACATCAGCAATGATATCCCTCGTTCCATGTCCTCTTCTGAATCTGGCTTGAATTTCTGGCAGTTGCATGTCGATGTACTGATGCAGCCACTTTTGAATGATCTCCAGCAGTGGTTAAAGTGCTCAGCTACTAACTGAAAAGTCAGTGATTTGAATCCACTTGCTGCTCCACAGAAGAAAGATGTGGCAGTCTGCTTCTGTAAAGATCACAGCCTTGGAAACCAAAGGTGCCATTCTACTCTGTCCTATACAGTTACTATGAGTCAGAATTGACTCAACAGCAATGGGTTTGGTTTTTGAGTTTGATAAGGGACACGACAACGTATTTTATAGTTAGTTCACTTTTTTTTTTTTCACAAGGCAAGCTAGACATATCACAATAGAAGCACATTACAAAATTTTGGAAAAGATATGCTGAAATATATCCATTCCTAGACAACTAAAAACTTAATTCTCGAAATGAACACAGTCAACAAATCTTCTGAGGTAAATGAATTGTACACTGACTCTGCATGTGTAGAGGGTGGAAAACTGGCTACCCAAGAGCTAGACTCCTGTGAGGAAAAACATTTCCACAGAACATGCTTTCAGAACCTCTATTAGTGAAACTGAGAATTGTGGAAATGTCCAGGGTACCTTAGGGAACATATTTGTTTCAAGTATGAGCTGCTGGGAATTGACAGAGTTACAGAGGTCAGGGCATAAGATAAGATTTAAAGGAAAAAAGAGTCATTGAGCAGCCAAATGAAACATATCCCCACTGTGTCCTTAATACTCTACAGATACAGAAGAATCTTCTATAAAGAAAATAACGTCCAGAGGATTAAACAGACAACCACGGACAGCAATAGTTTCACAACATGTTCCCTTGTTAAAGAAAAGGCATCTCTCCCTCCTTACTGCTTACCTGTCCAGAGGCCCAGGCATGTCTGAAGTCACTTCTGGGGCAAGCATGACCATTCCAATGGTGAGCATGCACCTGTCTCCACCTGTCGCACCTGTCAGCTAGACCCTGTGAGTAGCAGCCTTAAAATGAACAGCAATGACCATGATGCATTTTTTCTTTTTTTTCATATCTGAATCCAACTTTTGCACAAGCTCCCATTTTCCCTAGCTAACTAAAAAAAAAGAAGGAAGGAGGGAATAAAGGGGGGAGGGAAGGAGGGAAATGGGAAGGAAGGAAGGAGAGAAAGAGGGAGGGACAGAGGAAGGAGGGAAAGAGGGAAGGAGAGAGGAAGAAAGGAGAAGGGAGGGAGGAAGGAAGAAAGGAAGGAGTGCAAACAGTGATTAATTATAGATCTGTATTAAAGGCACTTTATTTATTTATGGGAGTCTCTGGGTCATGCAACTTGTTAAACGCCTTGGTTACTAACAGAAAGATTAGAAGTTCGAGTCCACCTAGAGGCACTTTGGAAGAAAGCTCTGGCGGTCTTCTTCCAGAAGATTGAAAGCTCTGTGGAGCGGTTCTACCCTGACACATACTGGGTTCCCATGAGTGAGCATCAGTCATTGTCGTTGTCAGGTGCCATGAGTGAGCGTCAGTCGTTGTCGTTGTCAGGTGCCATCGAGTCAGTTCCAGTCCACAGCGACCCTGTGCACAACACAACAAAACATTGCACGGTCCTGTGCCATCCTCACAATTGCTGTGCTTGAGCCCATTGTTGCAGCCACTGTGTCCATCCATCTCTTTGAGGGTCCTCCTCTTTTTCATCCACCATCTACTTCACAAAGCATGATGCCCTTCTCCAGGGACTGATCCCTCCTGACAACGTGTCCAAAGTGCGTGAGATGAAGTCTCGCCATCCTTGCTTCTAAGGAGCATGCTGCTTGTACTTCTTCCAAAACAGATTTTGTTCATTCTTTTGGCAGTCCACTGTATATTCAATATTCCTCACTGACATCACAATTCAAGAGCTTGAATTCTTCTTTCATCTTCCTTATTCATTGTCCAGCTTTTGTATGCATATGAGGAGATTGAAAACATCATGGCTTGGATCAGGGGCACCTTGGTCATCAAGGTGACATCTTCACTTTTTAAAGAGACCTCTTGCAGCCGATTTGCCCAATACAAAGCATCGTTTGATTTTTTTTTTTACTTGCACAAAATATTGAGAATCAGAATAGAAGTAGGTGCTATGAAGTATACAAAGACATATATTAACAAGGCCCTTCTAAGAATGACTTGAGAGTGCTTCAAAATGCATGTATAAAATCTCTTGGCTTTATATGATACAAGTAAAATAATAAATGTTTAATCCTTATTAATATATCAGGATCATCTGAAAATTTTCTACCTCACCACTAACTATGAGGAGCCAAACAAGTAATTTTAGAATGGTTGCACTGTTTTCTCAGATTACTCAGCAAAGACCCTCTGTAAAGGAAACCAGACTAAAAGAGATGAGTGCCTCTTTTAAGCCAAAGTTAATTATTTTGTAAGCAATGTGGACAAAAGTTTCAAAAGATAGTAGAGAGAGGTTCCATGTATCCTTCACCCACTTAAACCCAGTAGCTATATCTTACATATATATTATTATATAATATATATTGTATTTGATATTATATTTTATTATACCATACAATATCAAAATCTGAAACTTGAAATTGGTACAATGTATGTGTATAATTCTATGCATTTTTTTCAATTTTTATTGTGCTTTAAGTGAAAGCTTACAAATCAAGTCAGTCTCTCATAGAAAAATTTATTTACACCTTGCTATATACTCCTACTTTTTCTCCCCCAAGGAGACAGCTCACTCCTTCCCTCCACTCTCCATTTGTATGTCCATTCTGCCAAATTCTGACCCTCTCTGCTCTCTCATTTCCCCTCCAGTCAGGAGATACCAACATAGCCTTATGTGTCTACTTGATCCAAGAAGCTCATTCTTTCACCAGAATCATTTTCTATCCCATAGCCCAGTCCAATCCCTGCCTGAAGAGTTGGATTTCGGAATGGCTCCTGTCTTGGGCTAACAGAAGGCCTGGGGACCGTGACCTCTGGGGTCCTTCTAGTCTTAGTCAGACCATTAAGTCTGGTCTCTTTTCAAGATTTTGAGGTCTGCATCCTACTGCTGTCCTGCTCCCTCAGGGGCCCTCCTTTGCACTTCCTGTCAGGGCAGTCATTGGCTGTAGCCAGGCACCATCTAGCTCTTTTGGTCTCAGGCTGATGCTGTTGTTGTTGTTAGCTGCCGTCGAGTAGGTTCCAACTCATAGCGACCCTATGCACAACAGAACAAAACACTGCCTGGTCCTGTGCCATCCTTACAATCGTTGTTATGCTTGAGCTCATTGTTGCAGCCACTGTGTTAGTCCACCTGGTTGAGGGTCTTCCTCTTTTCCGCTTACCCTGTACTCTGCCAAGCATGATGTCCTTCTCCAGGGACTGATCCCTCCTGACAATATGTGCAAAGTATGTAAGACGTAGTCTCGCCATCCTTGCCTCTAAGGAGCATTCTGGCAGCACTTCCAAGATAGATTTGTTCGTTATTTTGGCAGTCCATGGTATGTTCAATATTCTTCTCCAACACCACAACTCAAAGGCGTCAACTCTTCTTCGGTCTTCCTTATTCATTGTCCAGCTTTCACATGCATATGATGCAATTGAAAATACCAGTGCTTGGGTCAGGTGCACCTTAGTCTTCAGGGTGACATCTTTGCTCTTCAACACTTTGAAGAGGCCCGTTGCAGCAGATTTGCCCAATGCAATGCGTCTTTTGATTTCTTGACTGCTGTTTCCATGGGTGTTGATTGTGGATCCAAGTAAAATGAAATCCTTGACAACTTCAATCTTTTCTCCATTTATCATGATGTTGTTCGTTGGTCCAGTTGTGAGGATTTTTGTTTTCTTTATGTTGAGGTGTAATCCATACTGAAGGCTGTGGTCTTTGATCTTCATTAGTAAGTGCTTCAAGTCCTCTTCACTTTCAGCAAGCAAGGTTGTGTCATCTGCATAATGCAGGTTGTTAATGAGTCTTCCTCCAATCCTGATGTCCCATTCTTCATATAGTCCAGCTTCTCATATTATTTGTTCAGCATACAGATTAAACAGGTATGGTGAAAGAATACAACCCTGACACACACCTTTCCTGACTTTAACCCAATCAGTATCCCCTTGTTCTGTCTGAACAACTGCCTCTTGATCTATGTAAAGGCTCCTCATGAGCACAATTAAGTGTTCTGGAATTCCCATTCTTCACATGTTATCCATAGTTTGTTATGATCCACACAGACGAATGCCTTTGCAGTCAATAAAACACAGGTAAACATCCTTCTGGTATTCTCTGCTTTCAGCCAGGATCCATCTGACATCAGCAATGATATCCCTGGTTCCACGTCCTCTTCTGAAACCAGCCTGAATTACTGGCAGTTCCCTGTCAATATACTGCTGCAGCCGTTTCTGAAAGATCTTCAGCAAAATTTTGCTTGCGTGTGATATTAATGATATTGTCTATAATTTCCACATTCGGTTGGATCACCTTTCTTGGGAATAGGCATAAATATGGATCTCTCCTAGTCAGTTGGCGAGGAAGCTATCTTCCATGTTTCTTGGCATAGACGAGTGAGCACCTCCAGTGCTGCATCTGTTTGTTGAAATTCAGTTGATATTCCATCAGTTCCTGGAGCTGATGTAGTCTCTGGTTTATGTGGCCCTTTCTATCTCTTGGGCTCATAATTACATTGCATCTTTGGTATTCTTCATTCTCCTTTGCTCCAGGTGAGTTGAGACCCATTGATGCATCTTAGATAGCCGCTTGCTAGCATTTAAGACCCCAGAAGCCACTCTCCAAAGTGGGATGCAGAATGTTATCTTAGTAGATTTTATTATGCCAATTGACTTAGATGTTGCCTGAAACTATGGTCACCAAACTTCCAACCCTGCTACACTGGCCTTCAAAGCATTCAATTTATTCAGGAAACTTTGTTGGTTTTATTTTAGTCCAGTTGTTCTGACCTCTCCTGTATTGTGTGTTGTCTTTCCCTTCACCTAAAATAATTCTTATCTACTATCTAATTAGTGAAAAACACTCTCCCTCCCTCCCTCCCCTGACACTTAACCGTCAAAGAATTTTTTTCTTTTCTGTTTAAACTATTTCTCCAGTTATTATAATAGTGGTCTTATACAATAGTTGTCCTTTTGCAACTGACTAATTTCACTCAGCATAATGCCTTCCAGGTTCTTCCATGTTATGAAATGTGTTATAGATTCATTGTTGTTCTTTATGGATGCATAGTATTCCATATGCCATAATTTATTTTTCCATTCATCTGTTGATGGGCACTTTGGTTGTTTCCATCTTTTTGCTATTGTAAACAGTGCTGCACTGAACAAAGGTGTGCATATATCTGTTTGTGTAAAGGCTCTTAATTCTCTAGGACATATTCCAAGGAATGGGATTGCTGGATCGTATGGTAATTCTATTTCTAGTTTTTTAAGGAAGTGCCAAATTGATTTCCAAAGTGGTTGTACCATTTTACATTCCCACTAGCAGTGTATAAGTGTTCCAGTTTCTCCACAACCTCTCCAACATTTATTGTTTTGTGTTTTTGGGATTAATGCTAGCCTTGTTGGAGTGACATGGAATCTCATTGTTGGAGTGACATGGAAGCTCATTGTAGTTTTGCTTTGCATTTCTATAATGGCTAATGATTGTGACCATTTTCTCACGTACCTGTTAGCTACCTGAATGTCTTTAGTGAAGTGCCTGTTGATACATTTTCCCATTTTTTAATTCGGTTATTTGTCTTTTTTGTAGTTGAATTTTTGCAATATCATGTAGACTTTAGAGATCAGATGCTGATTGGAAATGTCATAGCTAAAAACTTTTTCTCAGTCTGTAGGTAATCTTTTTACTTTTTTGGTGAAGTCTTTGGATGAGCATATGTGTTTGATTTTTAGGAGCTCCCAGTTATCTAGTTTCTCTACTCCCTTGTTACTAATATTTTGTATATTATTTATCCATGTATTAGGGCTCCTAGCATTGTCTCTATTTTTCCTTCCATGATCTTTATCATTTTATATTTTGTATTTAGCTCTTTGATCCATTTTGAGTTAGTTTTCATGCATGGTGTGAGGTATGGGTCTTGTTTCATTTTTTGGCAGATGGATATGTTGATGCTTTCAGGGTCTCTCCATTTAGGATGATGTTGGCTGTTGCCTTTGTATAAATGCTCTTTATTATGTTGAGGACTTTTCTTCTATTCCTATTTTGTTGAGAGATTTTATCATGAATGGGTGTTGAACTTTGTCAAATACCTTTTCTTCAACAAGTTATGCCAGCACAATTTGTTAAAGAGACTGTCGTTTACCTAATTAACAGACTTTGGCCCTTTGTCAAATATCAGCTGTTCATATGTGGATAGATTTATGTCTGGATTCTAAATTCTGTTGCATTCATCTGTATCTATTCTTGTACCAGTACCAGGCTGTTTTGACTACTGTGGTGGTACAATGGGTTCTAAAATCAGGTAGAGACCTCCCACTTTGTTCTTTTTCAGCAATGCTTTATTTATCCGGGGCCTCTTTCCCTTCCATATGAAGTTGGTGATTTGTTTCTCTATCTCATTAAAAAATTTCTTTGAAATTTGGATCTAAATTTCATTGTATCTATAGATGGCTTTTGGCAGAATAGACATTTCTACAGTGTTAAGTTTTCCTATCCATGAGCAAGGTACATTTTTCCACTTACGTAGCTCTCTTTTGGTTTCTTGCATTAGTGTCTTGTAGTTTTCTTTGTATAGGTTTTTACATCTCTGGTAAAATTTATTCCTAAGCATGTTATCTTCTTGGGGGCTACTGTAAATGGTATTGATTTGGTAATTTCCTCCCTGATGTTCTTTTTCTTGGGGTGGAGGAATCCAACTGACTTTTGTATGTTTATCTTTTATCCTGATAATCTGCTCAACTCTTCTATTAGTTTCAGTAGATTTCTTGAGGATTCCTTAGGGTTTTCTGTGTAGAAGATCATGTCACCTGAAAATAGAGATACTTTTACTTCTTCTTTACCAATCTGGATGCTCTTAATTTCTTTATCTAGCCTAATTGCTCTGGCTAGGACCTCCAGCACAATGTTGAAAAAGAGTGGTGATAAAAGGCATCCTTCTCAGGTTCCCGATCTCAAGGGGAATGCTTTCAGGGTCTCTCCATTTAGGATGATGTTGGCTGTTTGCTCTTTATTATGTTGAGGACTTTTCTTCTATTCCTATTTTGTTGAGAGATTTTATCATGAATGGGTGTTGAACTTTGTCAAATACCTTTTCTTCATCAATGGCTAAAATCATGTGATCCTTGTCTTTTGTTTTATTTATGTGATGGATTACATTAATTGTTTTTCTAATGTTGAACCATCCCTGCGTAAAAAAAGCAGCGTACCTAGTATGAATCCCACTTGGTCATGGTGAATTATTTTTTTGATATGTCTTTGAATTCTACTGGCTAGAATTTTGTGGAGGATTTTTGCATCTAAGTTCATGAGAGATATAGGTCTATAATTTCCTTTTTCTGTGAGGTATTTACCTGGTTTTGGTATCAGGGATATGCTGGCTTCATAGAATGAATTTGGGAGTATTCCACCCTTTTCTATGCTCTGAAATACCTTTAGTAGTAGTGGTGTTAACTCTTCTCTGAAAGTTTGGAAGAACTCTGCAGTGAAGCCACCCAGGCCAGGGCTTTTTTTTTGTTGGGAGTTTTTTGATCACCTTTTCTATCTCTTCTTTTGCTATGGGTCTATTTAGTTGTTCTACCTCTGTTTGTGTTAGTTTAGGTAGGTAGTGTGTTTCTAGGAATTCATCAATTTCTTCTATGTTTTCAAAGATGTTAGAGTACAATTTTTCATAGTAATCTGATATGACCCTTTTAATTTCGGTTGGGTGTGTTGTAGTATCGCCCATTTCATTTCTTATTCAGGTTATTGCCTTCCTTTCCCGTTTTTCTTTTGTCAGTTTGGCCAATGGTTTATCAATTTTGTTATTTTTTTCAGAAAACCAGCTTTTGGTCTTGTTAATTCTTTCAATTGTTTTTCTGTTTTCTAAGTGCTACAGCTGCTAACCAAAAGGTCAGCAGTTTGAATCCACCAGGCCCTCCTTGGAAACTCAGTGGAGCAGCTCTACTCTGTCCTATAGGGTCGCTATGAGTTGGAATCGACTCGGCGGCAGTGGGTGGTGGGATTATTTCATTTAATTCTGCTCTAGTTTTTATTATTTGCTTTCTTCTGGTCCTGAGGGTTTCTTTTCTTGGTCTCTTTCTATTTGTTTAAGCTGTAGGGATGATTCTTTGATTTTCGGCCTTTCTTCTTTTTGGACGTATGCATTTATTGATATAAATTGACCTCTGAGCACTGTGTTCTCTGTTTCCCTAGCGTTCTGATAGGAAATGTTCTCATTCTCATTGAATTCTAAGAATTTCTTAATTCCATCCTTAATGTCTTCTATAATCCAGTCTTTTTTGGGCAGGGTGTTGTTCAGTTTCCAAGGGTTTGATTTCTTTTCCCTGCTTTTTCTGTTATTGATTTCCACTTTTATGGCCTAATGGTCAGAGAATATGCTTTGTAACATTTCAATGTTTTGAATTCTGCTTTAAGACCTAATATGTGGTCTGTTCTAGAGAACGTTCCATGCGCACTAGAATAGAAAGTATTCTTGACTGCCGTTGGGTAGAGTGTTCTGTATATGTCTATGAGGTCAAGTTGGCTGATTGTGACATTTAGATCTTCCGTGTCTTTATTGAGCTTCTTTCTGGATGTCCTGTCCTTCACCAAAAGTGGTGTGTTGAAATCTCCTACTGTAATTGTGGAGCCGTGCATCTCACTTTTCAATGCTGATTGAGTTTGTTTTATGTATCTTGCAGCCCTGTCATTGGGTGCATAAATATTTAATACAGTTATATTCTCCTGGTATATTGTCCCTTTAATCATTATATAGTGTCCTGCCTTGTCCTTTGTGGTGGATTTAATTTTAAAGTCTGTTTTGTCAGAAATTAATACTGCCACTCCTGCTCTTTTTTGATTGTTGTTTGTTTGATATATTTTTTCTATCCTTTGAGTTTTAGTTTGTTTGTGTCTCTAAATCTAAGGTGTGTCTCTTGTAGGCAGCATATAAATGGACCTTTTTTTTTTTTTTTTAATCCATTCTGCCACTCTCTGCCTCTTTATTGGTGCATTTAGTCCATTTACATTCCATGTAATTATAGGTAGGTATGAGTTTAGTGCTGTCATTTTGATGTCTTTTTTTGTGTGTTGACAGTTTCTTTTTCTCACTTATTTTTTTGTGCTGAGTAGTTTATATATTGTCTTTTCATCATATTTGTTGTTGTTGATTTTGTTTCTGCTGGGTCTCTATTTTTTTCTTGTATTTTATTTTGATGAGTAGGATAGTTAGTCTCCTTTGTGGTTACCTTATTATTTAACCCTATTTTTCTGAGTTTAACCCTAACTTTTATTTCTTTATATCACCTTGTCTTCCTCTCAATATGAAAGATCTATGATTACATTTCTTAGTCCCTCTTTTTGTTTTAATGTTGTCTTCTTTCACATAATAACATCGTTGTTTCCTTGTTTTGAGGGTTTTTTATCTTGATTTATTTTTGTGATTTCGCTGTCTGGGTTGACTTATGATTGCTGTGTCCAGTGTTCTAGTCTTGGTTTGACATCTGATATTATTGATCTTCTAACCACAGAACTCCCTTTAGTATTTCTTGTAGTTTGGGTTTGGTTTGTACAAATTCCCTAAACTTCTGTTTATCTGGAAATGTCCTAATTTCACCTTCATATTTGAGAAACAGTTTTGCTGGATATATGATTCTTGGTTGGCAAATTTTTTTTTTTCCTTCAATGCTAGATATATATCCCATTGTCTTCTTGCCTGCATGATTTCTTCAGAGTAGTCTGAGCTTATTCTTATTGATTCTCCTTTGTAGGTGATTTTTCATTTATCCCTAGCTGCTCTTAAAATTCTCTCTTTATCTTTGGTTTTGGCAAGTCTGATTTTAATATATCTTGGTGACTTTCTTTTAAAATCTATCTGATGTGGAGTTCAATGAGCATCTTGGATTGATATCTTCTCATCTTTCACGATATCTGGGAAGTTTTCTGCCAATAATTCTTCAACAGTTCTTTCTGTATTTTCTGTTGTCCCTTCCTGTTTTGGTACTCCAATCACTCATAGGTTATTTCTCTCAATAGATTCCCACATGATTCTCAAGGTTTCTTCAGTTTTTTTAATTCGTTTATCTGATTTTTCTTCAACTATATTGGTGCCAAGTACTTTATCTGCAAGCTCACCAATTTTGCCTTACACTTGCTCAGTTCTGCTCCACTGACTTTCTACTGAGTTGTCTAATTCTGTAATTTTATTGTTAATCTTCTGAATTTCTGATTGCGGTCTCTCTATGGATTCTTGCAGCTTATTAAATTTTTCAATATACTCTTGAAAAACCGTTTTAATTTCTTCACCTACTTTATCTGTGTGTTCCTTGGCTTGTTCTGCGTATTGCCTGATATCCTTCCTCATCTCATTCCTGATGTCTTGAAGAGTTCTGTACAGTAATCTTTTGAATTCTGCTTCCAGTAATTCCAGGAAGACATCTTCATGCAGAAGATCCGTTGATTCTTTGTTTTGAGAACTTGTTGAGGCAATCATGATCTGTTTCTTTATGTGACTTGATATTGACTATTGTCTCTGAGCCATCTATAAGTTATTGTATTAGTTTATTTTCTGTTTGCTTACTGTATCTTGGCTTATTACTTTACTTTGTTTTGATATGCCCAGATGGGTTGTTTGAGTGAGCTAGCCTGATTATTTTTGCATTTGAAGCTCTGACATCCTGTTGCCAGATGGCTTGAGCTGTTATCAATTATATCAGTCTAGGAGCCCATTCACTTTTCTTGTGTGAATTCACCTCAGGTGTCCACATAGCTGATCATCAAGTGTGTGGTACAGACTCTGTCCTACAGAGGGGCAGGGGTGATTGGTGTAGGTACCGGTATCTGGTTGCAGCAGGAATCACGCTCTGAAAAAGGCAGGGGGCTGAGAACCGTACCCCGCGTGTCTGTGAGGAAAGCGTGTCCATGTTCCCTAGAGCATACAGGTGGATGGGTTCTGCAGACGGAGCTTGGGCACCCAATGCTTTTGGTTGTAAGGACTGGGAGGTACCAGTTATCCTTGGGCCCCTGTCATGGGTGGCTGAGTGACCTGAGTGAAGCTACCAGTCCTTATGCCCCTGATGTGGGTAGGTGAGGACCCTGTTTATTAGGCAAAGCTTTGTCAAATATCAAACACCCACCTCTTCACCTCACAGCTGTAACTGTTGCAGTCTGCCTACAAGAGCCTGTTCTCCTGAAATAGGCCCACACAGGTCCACACAGGGGGGATAGGTACTCAAAGTCCACAGACCATTTGTGCCTGGACAGGAGCTGCTTTGGTCCTGAGCTTCCCAAGTTAGTGGAGCTGGCAAATTATCTTTTCTCCCTACTGAGAATTTATGCCTATTCCAAGGCTGGGAGGATGGCTCAGGGTGCTTAATAGGGCCTGTATCAGATCCAGGGAGCTGGGGGCATGGTAAAATATACGCAAGTACTTAGCATTTGCTGAGAGCACCCTTCTTCTCTGGTTCTGGAGGTGTGAGTAGGCTGTGCTGCTGGCTGCTTCTCCCTGAGGAAACTGCGGCCAAGCACTGCTACCAGCCCACCACAGCCGCTCCTGGGAATTGTGCCTGAGGGATCCGGGCGATCCAGGTCTGGTAACTCCTATCCAATTCTGAACTGTCTCTCCCTTCCCTTGCCACTCAGTCCATTTTCTAACTTTGCCTTTGATGTTCAGTTCTCCTAGCTTGTTGTTTCGGGCCTTTGTTGTAAGAGTGATCACAGGAAGTATCTGGCTATTCCACCAGCTCGGCCCCGCCTCCTATCATTTGATTTCTTGAATGCTGCTTCCATGTGTGTTGGCTGTGGATCTAAGTAAAATGGTAAAATGAAATCCTTGACAACCTCAATGTTTTCTCCATTTATCATGCTGTTGTTTATTCGTCCATTTGTGAGGATTTTTGTTTTCTTTATGTTGAGATGCGATCCATACTGAAGGCTGTGATTTTTGATCTTTATCAGTAAGTGCTTCAAGTCCTCTTCACTTTCAGCAAGCAAGGTTGTGTCATCTGCATAACACAGGTTGTTAATGAGTCTTCTTCCAATCCTGATGCCATGTTCTTCTTCATAGTCCAGCTTCTCAGATTATTTACCCAGCATACAATTGAATAACTATGGTGAAAGGATACAACCCTGACCCACACGTTTCCTGACTTTAAACCCATGCAGTATCCCCTTGTTTTGTTCAAATGACTGCCTCTTGATCCATGTACAGATTCCTCATGAGCACAATTAAGTGTTCTGAAATTCCTATTCTCTACAATGTTAATCATAATTTGTTACGATCCACACATTCAAATGTTTAGCATAGTGAATAAGACACAGGTAAACATCTTTCTGGTATTTTCTGCTTTTAGGCAGGATTCATCTGACAGCAGCAATGATATCTCCTGGTTCCACATCCTCTTCTGAATCCAGTTTGAATTTCTGGCAGTTTCCTGTCAATATACTGCTACAGCCACTTTTGAACGTTCTTCAGCAAAATTTTCTTCTGTGTGATGTTAATGATATTGTTTGATAATTGCCTCATTCAGTTGGATCACCTTTCTTGGGAATAGATACAAATATGGATTTCTTCCAGTTGGTTGGCCAGGTAGCTGTCTTCCAAATTTCTTGGCATAGATGAGCGAGCACTTCTAGTGCTACGTTTGTTTGTTGAGACAGCTCAGTTGGTATTCTGTCAATTCCCAGAGCCTTGTTTTTCTCCAAAGCCTTCAGTGCAGCTTGGGCTTCTTCCTTCAGTACCATCAGTTCCTAATCTTATGTTATTTCCTGAAAGGTCTGAATGTCAACCAATTCTTTTTGTTATGGTGACTCCGTGTATTCCTTCCATCTTCTTTTGATACTTCCTGTATCATTCAATATTTTCCCTGTAGGATCTTTCGGTACTGCAACTCGAGGCTTGGGTCTACCCTATGGCAACTGGTTAATGTCTGGTTAAAAAGTTATTAATGTTTAAAATAAAACTTATTCTCTGGTGAGTTGTGGGGCTCAGTCTTGTGGGGCCTCTCCCCATGAAGGTTTTCCCTTCCCCTCCTCCTCGGTGGAGAGGGAGGACTGGGAGTTGTTCTTTGAGGCAGAGAGTTCTCCATGGCTGAGAGTTCCTGAAGGAACCAGATGAAAGCCCCCTCCCTTCACTTCTCTGGTAAACCCCAGTTCTCCAATCCCCACACCTGTGTTGATATCCCTGCCTCTTCCCCCTACCTCACATCCTAGCTCCTCCCTCTAGCTCATGAAAGACTTTATCCCTTTGCTGGGGAAAAGGCACTCTTCCTGCTGGAGGCTTATAACCAAACTCTAGGTTGAGGTCCACATGTCTGCTTTTAGATAGTTACAGTTCAGCTTAAGTAGTTCTGATGAAACTCTTCTCTCTCAAGGAGTTGGTACTCATTCCTAAACCCAGGGGTGTTATGGTAGCTTCTCCAGAACATGCCTTTAACATTCAACATCAGCTCCGAGGAAGTTTTTTTTTTTTTTTTCTCCAGGTTCAAGGTTCTCAACACAGGCAGTACAATCAACATACCCGGACCTTTTCAATTCCAGTGCCCAGACCATCCTAACCAATTAACTCAGAATTCCTGCATCTGCCTACCACTACCGTATATTGATAAGCTCAATCCTTGGAATAAGCCCTTTAAATCACTGCAGGTAAATGAAGGTCTGGGGCGGTGGTGGGTACAGTGCCACCAGCTCACAGCCAGCATCACCACTGAGTTCCCTGGGGCCAGGTGCATCATAAACTCAGAGAAGATGCTGTGCTGAGGAGGGGCACACCTTTGGGGCTGAGGTTGACATTCCCAGCCCACCACCTCCTTTCTGCTACTCTGGAGTCCCATCCTCTGCTTCTTCTTAGTGAGGTACCACCTATGTCCCTGCAGGAGAAAGGACTTATGCTCATGACTTGCATGCATTGCAGTTCTCCTCCCACCTGTCTCTGCACATTCTGCCCCCAGGAAGCAGTGTCCAATGGGATACAGAGAACAACCTGGGGTGCTCTACGCCCCTCCTTTGGGGTCCTCTATTTTCGGGTCTGTTTTTCTGTAGAAAGCACATGTTCTCTGCACCTTAGTGGGTCAGGCTCTGACCTCTTCAGGGAGCCAATGGAGATGGAAGAAATACACAGAGTCACTATATCAAAAAGCATTAGTCAATGTTCAACCGCTTCAAGAGGTAGCATGTGATCAAGAACTAAAGGGAAAAGTCAAAGCTTCACTGAAGGCATTGGTGAAAAACAAGGCTCCAGGAATTGACAGAATACCAGTTAAGATGTTTCAACAAATGGATGCAGCACTGGAAGTGCTCACTCATCTGTGCCAAGAAATTTGTAAGGCAGCTACCTGGCTAACCAACAGAAAGAGGTCCATATTTATTCCTATTCCCATGAAAGGTGATACAACTGAAAGTGGATATTATCAAACAATATCATTAATGTCACATGGAAGCAAAATTTTGCTGAAGATCACTCAAAAATGGTTGTAGCAGTTTATCAATACGGAATATCCAGAAATTCAAGCCATATTCAGAAAAGGTTGTGGAACCAGGAATATCTTAGCTGATAAGAGTCTTGCTGGAAGTAGAGAATACCAGAAAAATGTTTACTTATGTTTTATTGACTATGCAAAGGCATTCTACTATGTGGATTATAATAAATTTTAGATAACATTTCAAAGAATGGGAATTCCAGGGCACTTAATTGTGCTGGTAAGAAATCTGTATATAGATAGACCAAAAGGCAGTCTTTCAAGCAGAACAAGGGAATACTGTGTGTTTTAAAGTCAGAAAAGGTATGCCTCATGGTTGTATTCTTTCACCATACCTATCCAATCTGTATGCTGAGCAAATAAACCAAGAAGCTGGACATGAAGAACAGGGCATAAGGATTGGAGGAAGACTCATTAACAACCTGTGTTATGCAGATGACACAACCTTGCTTGCTGAAAGTGAAGAGGATTTGAAGCACTTACTGGTGAAGATCAGACCACAGCCTTCAGTATGGATTGTATCTCAACATAGATCAAATTCTCACAACTGAACAAATAAGCAACATCATAATAAATGGAGAAAATATTGAAGTTGTCAAGGATCTCATTTTACTTGGATCCACAATGTGCGCCCATGGAAGAAACAGTCAAGAAATCAAAGGTGCACTGCATTGGGCAAATCTGCTGCAAAAGACCTCTTTAAAGTGTTGAAAAGCAAAGACGTCCCTTGAAGGCTAAGGTGTGCCTGACCCAAGCCATGGTATTTTGAATGACATCATATGCATGTGAAAGCTGGACAATAAATAAGAAAGACTGAAGAATTGACACCTTTGAATTGTGGTGCTGGGAAGAATATTGAATACACCATGGGCTGTCAAAAGAACGAACAAATCTGTCTTGGAAGAAGTACAGCCAGAATGCTCCTTCGAAGCAAGGTTGGAGATACTACCTCTCACATATTTTGGACATGTTATCAGGAGGGATTAGTCCCTGGAGAAGGACATCATGCTTGGTAAAGTAGAGGGTCAGTGAAAAAGAGGGAGACTCTCAATGAGATGGATTGACACAGTGGATGCAATACTGGGCTCAAGCATAACAATGATTGTGAGTATAACGCACAATTGGGCAGTGTTTCATTCTGTAGTACATAGCATCATTATGAGTCACAATTGAGTCAATATCACATGCGCCAGAAGATGAGCCCCCTAGGTTGGAAGGCACTCAAAAGATGACTGGGGAAGAGCTGCCTCCTCAAAGTAGAGTCGACCTTAATAACGTGGATGGAGTAAAGCTTTCGGGACCTTCATTTGCTGATGTAGCATGACTCAAAATGAGAAGAAACAGCTGCAAACATCCATTAATAATTAGAACCTGGAATGTATGAAGTATAAATCTAGGAAAATTGCAAATCATCAAAACTGAAATGGAATGCATAAACATCGATATCCTAGGCATTAGTGAGCTGAAATGGACTGGTATTGGCCATTTCGAATGGGCCAATCATACAGTCTACTATGCCAGGAATGACAACTTGAAGAAGAACGGTGTTGCATTCATCGTCAAAAAGAACATTTCAAGATCTCTCCTGAAGTACAGCGCTGTCAGAGATATGATAATATCCATGCCCTACAAGGAAGAGTAGTTAATAAGACTATTGTTCAAATTTACCTACCAACCACTAAGGCCAAAGATGAAGAAATTGAAAATTTTTATCAGCTTCTACAGTCTGAAATTGATCAAACATGCAATCGAGATGCATTGATAATTACTGGTGATTGGAATGTGAAAGTTGGAAACAAAGAAGAAGGATCGCTAGCTGGAAAATATGGCCTTGGTGATACAAACAATGCTGCATTGACGACTTCTTCATTGCAAATACCTTTTTTCACCAACGTAAACAGAGACTATACACATGGACCTTGACAGATAGAATACACAGGAATCAAACTATGTCTGTGAAAAAAGACAATGGAAAAGCTCAATATCATCACAAGGCCAGGGGCCAACTGTGAAACAGACCACCAATTGTTTGTGTGAAAATTCAAGTTGAAACTGAAGAAAATCAGAGCAAGTTCACAAGAGCCAAAATACGACCTTGAGTATATCCCACCTGAATTTAGAAACTGTCTCAAGAATAGATTTGATTCACTGAACACTAATGACGGAAGAGCAGGCAAGTTATGGAATGACATCAAGGACATCATACATGAAGAAGGCAAGAGGTCATTGAAAAGATAGGAAAGAAAAGACCAAGATGGATGTCATAAGAGACTCTGAAACTTGCTCTCGAATGTCACACAGCTAAAGCATAAGGAAGAAATGATGAAGTAAAAGAACTGAACAGAAGATTTCAAAGGGCAGCTTGAGAAGAAAAAGTATTAGAATGACATGTGCAAAGAACTGGAGATGGAAAACCAAAAGGGAAGAACATGCTCGGTGCTTCTCAAGCTGAAAGAACTGAAGAAAAAATGCAAGCCTAGAGTTGCAATAGTAAAGGGTTCTATGGAGAAAATATTAAATGATGCAGGAAGTATCAAAAGAAGATGGAAGGAATACACAAAAAGAATTAGTTGACGTTCAACCATTTCAAGAGGTAGCATGTGATCAGGAACCAATGGTACCGAAGGATGAAGTCCAAGCTGCACTGAAGCCATTGGTGAAAAACAAGGCTCCAGGAATTAACAGAATATCAATTGAGATGTTACAATAAACGGATGCAGCGGTGGAAGTGCTCACTTGTCTATGCCAAGAAATTTGGAAGACAGCTGCCTGGTCAACTGACTGGAAGAGATCCATATTTATGCCTATTCCCAAGAAAGGTTATCCAACTGAACACAGAAATTTTCGAAAAATATCCATAAAGATTATAACCTTGGAAAACTTAAGAGGCAGTTCTGTTCTGTCCTATAGGGTCACTATGAGTCTGAAATGACAGGTTCATGAGACTGAAAGACAACAGGTTAACGGATGTGACAATGGAGTGTGAGTCTGTTTCAGGATGAGAATGACTTAAGGCTTGATTGTAGCTCCTCATTTGCACTAACAGGCTTTACCTGTAATAGAACTACCTTTCAGGACCCCACCTGTCTGACTCCGGTATCTATCTTTTTACAGGGTCCGTGCTGGGGAAGGGGAAAAGCTGATAGATATCCCCCTAAAGCCCTAGCATGTGCCTCACGGCCTGGCAGGTTCCTGCAACCCAGGTGAGGACAAGCTTTGGGGACTGAGGGAGACTTCAGTGAGCCCAGCTCTGCAGGGTCTGCCCTGGGCAGCTGGTGTTGGGAGGTGACTCAGGCTTTTTGCTGGTTTCACAGGTATGGAGTTCATGCCCAGACAGGGTAGCTGGTCCCACAGGCCTACTTGGCTGGCCACTGTAGCTGACCTTGGTCTGACCATGGCAGGCAAGCCTCTACCAGAGCAGGAGCTGAGGCAGGAATTACATTATTGGCAAAAAAAAAACATTTCTGTTCCCGCAAAGATCACCGTGCCATCAACTGCACTACCGAAGGAGTAAGGTGTGCAAACCCAAACTTTATCAGTAACGTCATGGTAAGGATCAGCATGAATCCAGTTTCCAGCTGGAAGTGGATCCAGGCCTCATCTTCCCAAATCTCCATACCTTGGTGCCAGCCACTTACGTGGCAATTCCTCTCTCTCTCTCAATCTCCCTCTCTCTTTCTCTCTAGCAACCTGGGTGTAGGTCACAAGCCAGGAGGAATTTATCTTCCCCATCTAGTGCCTGAGACTTTCTCTATCACCCAGAGCTAGGTCTGTAAAAATCAACTCTGTTCTGCCAGCCCCTGCTGGCTCATTGCTCCTGTAGTTTCATTAATTGTCTATAGTGGCTCACAAATTTCATGGAGACTGTTACCTTTACCTACAGTTACCCATTTGTTATAACCAGAAAGTATACAAGCAAAGAGATGCATCAGACAAGGTCTGAGAGAGCTTCCCAGGAAGGGGCCTTCATTGTCCCCAGGGACATGCAGCTCTGTCTCCCATGTATGATGTCCTAACGGATCCAGGAGGCCCCAAAAGAGAGTGCTCCAAGGCCCAGGACCCCTTAGTTTTTGGAACCTTAATGAATATGCATGACCAGGGCCTTAATGCACAGGTATGATTGAGCCAATCAATGAATATGCATGACTGCATCAGGCCTCCCTACCTTTTCCTGAAGTTAGTTCCACAAGTGTGAGGCCTGCGTAGCCTCTACTTGGCCAGCTATTTTGGGAAACAAAGGCATCTTGATTGCTCAGGTTACTCTCAGAAAAAAACAGTCAAAGTGCCAAACCAAGTTCTTAATCCCACCAAAAAAAAATTGCTGTTGGGTACATTCCAACTCATAAGGACCCTGTAGGACAGAGTATAACTGCCACATAGGGTTTCCAAGGAGACGCTGGTGGATTGGAACTGCTGACCTTTTAGATGGCAACTGAGTTCTTAACCACTGCACCACCAGGGCTGTTCTGGTAAAAGCTCACTGCAGCACCAGCAACGTTTCAGTCACTTTAAAAGGTTTTTAAGCATTAGGGCAGATATAGACTCTCACCCCCTCACCCCTCCCCTCCAGGTCTGCTAAAAGACAGGTCGCAGATAGAATCCTGGGCACACATTTAGTGCTTCTTGCTTGTAGCAGACTGGATAATGACCCCAGATATAGCAAACTTTAACTTCAGGAAATGAACACAAATTCTTTGGATATACTGTGCCATGGCAAAGACAATATTTGGACTCTAAATTCTCTCCACAGATTTGATAATAGGAAAGTAATATTTGTGTTGGGGGCATTTTAAAATATCATTGTATATTTTTATTGGGATATCACTGCAGAAATTGTGATTAGCAGTATTGAATTATATCTGGACATGTTTGGGAATGGGGATGACACCGAGCTACTTTCAGCCTCTGGTTACAGGTGGCTTTGGAAGTGGTGCCACTTCTCAGCTAATTGCCCCTCAGCTCTGAATACACCCTCAATACCTGCTCTGCAATTATGGGCTGGACTGCTAGGCATTTCTCCTGGTGATTTACTTCAGAGAAGCCAGTCATTGAAAAGCCCAGAGAACAAAATTCTACTCCGACACGCATGAGGTCGCCATGAGCCATTGTCAACTCCTTAGCAGCCAGCTTGGTTTGGGTTTGCTCCCTCCAGTAGGATGATGTCAAGTTTTGTCAGCACGGGTGTTGAGGGACATTGCAGGAGGAATGGGGTTTCTCTTCCTGGTTCTGACCGGCCACTATTTGCTGCGCCTGGCTCCTGCTTCCCAGATGGACAACAACATATGTGTGGGTATGTAGGTGGGGCTTACAGTGTGCAGTGCTGCAGCCAGGGCCCAGAGCGCACTGGCATGGGCTGGCCAATGGCAGGAGCTCCATAGACCAGATCCACGGCCAGTGCTTTGTCCCTTTGCCTTCTTTCAGTGACAAGCTACAGTAATTTAGCAAGGCCTTGTAGGGTTTTCCCCAATTAAAAAACTGTCTCTTCTCTTTTCACTGCCACTCTTTCCAACAAAGCCCATAAAATACACATGTATTTCTTTTTAGAGCCAAGTCCAGGATGGACAGAGGAGCACGTCAAACTCCCACTACTCTAGGTCTTCAGGAAACCCATGAAATATGCTGTCCCAGGAAGCACCTCCATCAAGTCAGCACCCAGATGTCTGTGCACAAGGCAGGGTGATAGAACTGAGAAGGGATTACTACAAACTGTACCCTTGCTATTATTGTCCACTCTTTGAGTTGCTGCCACATTTGTGGATAGGTCCAGGGGCAGAGATTCCATCATGGAAGTGGAAACACACAGTATATTACAGGACCATGAGCCCCAACAGCAGTGGTACTTATATCCGAAGCCACACATGGCACCCAGAAGGACAAGAAGTGGACACAGAAGGAGGAGAAGTTGCTGGCTGAGTGTAGGAGCAGTCTTACTGACACGTCTTCAGAATCTTACATTGCTTGCTCTCTTCTTCATAGCTTGCATCTCCAGCAGAAGACCAGTCCTCGTTTTTGATATCTACCCTTTGCTCTGATCTTGCTTGTCCTTCTCTCTTAGAACCTTCCTATCTGCCTGAATTCTCCTTCCATGTCTTCAAAATGTTTCTGTCTCTTGGATTCTTCACACAATCTGTCAATCTGTTATTCAGTGGTCCAGCTCAGCTCATTGGCAACCCCCGGGTTGCTTGCCAGGTGTCACACTGAGAGTCTGCCAGCCCCAGCTGGGCCTCCCCTGATCTGGATTCTTTCCTGGAATCTGATAGAACCCTTCCTGCCTTCTAGTCATTCTGCCCTGAGGCATGACAAAGGAGAAGCCCAAATAATTTAAAATATGTGGACAGATTTTGAAATGAAAGGCTTCAACTTTCTCCATGTTACTAAAACACAAAGGTCCAAATTCTCTTGCACTGTCTGCTAACAGCTGAGCTGGCAGATGAGAGAAAGGGCACAGATATTATATGTCCACAGCTAAGAAGCATTCCACCTGGGAAGACAATGTCTTCTGGGCCAGCCGCTCTCTCTGGGCAGAAAACTAATGTCATTCTCCCAGCAATTTGCATGCTAATATACATGGCAGTGCTCTTACTTTCTATCACTAAAGCAGAGTTTGAAGTTTTTCAGGACAGAGCAGAATATCTCAGCTACTCTGTTACTGCCCCGAGAAGGTGAGAACCTTAGACTTTTCTGAGTATCATGCAACTTAAACTCAAATGCAGACCTGTTCCATCATCTAGAGTCCTGAGTTGGCACAAATGGCTTGTGCTTGACTACTGACAGAAAGGACAATGGTTCAAACCCACCCAGTGTCTCTGCAGAGGAAAGACTCAGAGATCTGCTTCCATAAAGATGACAACCAAGACGATCCTATGGAGCAGTTCTACTCTGTAACACCACGAGGTCGCCATGAGTCAGAATCAACTTGATGGTAACATGTCCATCATCCAGAGAACTAACACAAGTTGAACCTTACCATCTAAGGAGCACTGTCTGAGGATGAGGGCTACAACCATGAGCAAAGCAATGAGAAGTCTTCCCAACAAGGGACTTGAATTTAGGGGAGAGAAGGGGGTTAAGGAACAAAAGTTGATCAAAAGTAATTAACCTTGTCACCGAAAATTTACATGATGTGACTAACTCTAGGTAGTTGAAGGGTAATTCAGAGGATAAAGTAAGTAAGGAGACAGGACGTGATGAACTTTTCTGAAAGAGGTATATGTAATTGAACCTTTAAGACTTGAAACCAAAAAAAAAGCAAAACCAAGCTCGTTGCCATGGAGTTGATTCTGACTCACCTCTACCCCATGTGCTACAAAGGAGACCTGCCCCATGGGGTTTTCTGGGCTGTAATTTTTACAAAAGCACATTCCCAGGTCTTTCTTCCACGATGTCACTGGCTGGACTTGAACCACCAACCTTTATATTAGGAGCCCAATGCAAACCATTCGCTCCACACAGGAACCTTCCAACTTGGCAAATGAAAAAATGAGAATGACTTTGTCTAGGACTGGATTACCAACGGTGTTTTTTTTTTTCCTACAATGTGGTTTGTCAATTTCTAAATTGGTGACTCACAATTGAATGTTTACCCTTGCTAAGCAGGGCACGTCAAATATTTCAGTAAGATAGAGTTTGAAAAAGCATGAGTTACATTTCTGTTGATTTAATTTGCTTCAGTTATTATATATTTGAAACAGTGGCCTAAACAATGTACTCAAACACAGCAAAGATCATGGAGATGGTCCAGAACCAGGCAGCATTTTATTCCATTATACAGAAGGTTGCCATGGGTCCGAGCCAACTGAACGGCAACTAACAACAATAATAACATTATATATTTAGTTTACCTTAAAATTTTGATTTGATTTAAAGGATATTATCAGATTTGTATACTCATCAAACTAGATAGAACCTAAGGTAGTTGGGGAAACACTGGTCAAATTGATCAGTTCATTTGAGGGAACAGACAGAGGGAGCTAGAGAAGAGTTATTTGAATTATTAAGATGCAAAAATTGAGAATTCAAATTTCCCCAAAGAAATGATTGTTCAGTTATCAGGAATCAATAGAATCTTTTGTGATCTAGCTATATTAAAAAGCAAAACAAACAAACAAACAAAACAAACCAGTTGCCCTGGAGTTGATTCCAACTCATGGTGACCCTGTAGGATAAAGTAGATCTGCCCCACAGGGTTTCCAAGGAGCAGATGTGGATTCGAACTGCCGACCTTTTGGTCAGGAGCCAAGCCATTAACCCATTAAAACCATTATGCCACCAGGGCTCCCTAGCTGTATTAGAGACTAAAAACTAATTTTGTTCATAAGAGAACATTAATAATGCAATTGTAAGCACCCTGGTCTTAGTCTGTAAAATGGTATCATCTGATTACTAATTTGGAATTTCATAATTTGGGAACTTGGATTTTTTCATCCCATGAAGACAAAATAGGACAGCTGAACTGAAATTGCTCAATAATGGAATCATAATGCTAATTAGTTGTACAGAGAAGGGTTTTCCACTTGAATCTGTCCTGGGGCATTAAACACAACACACACTGTGGTGTTTGCAACATCACGGATGAGATTCTTTTCTCTGAAAATTGGCCAGACTTTTCCCAGCCACTTTCTCAAACAGCAAGACTGTATTCTTTTATCCCATAATTTTTGTGAGTCTGATGGGCAGTTTTTCCAGTTGTTGGAGGTATTTATAAATGAGATATGATATGGGGAAAATGAATCAAATTTGTCACAACAGATTTGCTCTGCAGTTCTTGGTCTTCAGCCTGCAGGAATGCTCCACTCAGTTCAAGAGATGCAATCTTTATTCTGGAAGGATCAGTGGAATTATTTCCCATGTAAATCAACTGAATTTGGAAGCAAAAAAAATGTTGATGTCCATGCTGGATTTGGTCTTTACTGATTTGATGCTGCCAACTATCTTTTTCCATTTGTTTTACTTTTTCAAGATAATGTGTATTTCTTTTTTCATTTAAATAACACTTATATATCAGTTTCTATGTTCCAGGCACTGTTTTAACTCCTTTATAAATATTAACTTATTTTGTCCTAAAAACAACCCTCTGAGATAGAGTCTATTTTTATCATGTATATTAACAGGAGCAGACTAACCAGTAAGCAAGATACACGTGGGCTTATAGTAAGAAAGGTACCCACAGACTTACTTGTGCTAATTTACTAATCTGTAGTGCACAATTTGGTTTTACTACACATTTGATGTGGTGAAAGACAGGTGAAATTGCGCAGTACAAATTAGCAAGTAAGCACAAGTAAACTCATGCATGCCTTGGGTATTGGGTAGTCCATTCCTGTCCATTATACAGATGAGAAAACTGAGACTCCAGGAGATAAAAGAACATGCCCAGGGTTACACCTTGCTCTCCATTTCATTGTATTTATCTGATAAATATTTTAATTAATTTAATATTAATCCAACATTAAATAAATTAATTACATTTAATATTTCAGTTTTCCTTTGCCATTGGAGTATACTTGATTGAATTTTGTTTCTTTAACAAAATCTAAGTCTTTATTTTGTAATAATCAAATTTAACATATTGTATATACATCAATATAAAAATATTGTTTTACGTTTTTCGGTTATCAAGACTGTGACGTCCAGTTTTCATTTTTTTGTTGCTCTTTCTGCTTTTTATTTCCTAGGTAGTCAAAGTCTGTTTACTTTTTTTCTTCTTATGTATATTTTCTTATTTTTACCACCAGTATTTACCTTTAACTTTCCAAAAGGATTTTTTTGCTTATTCCAATGATTTTCGGTTACCAATGTAGTGTCTGTAGATTCCCTCTTCAAGACAGAATTTTAACAGAATTTTATTTCATTTTTCTTTTTGAGCCTTGAAAAAACTATGTAAATTATGAAATATATTATTTTTGTTAACCTCTTTCAATTATGCTTATATTGTTGACTGCTGCTTCCATGAACATTGAAGTAATGAAATCTTTGACAACTTCAATATTTTCTCCATTTATCATGATGCTGCTTATTGGTCAATTTGTGAGGATTTTTGTTTTCTTTATGTCAAGGTGTAATCCATACAATTCACTAAAGGGTTGTCCGAGTACATAAAGGATTAAGAGTGAAAAGTAAAGGATATTGGAAAAAATAAGGGAGAAAATGGAAAAGAACTTTTTTTTTTTTTTTAAGGAAAGAAGAAAGAGCCAGCTCCTGGTGGGAGTGGTGAGGTATCCACTTCATATGCCTCAGTCAGTGCCATGGGTCCCAGGCCGGGCACAAGGTGCCATACACCGGGTTCACGGGGTGAGTTCTGGGATCCCTTCCTGACTGAACTTCATTGTTGATCTCTACTCCTAGCTCACCGCCTTCTATGCCAGTGCCGTCCAAACTGTGTTCCACAGACCACAACCAGCCCTATCTCTTAAATGAATTCGACGTGCATCCACTTCTCAGACACCCCATGGCCACATGCTTGTCAAGTCCACCGTCATTCCTCACCTATTTATTGACAAATGAACACATACTGATGTCTCCCTTCCTAGCTTTGCCACCTTCTACCCATCTCCCCACTCCGATACTGTGACTCCCTAACTCCTTCAAAAAAATGCCACTCCTTCAAAAAAAAAGCCACAGTCCTCCTTTTCTGGGCAGATGGTCCATAAGAAGCATCAAATGAGTACCCTATGGGAGCATGAGATGGAGAGGCCAGCAGTAAATAGGGCTCACTGTTGTTCCTAGTTGCCGTCAAGTTAGCTTTTACTCATGGTGTCCTTTCGTACAACATGTTGCCCAGTCCTGCATCATTCTTAAAATTGTTACTATGTTTGAGTCAAATGTTGCAACCATCATGTCAATCCATCTCATGGAGGGTTTCCCTCATTTTTGCTGACCCTTTCCTTTACCAACATGATGTCCTTTTCTAGCACTTGATCTTTCCTGATTACATGTCCAAAGTAAGCAAGATGAAGTCTTGCCATCCTTGCTCCTAAGGAGCATTCCGGTTGTACATCCTGTATGATGAATTGGTTTGTTTTTCTGGTAGTCCACAGTATGTTCAACATTCTTGGCCAACACCTCAATTCAAATGCATCAATTCTTCAGTCTTGTAGGGCTTATGGGAGGTGAACTTTTCTGGAACCTGATGGCAAAGCTAGGGGCAAAGATGGAGGAAGCATAGATGGCAATGGCCACTGGGAATTCAAAAGTTTATGTTCTAGAATGATTCTGAGTCCCAGGGGCATGCCATGTTAGTAGAGGGGAGGTGTGGTTGGTTAAAGCCTGTTAGAGAAGGGCCTCAGCATGAGCCAGGAGAGCCATCTGACGCGACAGGAGTGGCTCACGCCGCTGCACCAATGGCCACTAAGGGAAACAATCAGCCCCCTCACCTTGGCTGCAGACAAGCCTGCATGTGAATGGCTCCTATCTGAGAATGGAGTGAAAGAAAAGCATCTTTGGGGGAAAAAAAAAAAGATACTGTAAAACAATGGAAGGGAGAGTTCATTTGGGAGATGCAGAGGTAGAATGAGTGTACATGTGGAAATGAGCTCCTTCAGGAGCCAAAAGGAAATGTCATAAAACTCCTGCTATGCCCTATGGAGTAAAGAGGGGCTGACCTGGAGGAAACAAGAGAAGGAAATCATGAGAAAATGTAGGATGAAAATAGAGGTAAAAAATATAGACAATGATTTACTCAGTAAACAAATTCTTATTAATCATGCGGAAAAAAAAATGTTGCCATCAAGTTGATTCTGACTCGTAGTGACCCTATAGAACAGAGTAGAACTGCCCTGTAGGGTTTCCAAGGAGTGGGTGGTGGATCTGAACTGCCGAGCTCTTAACCACTGCACCACCATGGCTTCTTAAACATGCAAAGTAAATACAAAATGGCAAACTTTATCAATACAATGGGACAAGTAAAAAGGGGAAATCAGCACTCTGAAGAAAAAATCAGAAAATACACTTTAACAGGGCTCATGTAATACAGGAAGCGAAAAAGAAGAAAAATCAAATTGATGTCAGAGGTGTGTCTTGAAGGGGTTGGGGCTAAACCTCCAAGTCCACAGAACTCTGGTGCATTTGCATGAGGGAGGGATGGTGCCAACTACCCAGACACCTGGGGTTGGGGTTGGGGGAGAGAAGCACACAGCAACTGAGCCAGCTATTTCCCCACCTGCCCAGGGCTTCCACCAGCACCTTCCCCTACAGCCTCTAGAGATTGCCCTCCCTTGATGCCCCAGGCCTCAGAGACAGAGGGAGCCACGTCCCCCTGTGAGATGCTCCTAAGCTTGACAGAGTTAGTTGTTATCTCCTCAGTTAGACATTGGGGTGAAAAAGAAGATCATGAGTGTGTATTTATGTTACAATTTTTCATTGCCATTCCTTCTCAATCAATAAAAAGCCTTATTGTTTCATACCGATTAACCTATTAACTTCCAGCAAATGGAGAAAATAAGGCCCTTCCTAGGTACACCAAGTATCTTAGTTATCAAGCACTGCTATAACAGAAATACGATGGTTTTAACAAAGAGATATTTACTCTCTCACAGTCTAGGAGGCTAGAAGTCTGAATTCAGGGTGCTAGTTCCAGGGGAAGTCTTTCTCTGTTGGCTGAGGGAGAAGGTCTTTGTCATCAGTCTTCCCAGGTCTAGGAGCTTCTCAGTGCAGGAACCCCGGGTCCAAATGATGTGCTATTCTCCTGGCTCTTGTTTCTTGGTGGTATGAGATCCCCCTGTCTCTCTGCTCACTTCTCTCTTTTATATGTCAAAACCTAATTTTGTAGACTGAGTTCTGCCTCATTAACATAACTGCCCCAATCCCACCTCATTAACATCATAACGATAGGATTCATAACATATAGAAAAATCACATCAGATGACAAAATGGTGGACAATACTGGGAATCATGGACTAGCCAAGTTGACACACGTATTTTGGGGAACATAATTCAACCCATAACATTTCACCCTTTTACCCACCAAAATTCACGTCCTTGCCACATATAAAACACATTCACCGCATGATATCATAACAAAAGTCTTAAATCAACTCCCAAGTCCAAAATCCAAAAATTTACAAGTTATCTGCTTCCAAAGTACGATGGCGGAACAGCCACAAGCTCCACATTTCCATTACAAATGGGACTAATTGGAGGGAAAGAAGGGATAACAGGCACCAAGCAAGTCAGCAGAACACATTACACAAGCCCTCTTGGTGGGTCTCAAGGCTTGAAAATAATCCTCTGTTTCTTGAGACTATTTACATAATGGCCTGCTCTCCAAACTTTAGGTACTGGCCACACTCTGTAGATTCTGAGTGGAGGCCCCTCAGCCCTGGGCTTTAGCTCTGCCTCCCAGGACCACTGGAGCAGCAAGCCTGTTCCCTTATATTTGGGTGGCCCCATTCTCCTAGTTCATCTGTGGTGACTTTACCCTTTGAGACCCCAGAGGTCATGGCCCTCCTCTTTGAGACTGAGACAACTCTGCTTCCTGTGTTCCTGGTCTCTTCAGCTTCAGCATCCTGGTTCTTTGGCCTCTCAGCCCCTTGGGCCTTACTGTCTGCCCTGCTGGGGCAAGTGTTCCAAAGCTCTTTAGTTCCACTGATAAGTGCCTGGAGGCACTCTACTCCACCAGGAAGCCTTGTGCACAAAGGCACTCAGCTGTGTGGCTCTGTGGGTCGGCTCCAGTGCTGTTTCACGCTGGTCTCCTCATTCTGCTGCTGCTGTTTCTCTGCGGCTGTTACTCACTGTCTGTGTCATCTCCAGTGTAACAGCTCTCTGCATTTCCTTCTGAGCCCCCACCAGAATTGTCTGACATCCATAGTTCCACCAGAAGTCTCTTCAAGACAATCTAGGCTTTTACTATTAAGCACTTTAGAACTCTTCCAGCCTCTAACCATTCACAGTTTCAAAACTGCTTCCACATTTTAGGTATCTGTTAGAGCAGCACCCCACTCCTGGTACCAAATTCTGTCTTAGTTATCAGTGCTGCTATAACATAAATACCACAAGTGGATGGCTTTAACAAAGAGAAATTTATTCTCTCACAGTCTAGGAGACTAGAAGTCTGAATTCAGGGTGTCAGTTTCAGGGAAAGGCTGTCTCTCTCTCTGCCCACTCTGGGGGAAGGTTCTTTTCATCAATCTTTCCTGGTTGAGGAGTTTCTCAGTGCAGGGATCCCAGGTCCAAAGGACTTGTTGTTCTCCTGGCTCTTATTACTTGGTGGTATGATGTCCCCCTTGTCTTGCTACTCACTTCTCTCTTTTATATCTTAAAGACATTCATTCAAGGCACAACCTAATCTTATAGATTGAGTCCTGCCTCATTAACATAACTGCCCCTAATCCCACTTCATTAGCATCATAAAGGTAGGATTTACAACACATAGGAAAATCACATCAGATGACAAAATCATGTACTATCACACAATACTGGGAATCATGGACTAGCCAAGTTCACACACATTTTTTAGTGGACATAATTCAATCCATAGCACCAGGGGAGGCTGATGAGAAGCATAAGGTGGTTAAAGGGGACACGGGAGCCTCCCCTCTGAGTGGCATCTCCCCTCTCCTAGCACCACGGCCTGATCCTCCAGCACCATCTTGTCAGCTTCCAGGTCTGGCACTGCTCTACAGATACTCCTGGGAGGAATGGCAGAGAACACACGGTTCCCTATCATCATGCCTATCTCAGCGCCCAGGCCACTTACCTGGGCAGCACAGAAGACTGGAGCACCATGTTCCTTAAATTAAGATGTGCAAGGAGGATAGGGCTTGGAAGGAGAGAGTGGTCGACTGATTGTAAAAATGGCCACATTTCTCTGCCTCTTCTTGTGTTGACGCCTTTGCAAGGTGGCCTTGCAGCTCCTCCCATCAAGCGATGGAGTCCGTTTCCTTAGATCATGTATCTGGGCTTCCCTGTGACAGTTTTGGCTCATGGAATATGGCATAAGTGCCAGAATGGCACCTCCAAGACTGGGCTTCAAAGGCTTTTTGTGCTGTTGTCCTCTCTCTGGGAACTCTGCCACCACTCTGAGGACAAGCCCAGACCGGTCTGCAGGAGGATGAGAAATCACATGAACTACAGCTGAGCTGGCCCATTTGTTCTAGAAATGCGAGAGAATCCAAGTGAAGTCAGGTGCCTGGCCCACCTGCAGCAGATAGCCCTGCGAGGGAGCCCAACCAAGATGAACAAGCCAGTCAGCTCACCAGATAGCTGTCAACACACAGGTTCATGAGCAACAGTAGCTCTTGCTTTCAGTCACTGTCTTAGCTTCCCAGTGCTGCCTTAAACAAGAAATGACACAAGAGGGTGGCAATAACAAACAGAATTTATTTTCTCACAGCTCTGGAGTCTAAAAATCAAAATCAGAGTCTTGTCCATATTATTTCCTTCTGTGATGCCCTCTCCTAGTGTCTGGTGTCTACCGCCAGTGACCCTTGGCAGTCCTTTGCTTGTATACATGTGTCTGTCTTCCCTGTGCATGTATGTGTATGTGTGTGTATTCTGCTCTTTTTATGAGACAACATTCAGAAGGGAAATAGGTTTAAGTCCATTCTATTTTTGTATGTCTTCATTAACATAGCAAAAGAAAACCCATGTATCCAAACAGAGTCATAAACACAGGTATAGGGCTTAGGACTTCCACTTTTTTTTTGGGAGGGGGCACAATTCAGTCATAACAGCCACTCAATTATGGAATTTTTTTTGTGTGCAGCAATAGTTAACTGATACACCAAACTTCAGCCTTTTTTTTACCTGGGCTTTTACTCATTAGAAGAATGTTTAAAACCAAACCATTACATCTATTCCAACTCACAGCAACCCTATAGGACAGAGTAGAACTGCCCCACAGGGTTTCCAAGGAGCGCCTGGTGGATTCAAACTGCTGACCTTTTGATCAACACCCAGTATGCCACCAGTGTTTCCAGAAGAATGTTTAGCAGAAGCTAATGAAGCCCTGGTGGTAAGGTGGTTAAGAGCTTGGCTGCTAACCAAACAAAAGTTTGGCAGCTCTGATCCTCCAGCTGCTCCTTGAAAACCCTAGGGGGCAGTTCTACTCTGTCTTAGAGGGTTGCTATGCACTTGACAGCAACGAGTTTTTCAAAGGGTAGTGTTATAATAGACAATAGACTTTTTAAGGGAATAAACAAACAAACAAACAAAAAAACCCTTTGCTATTGACTCAATTCCGACTCATAGTGACCCTATAGGACAGAGTAGAACTGCCCCATGGGGTTTCCAAGTTGTATGTAGCTCGTGGATTCGAACTGCCAAACTTTTGATTAGCAGCCATAGCACTTAACCACTGGACCACCAGAAAAACTTATGAGAAGACAGAGCTTGCAAATCCAATGTCATCTGTTCTCATTGGTTAGTTAGTCCCTGTCTTTCTGGCCTCCCCCTCCCCCAAGGACAGTAAAGTCTTAAAGTGAAGGGGAACACAGATTGTATACTACAGCCAGTAGCAGAATCAGCATGCAAACCACTGCTGTTCTTTCCATATTCCTCAAGCGTTGCTGCTGTTAGATGCCAGTGAGTCGATTGTGACTCATAGCAGCCCCATATGACAGAGTAGAACTACCCTGCAGGGTTTTCAAGGCTATAGCCTTTATTGGGGAGCCCTGGTGGTCCAGTGGTTAAGAGCTAGGCTGCTAATCAAAAGGTCGGCATTTCGAATCTACCAGCCATTTCTTGAAAACTCTATGGGGCAGTTTTACTTTGTCCCATAGGGTTGCTATGAGTCAGAATCGACTTGATGGCAACAGGTTTAGTCTTTTTTTTTTTTTTTTTTGTAATCTTTATGGGAGCAGATCGCCAGGTCTTTCTCCCATGGAGCTTCTGGGTGGGTTGGAACCACCAGCCTTTCAGTTAGAAGCTGAGCTCTTAACCATTGCACCATCAGGGGTCCTTTAGGCATTCCAAAAAAACCAAACCCAGTGCCGTCGAGTCGATTCCATGTCATAGCGACCCTATAAAAGGACATTATTCTCTAGAGCCCTAGTGCTTGTCATCCTGTTGGTGCTGATGAGCTGAGCTGCCCAGGTTGATCCAGAACCTGGAGGGATGGTCTTGAGGAAACAGGGTCTGTGGGAACCATGGCCAGCCCCTCTCCCAGTGTGGCCTGATTTCTAACATTGTACAGAGCCAACCTTCAGGGTGAGTTCTAAGTTTCCTATAATCCACCAAACACATCACTCCTGCTCTTGTTTTTTACCTAGTCTTTGAATTTAAAGGTTATTACATCAAAATGTCCTTCTCTGGTTTCCTAAAATGCTAATTCTTCACATTGTTGACAAACTTTCTCTATGTTTAGGTTTATCAACCACCTTTTCTAGGGGATAGGGAGCTGGAGGCAGAAAGAGTAAGTACCATGAAGCCTGGGCTGGGTGTCCATGCTACCACAGGTCATGTGACTGACCGTCCCGTTCACCCTGCGTGGATGGGGCGATGGATGGGGCTTTGTTTTCTCATCCAGAAAATGAAAAGGTCCACTGGATGAGTCCTTAGCTCTTTCCAAGGCAGAAAGTTATTTGACCTTATTGTTTTTGCATATCAGTGAAATCGTGTTCTTACATTTTGTATAAATAAAGTTATATTAAGAGTGACCCTAATCTTTCAGAAAAGAATATGAAGGACGGAAGTCTTTCATAAGATCCTCAGGCAAAATACAGCCATAACTTGTATGAAACCTAACTTGTTAGTTTAAACACTGCATGCAAAATTGCAGACTAAATAGAATCTCCTTAGTGCACACACAAATCCAGTTCTTCTCTGTTTCGGTTATAAGTGAAGGGTGGCGTTACTCACAACGTGCCCATTTACATTGCTTTGGTTTAGAGTTTATGCAATTTAGAAAAGATCTACAACAAAGCGAGATGCCTATAATCTGCAATGCCATTATTTCCACATGAGAAAGAACCCAGGCTTCTTTGAGTTTGAAAGGGGATAGAGCATAGGGGAAAACACAACAGCTACTGAGGATTTCCTATCCCAGACCCTTCGCTAGGCACTGCCTTTGTGTGTTTAATTCAACTTTTATTCTCTGTCAAGTATCTACTTGATATTCAAAATGACTTCTTCTTACATAATGAGAAACTTCTCCTTTCCCTGCCCTTCTCTCAAAACGGAAAATAGTGTTCACTGTCATTGGTCTAAACCTACCTCCTCTTCAGGACAGTAGGAGATCTCCAGGTCAGCCCAGCCTCCTAGTTCCAGGATGAGGGTAAGCCCCCTAGGATACTAGCTCACTGAGCCAGGCACTTGTCAGGAATTTGGGGGGTGGGGGAGAGGGCAAGTGGCAGATGTTTTAAGACCACCCCCAGATGCAGACTTTCACTCTATTCTTGTTGTTCACCTTGATTTAAAAATATTTGCACTTTTGAAGAGTATTTTCAAATAAATGAATGAACAGTAGAATTGAAGAGAAAGCCAAGATCGCAGCTGATAAGCAGGGCCAGCCCACACAGCCAGGTGGTCCTGGTGTGGCTGCCCAGTAGGTCTGGCCTGGCACTTCAGGAAGGTCAAAGGCAAGGGTTCTGCTCTGAGCTCTCCAGGGGCACCTAAGGCTCTGAGCTGGCTGGGCAAAGGAGGCCAAAGGCCACCGCCACACTCTACCCCTGTCACCGCCCCCTCTCCTAAATGTTCAAAGCCCGGTGAACTGCGCATGAGGGACAGTGGAACCAGAGGCAGGAGGCAGTCTCCAGGGCCTACAGGAGGTAAGAGAGCACACACACGTACACACACGCAGCACCCACGCGCTGACACAAGAGTGTCTTCATGCGCACGTAAGCTGCATTCACGCTCTCACTTCAGTACGCAAGCACCCGCACTCAACACGCACACATACACACCCACCTGCGCAAACTTACACAAAAGCACATGCGCACACTCACGCGAACATGTGTGTTCACACTAAAGCAGTCAAGTTATACCGAGCAAGGGCCAGGCCTGTCGCCGGTTTGGTGCCCGAATTTGCGTGCGCGTCCTCCTGTCCCCTAGGCCCCTCGCGCGGCAAGCACAGGCAGCCTAGCCCGAGACTCCGAGGCCTTCTGACCCGCTGCCCCGCGCACCCTGCAGCTCAGCACAGACTCTTGGGGTGAGGCCAGCGAGGGCGGCGGTGACTTCGGACCCGCGAGAGCAGGTCACCGCAGGAGCGGACCCCAAGGAGACCGAGCGGGAGACACAACGGCGCTGGCTCCCCTAGAGCGGCTCGCCTCCCATAGCTTCCCTAACCTAGAGAGATGCAGGTCCCTGTACGCTTGGGTCCGCGGGTCGCGCAGAGGTCCAGGCGCCCTTCCTCTGAGTGATCCTCCCCGCCGAGCGGGAGGGCAAACCCCACCGGGTCCATCGCGTGGGGCCCAGGGCGCCCCCGCCACACCCGGTCCTTCCGCGGCAGGTGCCGGCCTGTGAAGGTCTGGCCTTGGGGGTAGGGATTGGAGCGGCAGACCGCGGCGGCGGCGGGTCCTGGCGCGGATCACCCCAGGGACCGCCGCACAGGTGGGTGCCCCGGCGCGTGGCCCAGCCTGGCCCCCTCTCCCCAGCTGAGTCGCGGGCGGCGGAGAGCGGGCACCTCTGGTGGGCAAGCGCCCGCCTCCGCTCCTCCGCCCTCCTTCTGCCTTCTCCCCTCCTCCTCTATCCCAACACCCCTCCTGCCCTTAGCTCCCCACCCCCTCCTCTTCTCCCTCCCCTGCCCTCATCTCCCCTCCTTTCTCTCTCCCCTGCCCTCCTCCCACCCTCTCCTCACCCTTCCCCCTGCCCTCCTGTCCCCTCCCTCCCCTCCCCGGCGCTCCCACGGTCCGGGCAAGGGCTGGCCGCCACTCCGCCCCCCGCGCGGTGCAGAGCCTCAGTAATAACCCGGGCGCGGGCGCCGAGTCCCCGCGGGCAGTTCTCCCTCCTCCGGCCCAGTCCTGTCCTCTGCCGCCTCGCGCACCACCCAGCTGGGGAGTTTTGAGCCCCTACCCCTCTAAGAGAGCGCCCCTGGATGCAGTGCTACGTGCCCCCCACGGAGGCGCAGCGCCAGAGGCCCTCGCAGGGCTCCGTGGGCGCGAAGGGAGGCCCGGCCATGCGTATGCGGGGCTGCGCGGCGTTCTGGGTGCTGCTGCTCCTTGCGCAGGTGAGTGTGCAGGTGAGTCCGCGCTCTCCAGGCCGAGTGCCTGCGGTAGCCCTGCGTCGCTAACCAGGAAAGCAGGTCCCTCTCGCGGACCCTGTCTGGCACTCCCCCATCTCATCGAGGTGTCACTGCTGTTTTCCAGCAGGCACCTGTGTGCGCCATGGGACCCGCAGCGGCAGCGCCTGGGAAACCAAGCGTCCACCATCGTCCCTCGCACGCAGAGAGCCTAGGCTGGGTGGAAAACACAGGTAAGTCCGCGAGGTGGGGGGTTCCAATGCTTGCAATTGGGCAGCTTATAAGCCCTCCCAAAGCTGCATGTTGAGGTGCTGTGGGTGTCCGGGACGCAGCTGAACTCTCCTTTTAAGATGCTGCTGTGTGTGTGTCTGACTGTGGGAGCGAGCACCCCATGATTGGGCTTTCAAAGATACTTGTATTTTCTGGTAAATTACCAACGGTTTACCGCAGTCCTTACCACAGACATTAGCAGTGAGAAAAGGCAGTATATTTCATTTACAAAACGCTAAGGAAGGAGGTTAGGAATATTGCAGAGATTGTATCTATGTACACCTCAAAGCACTTAAAAAGCGCTTTTCCTCATCCTCTTTTTCTTCTTATTCAACGTCTCTCTTCTTGCCTCTAGAGCAGGAGAAAAGAGTGGGAATTTTTGCAGTGCCTAGGTTTATCATCTTATTGTCAAAATTGTAGTTCTTTAAGAATTGAAGCAGAATTGAAACATAAAATGCATAAAATGGAAATCAGGGTATCACGACCTCATAAGCAATGCCAACACCCTGTGCCATGGTTTGATGTGAAAACAAGTCTAATGTTTTTGGCTTCGCAATGTGTGGTTTTTCTTCCACCGCTCAGGAGAGACATTTCTAAATTTGCTATTTTATCGTGGGTCTCCGTCCCTTGATTCTGCTTTAGGGTAAGTGTGGAAGCAGGTGTGTAAAGTTGCTAACAAAGTGGTTTTCATTTGAAGCTAATTATTTGGCAATTACCACATACTAATAACTGCATAATTTCCAAGAATAAATTGCCGTCTCAGATATTAATGGTAACTTTTACAGAAGAACTCAGTTTAATTATCCCAGCATATTTTCAGAAGCTCTAGGAAATTAAAGTGAATAATTCAAAAATTCTGAATATAGTTTATTTATCTCGATAACATAAAATAATCTAATTTATTAATTAACTTGCAATTTTCTCCAAGATATTGAATAGTATATAATAAAATGATAACTGTCAGAATATTAATTCTGGAACATAAGAACTTCTTGAGGACCACCAGAGGGCGCCAGATGTAAATGATAGAAAATGTTTACACTTAATTTTTGCTTTGTATCTGCGAGAAAAGTTTAATTATCCGTCTATGTAAAACTCACCTTTTTGTAGTTGCTCTTGTCTCCTTTAATGTTTCTTTTACAGTGCATTCCATAGTATAATTACCTATATTTGATGTAGATTGCTTCTTATGAATTGAATTGTGTTCCCCAAAAATCCTAACCCCTAACCAACTTGAGGGCACCTACCATCAACAACAACACGCTTGTGATTATAATCCCATTTGGGAATGGATTTTCTTTGTTATGTTAACAAGACAGTATTAGCTTAGTGTGTATCTTAGTTATCTAGTGCGGCTATAACAGAAATACCAAAAGTGGATGGCTTTAACAAAGAGAAATTTCTTTTCTCACAGTCTAGTAAGCTACAAATCCAAATTCAGGGCATCAGCTCCAGGGGAAGGTTTTCTTTCTCTTTGGGCTCTGTGGGAAGGTCCTTGCCATCAGTCTTCCCTTAGTCTGGGAGCTTCTCCACACAGAAGCCCTGGGTCCAAAGGACACACTCTGCTCCTGGCACTGCTTTCTTGATGGTATGAGGTCCCCACTCTCTTCCTTTTCCTTTTATCTCTTATAAGATAAAAGATGGTGCAGGCCAAATTCCAGGGAAACTTCCTTTACATTAGATCCAGGATGAGACCTTAGTACCAAGAACCAAACGAAACCCATTGCCGTCGAGTTGATTCCAACTCCTAGTGACCCTGTAGGACAGAGTAGATCTGCTCCATAGAGTTTCCAAGGAGCACCTGGTGGATTCGAACTGCTGATCATTTAGCTAGTTCACCACCAGGGTTTCTGAGACCTTAGTAAGGCTGTTACAATTCCACCCTAAACCCCTTTAATATACAATTACAATCACAAAACGGAGGACAACCACGCAATACTGGAAATCATGGCCCAGCCAAATTGCTACACACATTTTTTTTTTGGGGGGGGGACATAATTCAATCCATGACAGGGTGTATCTTCAGTTCCTTTGAGATATAAAAGAGATTAAACTAGCAAGCGAGCAGGTAGATGGAGGAAGACAGATGGATGCCACACCACATGAAGGTCTGCAGGAATCAAGGAACAAGGCCCTCCCCCAGAGCTGACAAAGACAGAAAGCCTTCTCTTAGAGCCAGCACCCTGAATTCAGACTTCTAGCCTCCTAAGCTGTGAGACCTCCTCCACACATCTGTCAGTTTGTCCTACTGTGGGTCTTGCATTTTGCTGTGATGCTAGAAGCTAGGCCACCAGTATTCAAATACCAGCAGGGTCACCCATGGTGGATAGGTTTCAGCTGAGCTTCCAGACTAAGACAGACTAGGAAGAGGTTATTTTCAGTCATCTCTTGTGCATACAAAAGCTGTACAATGAATAAGGAAGACCAAAAAACAATTGATGCCTTTGAATTATGGTGTCGGAAGAATATACCATATGCTGCCAGGAGAATGAACAAATCTGTCTTGGAAGAAGTACAGCCAGAATGCTCATTAGAAGAGAGGATGCCAAGACTTCCTCCCACATACTTTGGACATGTTATCAGGAGTGACCTGTCCCGGGAGAAGGACATCACGCTTGGTGGAACAGAGGGTCAGCAAAAAAGAGGAAGACCCTCAATAAGATGGATTGACACAGACAGGGGGCTCTAACATAACAATTGTAAGGATGGCACAGGACAGGGCAGTGTTTCGTTCTGTTGTCTGTAGGATCACTATGAGTCAGAACCGACTAGACAGCACCTGACAACAACAAACTGTGAGAAAATAAATTTTGTTTGTTAAAGCTACCCACTTGTGGCATTATTGTTATAGCAGCACTAGATAACTAAGATCTCCCCCATCACCTTTTCTTTTTTAAGTTCTTTGTAATAATTCTAGTTCCTTAAAAGTCATGAAAATTGCAGAGGGACTCGAGATTTTCAGAGTACTTTGCAGCATTTATAAATTATTTTTAAGATACATAAATTATACACAGGAAACTATTCCCAGGAAGAAAAGCTAAGGCATCCTGTCTGAGTGTGGTTTTCCACCCATAAACATACATGCGCTTAGATACCCCCTTATGAGCAAGCTGCTGGAGGTGAGGGGAGGGAGCTCTGAAGCCTTGGAGCTCTTATCACCTGTTATCCACTGCTGTCTGGAACCCAGCGTTTCCATGACAACCATCTACCTTGCTTGGTCAGAACCTGAAGCTGAAAGTATTAGCCCATCATCAGTGGAGTTCTCATTTAGTGGACACACCATGCCCGCATCCACCACCCACCATGCACTTTAGCTCTTTAATTATAAGAGGTAAAATTAAGAGAGTGGAACACCTTCATAACACCAGAGAAAAGGCTGTTTTTGTTCAACAGTGTTACCTCCTTAGACCTAGAAGACTAGAGCTAGAATGTACTTTGTGTGACACTGGGGTCAGATAACTTATGGACATCTAGGTATCCATTATGCAAGTTGGCTTTGAAATAAATATTTTAGCCATAAAGTTTGTATAAAGTAACACCTGATTCAAACTATTACTGTAAATTTTGCTGAGTCTGTGTTGTAACTATGTCATAGAAAAGGGAACTTCGTATAGTCTTGGAGGCAGTAGTAGATAACTAAATTGGAAGAAATTCTATTTTCTGACATTAAGAATACTAATTCATTTGCTTATTCAGCATTGCCTTTCTCTATTCTCTAACAAGACACTTGAACCTTTTTTCCTACATATTTACTTTTGTAATAAAATAGTGGCTCCTGTAAGAGCAAATACATATCAAAGATTTGTTAATTCCAGAGTAAATTAACTATCAGGTTTATAAGTTCTTTAGAATCTTGTTGCATTGAGTATAGTAAAGATGGTGACTGTGTGTGTGTGTGTTTGAAGTTTGTAGTGCTTTATATTCAGACCTTTACATAACATGAGAAAGGTCAATCTATTTCAGGTGGGTACAGCAGTGTTCTTGTTCGTGTTTAACAACAGGCTCTTGCAGCAAGGTAGGAGAGGTTTGGAGCTCTGATTAGTAAAGACAGCAAATTCCCAGGGTGTAAGTACTCCCACTGTGGCCAACTGCAAGGTACTAACTTGATGTCACTGACACAGATTTAGAAAGTGATGGGTAAAATCAGCTCTCTGAAGCTGGTACAAGGAAGATTCAGCACTCCTCGGTGGGTCTAACTTTGCCCAGTCCTTTGCTATTCTCACAATCATTGCTCTGTTTGAGCCCATTGTTGCAGCCATTGTGTCAATTCATCTCATTGACGGTGTCCTTTTTTGTATGATGTCTTTCTCCAGGGACTGGTTCCTCCTGATAACATGTCCAAAGTATTTGCTCTCCTCTGAGGAACATTCTGGTTATACTTCATCCAAAACAGGCTTGTTCCTTCTTCTGGCAGTCCATGGTATATTCTATATTCTTTGCCTACACCATAATTCAAAACCATCAATTCTTCTTTGGTCTTCCTTATTCATTATCCAGCTTTCACGTGCATCTGAGGCAATTGAAGTTACCATGGCTTGGGTCAGGCACATTTTAGTTCTCAAAGTGACATCTTTCCTTTTTAACACTTTTGTTGTTGTTAGGTGCTGTCGAGTCGGTTCCAACTCATAGGGACCCTACTTACAACAGAACAAAACACTGCCTGGACCCGCGCCATCCTCACATTTGTTGTTATGCTTGAGCCCGTTGTTGCAGCCACCGTGTCAATCCACCTTGTGGAGGGTCTTCCTCTTTGTTGCTGACCCTCTATGCTTTAACAAAGTCTTCTGCAGCAGACTTAACCAAGGCACTGTATCAGTTGATTTATGGACTGCTGCTTCCATGGGCATTGATTATGGACCCAAGTAAAATGAAATCCTTGACAACTTCAACATTTTCTCCATTTAACATGATGTTGCTTATTAGTACAGTAGTGGGGATTTTTGTTTTCTTTACATTTTTGTTTTCTTACATTACTAAAGGCTGTAGTCTTTGATCTTCACCAGTAAACGCCGCAAGTTCCCTTCACTCAGCAAGGAAGGTTGTGTCATCTGCATATCAAAGTTTGTTAAAAAAGTCTTCCTGCAGTCCTGGTGCTGTGTTCTTCACGTAGTCCACCTTCTCCAAGTATCTGCTTAGCATACAGATTGAATGAGTATGGTGAAATGATACAATCCTGATACACACCTCTCCTGATTTTCAACCATGGAGTATCTCCTTATTGCGTTTGAATGGCTGCCTCTTGGTCTATGCACACGTTCCAGATGAGCATAGTTAAGTGTTCTGGAATTGCTATTCCTGGCAATGTTATCCATAATTTGTTATCCACACAGTCTAATGCCTTTGCATAGTCAGTAAAATGCAGTGGCTGCAATGATGGTATCAAGCATAGCCATGACTATGAGGATGGTGCAGGACCAGGCAGTTTCCTTCTGTTACACGTATGGTCTCTATAAGTCAGAACCAACTCAAGGGCACCCAACAAAAACAACAAACATCTTTCTGGTATTGTTGCTTTCAGCCAAGAACCATCTGAAATCAGCAATGATTTCCCTCATTTCACATCCTCTTCTGAATCCAGCTTGAATTTCTGGCAATTCCATGTGGATGTACTGCTACAACTGTTCTTGAGTTATCTTCAGCAGAATTTTACTTGCGTGTGATATTAATGATATTGTTCAATAATTTCCAAATTCCATTGGATTGACTACCTTTCTCTGGAATGGGCACAAATATGGATCTCTTCTAGTCAGTTGGCCAGGTAGTTAATTGTCTTCCAAATTTCTTGCCATAGATGAGTGAGCACTTCCAGCCTTGCATCAGTTTTTTGAAACATCTCAATTGGTATTTCATCAATTTCTGGATGCTTGTCCTCTGCCAGTGCCTTATGTGCACCTTGGTCTTCCTTCATTGCCGTTTGTTCTTGATCGTATGCTACTTCCTGAAATGGCTGAGTGTTGACCAATTGTTTTTGATACAGTGATTCTATGTCTTCCTTGGATCTTTTTTGATGTTCCCTGTGTCGTTCAATAATTTGCCCATAGAATCTTTCACTATGGCAACTCGAGGCTTGAATTTTTTCTTCAGGTCTTTCAGTTTGAAAAATGCCGAGCATGTTCTTCCCTTTTCTTTTTCCAGCTCCCGGTCTTTACACATTTCATTATAATACTTTAGTTTGTGTTCATGAGCTGCCTTTTGAAATCTTCCGTTCAACTCTTTTACTTCATCATTTCTTCCATTCTCTTGAAAAGCAAGTTTCAGAGTCTCTTTGGACATCCATTTTGGTCTTTTCTTTCTTTCTGTCTTTTTAATTACCCTTCTCTTTCTTCACGTATGATGTCCTTGCTGCCATTCCACAACTCATCTGGTCTTCGTTTATTTGCATTTGGTTGTATATAAGCAGCCTCACTAGCTACCGCATTTTTTTTTCCATTGTTGTAAATGTATCTATCACACTTTTGCCAATTCAACTTTTTACAGGTGTACAACTTATTGACAATAATTGCAACAATCAGCTGTGCAACTTTTTGTTTTAACTTAAAGAAGCTTGTTCAACTGAGGCTAAATCAGAAAATGGCCCCAGTCACTATGCATCCAACAGAACTTTCTCCTAAGTGAATTGGTTGGAAATCAAAAAGGAAAATACATATATCTTTGGAAAGTTAGAACCACATGAGGATATTAGAATTGGGGTTTTTGCAAATACGTTATTTCATTACAGGAGAGATTTCATGAGAAAATCTCATTGTGAGTGACTGCCTCACTGCAGTGCCAGATCTCTTGAGTCCTTTTTGGTCTTTGGTCTTGGCATCTTTTTCACAAACATCTCAGAGGAAACATGGAACTTGCAACCTGACATTACTGTGAACTGTTGTTATTTTCTGGTGTTTAGAAAAATGGCAGAGTTGGAAACAGGCTGTCTCTTACATGTGCAGGCCCAGTGATAAGTAAAATTGGAGGTCCCACCCAAAACTGGAAAACCTACCCTGTTGCTGTCGAGTCAGTTCCGACTCATGGTGACCTTATGTATTACAGGGTAGAACTGTCCCATAGAGTTTTCTTGCTGTAGTCTTTACAGCTCACCAGATCTTTCTTCTACAAAACTGCTGGATGGATTTAACCCATCAACTTTTAGGTTAGTAGTCAAGTGCAAGCCATTTGTATCACCCAGGGGCCTTTGGAGGTCTCATACCACATGTTTAAATATTTAAAAGGTATAAATCAAGCTAACATATAATCGAGTTAAATAAAGTATATTGCAAGCCCTGGCCTTGACAAACAGACCTTTCTAAGGCATAAAGATCTAAGTTTAGGGAATGGCAGTGTAGCAAGAGCTGACTCCCAGAATCCTATCCACCCCTTCTGTCTCTGTTTTGTCCTGTCTGAGTTATGTCCTGTCCATGTTCTGTCATGCCCAGAGCTCTCTCTTGCCTGGATCTAAGAGTGATGCCACTCAGGGGCATCCCTTCCCAGAACCTTGGATGAGAAACTCAGAGATGATACTTTTGATGGTGATAATGAGTGAACAAATCTTAGGTGTAACAATGAAAAGTCAATGCTAATTTTCTAGAAGGCAGAAACCTCTTTGGAAAAAACTACAATATTTAGAGAAAGGTAGCCAAGGGTCACTGCCCAGGATATTGATGTAACTATAAAGGTTCTCTCTACACTTCCAACAAAGAGGGAAATGATTCAAATGTACACTGAATGCAGGATGTTTTCCAACTCAGAATGGTTCAGAACATCTACAGGGTCATAGCGTCTCAGTGCTAACCTTGCCTTCCAGCCTATCTCTATAACCTGTGCTCATGATCACAGTCTGTCTTGCGAGCTTTCTCATACATTCTCTTGACCATAGTTATCAAGCCTGTGTTACCCCGAGATTGTTGTGATAGAAACCTGCAGAATTGTGTGGGTGCCCTAAAACCATATAGTTCTTTGGGGTTTCCTTTTGCTTTTGCTCTTTTAAAGAAGAACTAATTTATTTGAATATGTTTTAGGGTAGCATACTGTTGTGGATTGAATCATGTCCCCCAAAAAGACAGGTGGAAGTCCTAACCCCGGGTACCTATGAACATGAACTTGTTTGGAAATAGAGGCTTTGAAGGTGTTATCAATTAGACTAACTTGAGGTCATACAGTAGTAGGATGGGTCCTAATCCAATTGGAGCAATGGTCTATAAAAGAGGAAAAGAGACACAGAGAATGCAAGCCAAGAAGGCCTGAGACTGGGAGAAGCTAAACAGTTAAGAAAGGATATTCTCCTAGAGACTTTGGAGGGAGCATGGCCCAGCTAACACCCTAAATTTGCACTTCTGGCCTCCAGAAACGTGAGACAATAAATTTCCATCATTTTAAGTTACCCAGTTGGTAGCACTTTGTTACAGCAGCTTTAGAAACCATTTTGTAAGTCACAAGATGAAGCTGTACAGAGTGTGATACAGGCCTTTGAAAGACAGTCAGGTTGAAATCTGACCAAGAATCAAGTATCCAGCCCAATCAGGAGTCAGTTTTGAGTGGGATCAAGTGCATCACGTCAGCATTTCCAGTGTGACCGTCTGGGAAACCTGGGACATGTGTGTATTTTGCCTCTTCTCTTGTATGTTAAAAAATATACATTAACTACAAAAGAAAATGCATCAAAGAATGGCCAGCACATTAATCCAAAAAACACAAAATTATAAATGTTGGAGAGGCTATGGAGAGATTGGAACACTTCTACACTGCTGGTGGGAATGTAAAATGGTACAACCATTTGGAAATTGATTTGGCGCTTCCTTAAAAAGCTAGACATAGAACTACCATACGATCCAGCAATCCCACTCCTTGGAATATATCCTAGAGAAATAAGAGCCTTTACCCGAACAGATATATGCATACCCATGTTTATTGCAGCACTGTTTACAATAGCAAAAACATGGAAGCAACCAAGGTGCCCATCAGCAGACGAATGGATAAATAAATTATGGTATATTCACACAATGGAATACTGCACATCCATAAAGAACAGTGAGGAATCTGTGAAACATTTCATAACATAGAGGAACCTGGAAGGCGTTATGCTGAGTGAAATTAGTCAGTTGCAAAAGGAAAAATTTTGTATAAGACCACCATTATAAGAACTTGAGAAATAGTTTAAACTGAGAAGAAAACATTCTTTTGTGGTTATGGGAGGGGGGAGGGAGGGGGGGTGGGAGAGGGGCATTCACTAATTAGATAGTAGATAAGAACTACTTTAGGTGAAGGGAAAGACAGCACACAATACAGGGGAGGTCAGCACAATCGGACTAAACCAAAAGCAAAGAAGTTTCCTGAATAAACTGAATGCTTCAAAGGCCAGCACGGCAGGGGCAGGGGTCTGGGGACCATGGTTTCAGGGGACATCTAAGTCAACTGGCATAATAAAATCTATTAAGAACACATTCTGCATCCCACTTTGAAGAGTGGCGTCTGGGGTCTTAAACGCTAGCAAGCAGCCATCTAAGATGCATCAATTGGTCTCAACCCACCTGGATCAAAGGAGAATGAAGAACACCAAGGACACAAGGTGATTGCGAGCCCAAGAGACAGAAAGGGCAACATGAACCAGCGACTACATCATCCTGAAACCAGAAGAACTAGATGGTGCCTGGCTACAACTGATGACTGCCCTGACAGGGAACACAACAGAGAACCCCTGAGGGAGCAGGAGAGCAGTGGGATACAGACCCCAAATTCTCAAAAGACCAGACTTAGTGGTCTGACTGAGACTAGAAGGACCCCAATGTTCATGGCCCCCAGACCTTCTGTTGCCCAGGACAGGAACCATTCCTGAAGCCAACTCTTCAGACATGGATTGGACTGGACAATGGGGTGGAGAAGGATGCTGGTGAGGAGTGAGCATCTTGGATCAGGTGGACACTTGAGACTATGTTGGCATCTCCTGCCTGCAGGGGAGATGAGAGCGTGGAGGGGGTTAGAAGCTGGTGAAATGGACATGAAAAGAGAGAGTGGAGGGAGAGAGTGGGCTGTCTCATTAGGGGGAGAGTAATTGGGAGTGTGTAGCAAGGTGTATATGGGTTTTTGTGTGAGAGGCTGACTTGATTTGTAAACTTTCACTTAAAACACAATAAAAATTATTAAAAAAAAAAAAAAGAATGGCCAGCATATTTTTCTTCTAAATTGTTTTCTGAGAAATTACTGATTATTTTCAAGCTAAAATTTCTTATCCAGCTCAATTAAAATATTTGTAAAAAATTGAAAGAATATGACTAAAGAAATGCCTTCAAACCAAAAACCAAACCCATTGCCATTCAGTTGATTCCGACTCATAGTGACCAGGGTTTCCAAGGAGCAGCTGGTGGATTTGAACTGCCAACCCTTTGGTTAGCAGCCGAGCTCTTAACCACTGTGCCACTGGGGCCCCAAAGGAATGTCTTAGCACTATACAAAATTATTTTATATGATAATTACTAAATCTCTGTAAGTAAAATTTATGAAATATGATCCCAATTCTATTTATTTTTTAATCATTTTTTTCCTTTTACATACCATAAAATTTAATGTATTGGTAATAACACCTTATAGGGAAAACTGTGATTTACCTGAAGTTTACTTGTAAGATTTTGCCTTTTTAAGTCTAATTTTTTTATTCTACAGTTTGAACTTGAAAATGAGTATATGCTGAATTTTTCTCCATCATTTTTGACTGAGTAAAAGTGTCATTGGGTATATGAGTTTCCTAGGGCTGCCATGAAAAATTACCACAAACGGGGTGGCTTAAAACAACAGAAATTTATTCTCTCATGTTTCAGGAGTCTAGAAGTCCAAAATCAAGGAATCGGCAGGGTTGGTTCTTTCTGGAGGCCCTGAGGTAGAATCTGTTCCATGCCTCCCCCTTAGCTTGTGGTGAGCGTCTGGCAATCTTTGGCATTCCTTGGCTTGTGGATGCATCATACAAACCTTCACATTTTCTTCTCTGTGTGTCTCTGTCTGTCTCTTATTTCCTGTCTCACAAGGGCACCATCAATGGATTTAGGGACCACTCTAATCCGAGGTGATTCATCTCAAGATCTTTGCCTTAGTTACATCTGCAGAGACCCTTATTCCAAATAAGATCATATTATGAGGTTCTGGGTGGACAACTCTTTGAGGAAGGGTGTCACCATTCGACCCACTGCATCTGGTAATAAATTCTATTATAAAAGCTTCTGATTCTTTTCAGAATTCTGAAATGACTCAGCTGCTCTCTGCTTTTGCTTTCAGAATACGACCTTGTCTCTGCCTACGAGGTTGACCACAATGATGATTACATATCCCATGAAATCACACACCATCAGCGGAGGAAGAGAGCAGTGTCCCAGTTAGGAGTTGATTCCCTTCACCTTAGGCTAAGAGGATTCGGGCACGACTTCCACATGGATCTGAAAACGTCCAGCAACCTAGTGGCTCCTGGATTTATTGTACAGACACTGGGAAAGGGAGGCACGAAATCAGTGCAGATGATCCCTCCGGAGGATTTCTGTTTTTATCAAGGCTCCTTGCGATCCCACAAAAACTCCTCAGTGGCTCTCTCAACCTGCAAAGGTTTGGTGAGTACTGCTCTCATCTCCTGTGGTGAAGGCTCAATTTCAGGTCTTTAGAGACTAGTGAATAGTCATTTGTGAAGGGGGGATTTCCCTTGAAACATTTGAGAATATCCTATTACTGCAATATACATTTCTTTGATCTGTAAAAGCAAAAAGAAATTGCCAGATAATACTTTTTTAAATACATTGTGCTGCCTCTTTTGGCTTATTTGAAAATAGTGTACATAACACCCCATTTTTTGTTGTTTATTTTTGTCTAGAATAATTGTGGTTGAGCTCTTTAGTTTGAAAACTGTACATCAAAACTCTTGGCAAATTTCGAACACACTAACTTCTTTAGGATTACTCTGACTTACTGGTGCGTTATTGAATCTCTATAAATGCCTTCATTTTGAAAAATACAGTTGTATTCAGCTAACTGACCATGTTGATTATTTGATCAAATTCTGGAAAGACGTTGAGTACATTACTTCTGTCATCCAGATAATGATAGCATGCCTACATATTAGGGCAGTGATGAAATCCCAATGGAATGATGTCCCCATGGCAGGGAGAGGCCAGTCCATTGGAGTAATAATCTATTGGTCCATTTACCATTTTCCTAATACCTGATTGAGACATTAGAAGGGGGAGCATCTGGCCAAGTTGAGAATCCGTCTGCAACCCTTAGGCCCAAGGTAAATCCAAGATGAAATTCTAATGGTTTGCCTTTTGCTTTTGTTAAAAACTTTCTATATTTTTATTGGACGCTAGCTTATTAGATTCTTAGATTCTTGGCCACAGATTATTCATTCAGGCACAGATGAGCAAGCCATCACCAAGAATTCTAAGGTAAAATATGACCTTTATGCAAATACTGAGGTAATAAACATGTGTGGTAAAGACACTTTAAGGTCTTGAAGATGTTCAGTTTGGCAAACATGCTTTTGAACAATTATTTTGCGTCTTTAGAAAATGCCTTTTACCTGTTTCTTAAATCTCTTTCCCTCTTTGGAAAGAGAGAATTCAAACCTGACATTTCATAAGTTTCTACTCCCCCATCTGTAAATATCTGATGTTGAAATGTTATTCATAACCAATTCCTCAAAAAAGTGAATATATGCAAGTGCTAAATCCTGTAAAAATACTTTTAAGAGATTAAAATTCTGTCTTCTAGCAGAATTTTGTTTCTCTCACATCTACTTTTATTTGTGAAAAGCTTTTGGTTTGAGAATGAATACAATAAGGAGCTGCCAGGATAGGGCAGCTGTTATTTGGCACACTTATTAAGCATTAATGTGATGTGGCTGATTTCTTCCACACTTCCCAAGAAAAATAGGTCTCCCTTGACTAAAGAAAAGGATCGTTGCACATAGTATACCAAATGAGTGTACCTCAGCTTTGGCTTTCTTCAGCAAAGACTCAAACCAGAAATGGAAGCCATTGTCAGGTAGGGAGTGCCATGCCCTGCAGAGCTCCCTAAGCTTGGATTTGTTGGAGGAGAATGAGGGAAGTTCTTCTCCCTTCGTGTTAATGTAGTAGGGATGCAAGCTCATTAGTACCCCTGGGTCTTCAAGAGCTCCCCCAGGCCTTCCTGTGGCAGCTGACATATACCCCTGGAGCCTGTCCCATGAATAGATATAGCTGGTAACACCTGAGTTTTCTGGCTTTCTTTAAATTCAATGGGAGTTAACAGCAAAAGTTGTCAACATATAACTACATGAAAGATGAAGAAGTGAAAAAGAAAAAGACCCCTCTGGATAATAAATACCATGGTTTAATATTGTGGTCACTGAGATACAAAATATGTATGCCTTCACCATGAATCTTACTAATACATAGTTGTTATGGATTGAATTGTGTCCCCCAAAAGTGTGTGTCAACTTGGCTAGGGCAAGATTCCCAGTTGTGTGTGATTGTCCACCATTTTGTAATCTCATGTGATTTTCCCATGTGTTATAAATCCTACCTCTATGTTAATGAGGCAAGATTAGAGGCAATTACATTAATGAGGCAGAAGGTTAGGTTGTATCTTAAATCAATCTCTTTTGAGATACAAAAGAGAAGCAAGCAGAGGGACATGGGAACTTCATACCATCAACAAACAAGAGCCAGGAAAATTACACGACCTTTGGACCTGGGGCCCAGTACTGAGAAGCTCCTTGACCAGGGAAAATTCATGACAAGGATCTTCCCCTAGAGCCAACAGAGAGAAGAAGCCTTTCCCTGATCTTGCCACGTCACCATAATACTCTGTCTACTCCAGCTGCCCTTTGAAATCTTCCGTTCAGCTCTTTTACTTCATCATTTCTTCCCTTCACTTTAGCTATTCTACATTCAAGAACAATTTTCAGAGTCTCTTCTGACATCCATTTTGGTCTTTTCTTTCTTTCCTGCCTTTTTAATGACCTCTTGCTTTTTTCATATATGATGTCCTTTATGTTATTCCACAACTTGTCTGGTCTTTGGTCATTAGTGTTCAGTGTGTCGAATCTATTCTTCAGATGGCCTATAAATTCAAGTTAGATATACTCAAAGTTGTGTTTTGGCTCTCGTGGACTTGTTTTGATTTTTCTCAGCTTCAACTTGAACTTGCATATGAGCAGTTGATGGTCTGCTCTGCAGTCGGCCATTGGCCTTGTTCTGACTGACAGTATTGAACTTTTCCATCATTTCTTTTCACAGATGTAGTCGATTCGATTCCTGTGCATTCGATGCAGTGAGATCTGTGTGCATAGTCTCTGTTACTGTTGTTGAAAAAAGGTATTTGCAATAAAGAAGTTGTTGGTCTTGCAAAATTCTATAATTTGGTCTCTGGCATCGTTTCGATCACCAAGATCATAATTTCCAACTACTGATCTTTCTTCTTCCAACTTTCAAATTCCAGTTACCAGTAATTATCAAAGTATCTCGATTGCATATTTGATCAATTTCAGACTGCAGAAGTTGGTAGAAATCTTCAGTTTCTTCATCTTTGGACTTAGAGGTTGGTGAGTAAATTTGAATAGTAGTCATATTAACTGGTCTTCCTTGTAGGTGTATGGATATTATCCTATCTCTGACAGCGTTGTACTTCAGGATAGATCTTGAAACATTCTTTTTGAAGATGAGTACAATGCCACTGCTCTTCAATTTATCTTTCCCAGCATAGTAGACCATATGATTGTCTGATTCAAAATGGCCAATACCAGTCCATTTCAGCTCACTAATGCCTAGGATATTGATGTTTATGCATTTTACTTCATTTTTGGTGATTTCTAATTTTCCTAGAGTCATACTTTGTATATTCCACATTCCAATTATTAATGGATATTTGCAGCTGTTCTTCTCATTCTGATTCATGACACATCAGCAAACTGAGGTCCCAAAAGCTTGGCTCCACCCACATTATTAAGGTTGACCTGACTTTGGGAAGGCAGCTCTTCCCCAGTTGTATTTTAAGTGCCTTCCAACCTGAGGGACTCATATTCTGGCACTATAACAGACAATGTTTCACTGTTATTCATAAGAGTTTCACTGGCAAATTCTTTTCAGAAGTAGACTGCCAGGTCTTTCTTCCTAGTCCGTATTAGTCTGGAAGCTCCTCTGAAAGTTGTTCACCATGGGTGACCATGGTGGTATTTGAAATACCGGTGGCATAGCTTCTAGCATCACGGCAACATGCAAGCCACCACAGTATGACAAGCTGACAGATGTATGGTGGCTCAGAGCTGAGTGGCCCCATTTGCAGTATATTAAGGACTTTCATTAAATCACATGTAGTTTCATTGTATAGTTGTCTGTATATAAAACCTGTTGCCGTCGAGTTGATTGTGACTCATAGTGACCCTATAGGACAGAGTAGAATTGCCCCATAGGGTTTCCAAGTACAGGCTGGTGGACTCAAACTGCTGACCTTCTGGTTAGTAGCTGAAGTCTTAAACCACTGCACGACCAGGGCTCTATCTATATGTATGGATTTATTTTTTTATACCAGACTGTAACCTTTTCAAGAGACCTTGTTTTATTTTTCTTTGTATCACCAAGTTCATGTTACACACTAACAAGAATTCAATTTTTCTTTTTCAGTGAATAAGTGTCTGAAGTGTTTTAAAATTTCAAACAAAAAAAAAAACACATCTTCTCAACATTCTACACTGAGTACGAATAAATATAAAAATTGGTGTATAATCAACTTAATCTGATTTATTTTCATGATTTATACCCATCATTCTAAATTTTCTTTTGGAACATATAACTTACTAATCATTTAATCAATAAGGTATATTACAAAAGTGTTTTTAAAATCTCCCATTTGTCAGTGATTTTGAATGAGGTTGCTTTAGAAATGTTTTCTTTTGCATATGACAGGATTAGATTTTCTTAAAGGATTTTGTGTAAATTCTGTACTTGGCATAGCACTTTAGATTAAAAAAAAAAGATATCACATTTTTCAACTGTCCTTGGCATATCTGTGAACTCTATCTCCTCTTGAGCAAAGGGTGACTTTTTTAAGGCTTCATGCATAGGGCTCATGTTGCTTCTACTTAAATCTAATTATTCTGTTCTTTTCAACAATTTTGAAGAACTTGTAAATTCCACAGCTCTCAGGCCTGTTCGGGAATGCCCTCACTTGGCTAGAGACTTTCTTAAGACCCTGACTTGAATGGTACTAGGTTTTATTTCCAGCCACAAACTCCAGGGACTCTCTGGAAACCCTAGTTATTGAAAGATTTTTCTATAGCACCCTATAAATCCTAGGAAGCTGTCTGAAATACTGCCAAGTTGTCCACTAACTTTGAAAAACTTGCCTGAATCAGGAAAATAAAACAAGAGCAGAAAAGAATAATCAACATGGGGAGATTGCAGGGAGAGATAATAGTTTTTGGTTTTGTTTTTTAAAGTGTCGCTATCTGAAAAGCTCAGCGATGGTTAGATGAAAATGTGGCAATCTTGAGAGGCATGTGGGGGAATTGTAGTGCAGTATGGTTTTTGGATAAAGTGTGTCCAAGTTTGTAGTGACTAAGTAATTGAAAAGATGCTGTGGAGGCCAGCTGAAAATTACTGTGCATTTGCACAAATGTCTGCTAATTAAGATTAAAGCTAATAGTAGCAATTTGAAACTGAAAGAAATGAGCACATTTATCAGGAGAAGTAGATCAGAGTAACATTTGGTAAGGTAATCTTTTATACTCAAAATGACCACCAAGTTTTCTATGTTGTTTATATAAATTATAAACAAGAATAGAGGAGCCGTGATGGCACAGTGGTTAAGCACTTAGCTGCTAACTGAAAGGCCAGCAGTTCAAACCCACCAGCTGCTCCATGGAAGAAAGTGTCGGTCTGCTTCTGTAAAGTTTGCAGCCTTGGAAACCCTATGGGGCAGCTCTACTCTGTCCTACTGTTTGAACCCAGGTAGGTGGGTCCTTGTCTGGCACACTGAGCCCTGCCAATAATCTGGATACCAGCCTTTGAGAAAAGAAAATACATCTATTTGCAATGTGCAGAGCAAGGATCCAGGAGGAGGTTCCTCAGCTCTGACTCCCCAAATGGTGGGGAGGCAAGTCTTTTATGTGATTAGGTAGCAAGATGGCAGCCTTGCAGGCATATTGGAGGGGATTCCCCCACATAGATGTGTTGGGGGAGTTTCCTGGGAAGGCGTGACAGGGGTGTTTCCCGATCAGGCATCCTGGGAAGTTTCCCCATGTAGGTGCACTGGGAAGCCCATGAGGCCAGGTTACAATCCCCCCTTGAATTGTAGCAATTCCTTAATCTTAAGGGATGAGGGTCAATGACTTATCTGGCTACTTCCTGCTGACATGGGGCTATGTTAGGGACCAAGGCTGTGGAATTGCCTAGCGTCTTTTGTTTGTTGTTTAGGATCTGGTGGGGGCGGGAGAAAAAAAGATTCCCACATCTTGAAGCTTTTTTGAAATGAATTGGGTTAAACACTTTAACAGACAAGGTAGGATCAGACATAGGAGGCAGATAAAAATTAGAGGAGTCACCAAGGACCAAAGCCAGATGAAACTGGGGAAGAAGGACATAATCCAATCCCACCAAGAGGTTCTTCCTCGGGATTCTGTTACAGGACTTGGTCCGGTCCAGTTGGCCACTTGTTCAATTACCTATAAATTTAGCTCAACCTCATGAAAGGTATTGACCCATGCACAGCAGGAGGTGCCAGCTACTGCACAAATTCCTCCCTCCTTAACTCAAATATAGTCTAGAACTAAGAGGTGGTCTGGTACTACTCTGACCAGAGAGTTTAATGACTGTTGTTGAGCTTTTATGGCTCTCCCAGTGGCTCATGATAGAAGGTGGATGGTGTCGGAGAGGTTTAGCACAACATCTGTAAAGCAACAAATTGTGAAAAAAAAGGTTAGGGTTCTTAAAATGAACCATCCTGTTCCAGTTTCTGTGATGGTGTTATATCCTGTTCCCCTTAAATACCAGCCTTCTTCAGTATCATGGGCAACTGTTCTTTGCCACCTGTGTATATAGGGAGGTAGAGGTTTTATAAGGTCAGTAAGGTTATTGGAGGTCGCAAGGATCATGGGGAAAGTGATAGCTCCTATCCTGCAAGTGTCAAACTTTTTTTTTTTTTTTTTTTTGGATTTAGGCATGGGTAAGCTAAGGGTCCTGCAATACTGAGTGCTAAAAAAAAAAAAAAAAATAGGGGAGGTAAAATTACCACACAAAATAGATTCCTTGGGGTACACAAACAGAACCACAGTCTTCTGAGTGGTTACAGAGATGAGTAGTATTTAACCATGTTGAGCAGTTGGTCAGCCCAAAGGTGGAACTTGGTGGCCTCTGTCTCAGCCTGCAGAGACACCAAGTCCAACCATTGATGAAAGGTGTCTCTAAGTACTGAGGTTTCCAAGGTAATATGCAAAATCTATGAACTTGGTCCTGTTAAAAGAGTCAATTTCGGGGACCACTGTAGTCCATGTTGCCAAGTCAAGTACTTTGAAACATGGCACAGTTCCTCCCAAGTCTTCTACAGTCTGCAAAGGTGAAAACATAGAAGAAAAGAATGTTACTGATCTATCCTTTTGAGGAGTAGTTTCAAGTCCTGTAGTGGCTCACACTGTCACTCTGGCTCAGTAGGTTGGTTGCCTTTATAGTCCCATGAATGGACCACACACTGATGACCAGTGCTTGTAGGTGACGTCTTCAAAGGCTCATCTGGATCGAGGGGTTCTTGCTTTACTCTGGTGTGATGAATCAAAGGCTTTATTCCAGCTATCATCACCAAGGAATGTGTGGCTGGTAGAACCTCATAGGGGCTGGTCCACTTGGGCTGGAGCTGTCTGGTGGGTTGGTGGTCATTCCAACTTTTTACAAGGACCTGGTCTCCTGGTGCAAAAGGATGAAGAGGGATATCTGTGGGACAGAACAAAGAATGAGAAGCATACTGGTAATAGCCTTTAAGGTTTCATATGGTGACCTGAGATATCCAGAAACACTAAGTTCTTGGATCATCTGAAGCTCTTAGCCCCCACACTGCCTTAAGAAAAGGTCTCCCATGTAACATTTCATAGAAGCTCAATAGGCACCTGCTTCTAGGAGCCACCTGGCCTCTCAACAGGACAATTGGTGGCAATTTGATCCAGGGCAATTGGTTTCTTGGCAGAGCTTGGCCAATGTTTGTTTCAAAGTGTAGTTCATCTTTTCTGTCTTTCCAGGTGACTGGGGTCTCCAGGAGGCGTGTAGCCTCCACCGAATTCTTAAATGTCCCGAAACCTCTTAGGTAACTTTGGATATAAATGCTTCTCCATTATCACTCTGAATTGAATAAGGTAAACTAAATTTAAGAATAAGTTCACTACAAAGAGCCTTGTTTACCTCTGATGCCTTTTCCATCCAGCAAGGGAAAGCTTTTACCCATCCGGTAAAAGTGTCTACAAACACTAAGAGATATTTAAAACCCCCTGTAGCTATTGGCATAAAATTGAACTCTACTTGCCAGTCTTTTCCGGGTCCAGTTCCACAGGCTTGTAACCCCAGCATAGAAGGTGGCGGACCTATTTTCGGGCTGTTTTTTGCACAGGTGACACATTGTTACACCAGTTTCTGAATAGTTCTTTGCATATTAGGTCCTTTAATCATTTTGATCAGCCTTTGGAACATAGCATCTTGGCCAAAGTGTTTACTCTGGTGAGTTGCTTTTATCACTGCGTGTATCCGGTGTCCCAGCAGCAACACCTGCCTGTAAGAATTATAAAGCCATGCATCTTTCAAGAACCACAAATCATTTACTAGGAAACCCAACTCATCAGCCCAGCTTGTATCACGCTTAGTATACTGTGGTTTCATTGGCAGTTGGAGATCAGGAATCAGAGGAAGGCAGGTGGCAGGGGTTTTTGCCTTGGTGGCTTGTTTGGCCTCCTAATTCACAAGGTGGTTTCCTTTAATTATGTGAGACTCTCCCTTCTGGTGCCTGGGGAAGTGCATGACTGCCACTTCTGTTAGTAGGACGACAGCTTCCAAGAGGGCTAAGATTTCCTCTGCATGTTTTATTTCCTTTTTACCTGAAGTTAGGAGTCCTCTTTTTTCCAAATGGCTCTGTGGGCATGAAGTACCAAAAAGGCGTACCTGGGATCTATATACATGTTGGCTCATTGGTTAGAGCTAAGATGAGAGGTCTGGGACAAGGCAATAAGTTCTGCCTTTTGAGCAGAGGTTCCAGGAGTAAGTGCCTTGGCTTCTTCGGTATTATGAAGAGTGACTATAGTGTAGCTAGCTTCTCAGACTCCTTGTTCCACAAAGCTACTTCCATCTGTGAACAGCTCTAAATCAGGGTTAGTGAAAGGCCAGGGAAACAAGTCAGGTCTGCTGGAAAATATCTCTTCAATTACCTCGAAGCAGTCATGTTGAAGGTTCTCATCCTCTGATGAGGGTATCAGGGTTGCAGGATTGAGGATGGAGACAGTTTTCAGCATCACAGAGGGATTGTTGAGTAGAATAACCTGGTGCTTGCTACGTCTCCCTGCCTTTAGCCACAGACCACCTTTTTGTTCAAGCAAGGGAAGCACACAGTGAGGGGTTAGGACTGGGATAGGATGGCCAAGAGTGAACTTCCCAGCTGCACATCAAGAGTTCACATGTAGCTGTGACTGCCTGAAGGCATGTGGGCCAGTCCTGGATCACAGGGTCTTGTTGTTTGGAGAAGTATGCAACAGGTGGTTTACATGGCCCTAGTAAGCACCCCCCAGGGCAACTCTTTGCTTCTCAGGAGTGTACAGCATGAAAGGTTTCTTCAGGTCTGGCAACCCTAGGGTGGGGGCAGACATCAGCTTGTCCTTGATTTTTTAAAAGTTCTCTGGTATTCTGGCATCCATGCCAAGAGATCTGAATCACTGCCTTGGGCAGCCTGGTATAAGGGTTTGGCGACAATACCAAAGTTAGGGATCTAGATTCTTGCCATTCCAAGGAACCCTGGCAATTAGTGGTTGGGGAAGCCACCTAGGCAATTGCCTGTTTTGAGTTGGATAACAGCTCTCTTTTTTCCTTGTGATATTTTGAATGTTAGGTATTTTACGTTAGGGGCAGAGACCTGAGCCCTTTTCTGTGAGACCTTGTACCCCTGGTCTCCCAGTAATTTCAGTATCGTAGCTGTACTTTTGTCAGAATTACTTCCTGGGACTGGCAATCAGAATGCCATCTACATAGTGGAAGACTGTGCTTTCCTAGAGGTGCAAGTCCCAGAGGTCTCTGGCTAGTACTTCCCCAAAGAGAGTGGGACTATTCTTGAATCCCTGAGGTAAAACAGTCCAGCAGTCATGAGTCCTAGTTCCTGAGGGGATTTTCCCACTCAAAGACAAATATCTCTTGGGACTTTTCCCCCAGAGGGACACAATTAAATATACCCTATAAGTCCAAAACTGTAAACCAAGTGCAATCCCCTGAGAGGACTGTCAGTAGAGTGTATGGACTGGGTACCTCTGGGTGAATGTTCTCTGCTATTTGATTTACTGCCCATAGTCCTGCACAAATCTATACTCCTTAGTGCCCGGCTTTACTACAGACAGAATAGGGGTGTTGTAAGTGGATTTGTAGCAACAAATAAGCCCATGTGCCAAGAAGGTTTTGATCAGAGGCTGCAAGCCTAGTTTAGTCTCTTGCTTCAATGGGTACTGCTTGAGATGTGGGACAGTGTGGTTTGGTTTAAGCTTTACCTGGATCAGGGCCACCATCTTTGCCTTACCAAGGATTCTGGTGGCCCAAACCTGGGATCGATTCAGTCCTGGAGGTGCTGGGATAGGAGTAGAGACTCTGTAGGGGCAGCCAGCTGCAAAAGGGCCACCTGTAGAGCACAGGCCTTATCTGGTTCCACTCCTACTTGGAGATGATCTGCTGAAAAGGTGACTTGAGCATTTAGCTTGGTTAATACACTTTTCCCCAAAAGGGGAATGGGACATCCAGGCACGTAAAAGAAGCTATAAGTCAATTCTGTACCTCAGACTTGACAGTCCATAGGTTGAAGGAATGGTTTACTAGTAAGTTTTCCAGATACCCCAGTAAAGGTCATGTTTCTTTTAGAAAGGAGGCCTTTTAGGGTGTTTAAAACTGAGTAGGTTGTACCCGTGTCCATGGAAAATTCAGTAAGTTGTCCACCCACAGTCATTGTAACCCAGGGTTCCTCGTGGGAGATGGGAATTGGTTGAGTGAACTGTAGAGGAGCCCCTGGGTCCCTTCAGTCTGAGTCTTCAGCTGGCAGCAGGAGCTGTAGTATAGGTTTTTTCTTAGGTTTCAGCTCAGGTTGAGCTGGCCATGAGGGGCACTACCGTATCCAGTGACCTTCTTGTTTGCATTAGGTGCACTGTTGGGGACCTAGCTTTTGGGGGGCTTGGTTTGGCTACCACCCTTTTGGGCCCCACTGGACTTATCCTGCAGATTATTCCACGTGTGGTTTGTCTGAGTGACAGGGTACCCCCAAGTCAAGTGCCCACTGCCAGAAATGCAGCTTGTTGTTTCATCTTCTGATTTCCCTACTTCTCTTCTACCAGGTCTCAATTATTAAAGACCTTAAAGGCAATCTCAACAAGTTGTGAAGTATTCATTCCCAAACCTCCTTCTAACTTTTGAAGTTTTCGCCTGATGTTGGAGGAGCTCTGGCTGATGAAAGTCATATTTATTTACCTAGCATTCTCTGACTTGTCAGGCTTTATAACAGTAAATTATCAGTAGGCCTCATACACCTGTTTTAGGTAAACTAGAAGAAATTTCTTTGGGGTCTTGCTGTACATCCTGAGCTTTTCTAAGGCTCTTTTGTTTGGGGGCCCCTTGTTGCAAACCTACTATTAGACAATTTTGGTAATATTACAGCTGCCTTGTTCGTAGCGAGTCATTCTGGGCCCTGTTTGGATCAATGGCAGGTATAGCTTGGGCAGCTAGTTAGAGCACTATTGTTCTGAGGGTTGAGATTTTGTAGCCTGTCAGCCTCTTGTCATGCCTTTTCTAAGACCACTGTCTGTTCTTCTGGAGTTAAAAGAATATTTAGGAGTGACTGACAATCAGCCCATTAGGGCAATGTGTACCAAAAATAGATGCAGACGGAGCTTTGGTGCATTTTGGGTCATCTTTGAACGCTGGGAGATTGTTCTTCTACTTGTAGGCTGGCCATTGTGATCCAGTCCAGCAAGCATTTATTTCAGTAGAAATTGCCCGGAGGAGACTTGGGTGGATCACTGGCCAAATCACACCCCACTGTGGGTGTGTGCTAGGGAGACTATTCCTGGGACAGGACTGAGAGTTTCTGACTCATGAGGGGCCAGCTAGCAATTCCCCGGAGGGGTGGTGGAGGGTTCCGCCAAAGGGGCAGCCCCTGGTGAGGCAGCTGGAGCTGCTGGTGTTGCTGCCAGTGGGGCTGTAAGGGCCAGCACTGGGCCAGGAACTAGTCCTACACCTCCCGGTGGATAAGAAGGAGGGTGTACAGGTGGAAGCAAAGGGCTGAAAGCATATGGATTGCTGTCTGAGTCTGGAGTCTGGAAGAACCAGGGGTTTCCTATCTCTGCCTGCCCCTTCCCCTGCAGCTTATGCTGTTTTTGTAGGTTTTTATTTTGCCAGAGAGACATAAAGGTCTGTGCATGGGGGATTCATCCCACTTTTCCTCTTTTGCAAAATATATCTAGCTGTAAGGTGGTATAGTAGCTCAGTGACCCATTCCCAAGCCACTTTTCATCAGACCCCAACTGCTATTGTGGTCAGGCAGTGCTACAAAAGAACATTAGTTTCTTCTTCATAGGCTCATAACTAGAAGAGGACCAATTTATAAGTATGCAGCCAAAAGGGGGACACTCCAGTACAATATGTTTGTTTCCCATATCTCCCTCACACTCTCACTCAGAGAATGTGAACCAGAACTAGAACCAGAGTCAGGGTCAGGACCACAGTTAACCAGAAGCTAGGGTGCCTATTCTCTGCCATCGGCGAGGGGGAGTGGAGGCAGGACAACCAAAAAGGATGCCTTAGTGGGGCCTTGATCCCTCTTAATGAGGATGTCTTAGCCACACCTTCAATGCTCCAGACACCCACCTACTTCAAATCCCCAAGCATTTACACTTAAGAAGAGAAATCTCAAGGGCTCTTACCTAATGGAAATCCAAATCTGAGCTCATTTCTAATTCTCAAAGTAAAAGCTCTTCAAGCTGGTCACCATATCAGTCACAGTTAGGAGACTCATCCGGTCCTCCTGAACAAGAGGTCCCACTTGTTGTAGAGGGGGTGCTGGGCTCCAGACAGAGGGCCTCTATGAGCTTCTAACATCCCATCTGAGTCACCAAAATTGTTATTGAACCTGGGAAGGTGGGCCCTTGTCCAGCATGCTCAGACCTGCCGATAATCTGGACACAGGCCTTTGAGAAAAAGAAAGTAACTTTATTTGCAATGTGCAGAGCAAGGAGGTGGCAGTTCCTCAGATCTGACTCCCCAAATGGCGGGGAGGCAGAACTTTTATGTGATTAGGTAGCAAGATGGTGGCTTCCCAGGCACACAGTGGGGGTTTCTCAGTGCAGGTGCAGGCGGTGGGGGGGTTCCTGTGCAGACACCCCAGGGGATTTCCCATGCAGGCACACTGGAGGGTTTCCCCATGCAGGCTCTCTGGGTGGTTTGCAGGGCCGCTATGAGTTGGAATCAACTCAATGGCAACAGGTTTTGTTTTTTGGCTTTATAAACAAGAATGAGATGATTAGAAAATTTTGATTATATAATCCATGGTTTTGTTCCACTTGCCTCATTTTTCAGGTAATGAACCTGATATTTGTAGGAGCAGAGTGACTTGACCAGTATTACAAAGCCACGGGGAGTTTAGACAGTTCTTGGATGCAAGTCTTCGGATTCTCAGTCCAGTGATGCATTTATTATAACGCAGTGGATGCTATTACTTATTAATAATATAAAGGAATAGATTAGAGGTGTTTAAATGTTGGAATACGCATCAGAGTTTTTAAAAATAAAGCAAAAATGTGTCCTCTCTAGGGAGAGGACAGAGTGACAGGCTTCCCTTCTAGCTCGTGTTTGGTGTTCCTGATGTCAGCAGGTGGGTGGTTCCCCCATTTCCACAGAGGACAGCCTTCAGAGGGGTACTCTTCATAGTCAGCTGAGAACTTGCTGTAACGGTTGTCATAATGTTGCTCTTCTCTGCAACCACTGTTGTCAAAATGTTCTTCATGGTCAAGATCAGCATGAAACCAACCAAGGAGATCAATTTGGAAGGGAGAAAGGTAATCCCTGTGGCCATTGTCTCAGGGGAGTGATCCAAGTCTGGGACTCTCTGAAGGACCTACGTTCAAGAGAATGGCTGTTCAAGGCAAAGTCCAGCCCAAAGAGAGTATAAGAAAGGTAGCCAACTGAAAAAAAAAAAAAAAACTCTTTAAAGTAGGCTGCTACCACCCTACCTGCCTTCCCCAAAGTTCAACCAGAATAGCTTCTTTGTATCTATGTAATATATATGTAGCAATTTTCCTTTCTCAAATGCCACCATCACCATAAGTTCCCTGCCCACTCATCTAAAATTAAAGATTTCCCACCCCAAACACCACATACACATAAACACTTGTTATCTTCTTTCCTGCTTTATTTTTTAAACTTTGTTATTCTCTATTTCAATCCAAGTACAGTAAGGAGATAGAAAACACACCAATTATTTGAACAGAGAGAATGAATTCAAAACATTGCTAAGTAGATATTAAAAACCAAACCAAACCCATTGCAGTCAAGTCAGTTCCAACTCATAGGAACCCTATAGGACAGAGTAGAATTTCCCCATAGAGTTTCCAAGGAGTGACTGGTGGATTCGAACTGCAGACCTTTTGATTTACAGCCAAGTTCTTAACCACTGCACCACTAAGACTCCTAGTTGCTGATACTAGAGCAAATTGCCAATGTCACAGGAAATAAGACATAGAAAGTCCACAGAGGCATTCAGGAAATACACAGAGGACAAACAGGAAGTACAGAGGGAGCAAGCAGAAAGTATACAAGGGGAAGACAGAAAGTCCATATTGGCCAGAGAGGAAGCCCACAGGGGCCAGAAGAGAAATCCACAAAGAGCAGACAGGAATTCCACAGAATCATAGGAAGTCCATAGGAGCCGAACCAGAAATCCTCAGGGGGCAATATAGGAAGTTCACAGGGAGCTGACAGTAATTTCATAGGAGCCACACCAAAAATCCACAGCAGGGCAGATAGGAATTCCACAGGGACCATACAGAAGGTCAACAGGGGCCATACAGGAAGTCCATGGGAACAGAAGTTTATAGGGGTGTGGACTGAAGGTCTATAGGGGGCAAATAGGAAGTCCATGAAGCCAGAACAGAAGTTCATAGGAGAACAGACAGAGGGTCCATAGGGGGCAGAGAGGGAGGAGCCTGTCACTTTGCTCTCCATCTGTCCAGTTTCTCTGTTACATTTTCTATTGGCGGAGCTAAACAAGGAGCATCTGGCAATGTAAAAATGGGATTTGCAGAGTTCCAGCCCACATCATGTTGGTGAAAAGAAATGTGATTTTTTTCACCATCATAAATGGCTACTATATACATGCACCTCTCCAAATGGAACACACAGGAATCAAATTGACTACATCTGTGGAAAGAGATGATGGAAAAGCTCAATATCATCAGTCAGAACAAGGCTGGGGGCTGATGGCAGAACACACCATCAATTGCTCATATGCAAGTTCAAGTTGAAACTGAAGAAAATTAGAACAAGTCCACAAGAGCCAAAGTAGGAACTTGAGCACATCCCATCTGGATTTAGAGAACATCTCAAATAGATTTGACACATTGAACACTAATGACTAGATGAGTTGTGGAATGACATCAAGGCCATCATACATGAAGAACGCAAGAGGCCATTAAAAGAAAGGAAAGAAAGAAAAGAGCAAATTAGATGTTAGAAGAGGCTCTGAGAGTCGCTCTTGATCATCAAGTCGCTAAAGCAAAAGGAAGAAATGATGAAGTAAAAGAGCTGAACAAAAGATTTCAAGGGGCAGTATTATAAAGATGTGTTCAAAGACCTGGAGGAAGAAAACCAAAAGGAAAGAACACACTCGACATTTCTCAAGCTGAAAGAACTGAAGAAAAAATTCAAACAATTGTGAATTATTCTATGGGAAAAATATTAAACAACACAGGAAGCATCAAAAGAAGATGGAAAGAATACACAGAGTCACCATAACAAAAAGAGTTGGTCCACGTTCAGCCATTATAGTAGGTAGCATATGATCAGGAACTAATGGTACTGAAGGAAGAAGTCTAAGCTGCACTGAAGGCACTGGCAAAAAACAAGGCTCCAGGCATTGATGGAATACCAACTGAGATGTTTCAACAAACGAACGCAGCTCTGGAAATGCTCACTTACCTGTGCCAAGAAGTTTGGAAGACAGCTATCTGGCCAACTGACTGAAAGAGATACACAGTTATGCCTATTTCCAAGAAAGGTGATCAAACCAAATGCAGAAATTTTCGAACACTATCATTAACATGACACACAAAATTTTTCTGGAAATCATTCAAAAGCGGCTGTACCAGTATATCGACATGGAACTTCCAGAAATTCAAGCCGGATTCAGAAGAGGATGTGGAACCAGAGATATCGTTGCTGATGTCAGATTGATCCTGGCTGAAAGCAGAGAATACCAGAAAGTTGTTTACCTGTGTTTTATTGACTATGCAAAGGGATTCGACTGTGTGGATTGTAACAAATTATGGATAATATTGAGGAGAATAGGAATCCCAGAACACTTAATTATGTTCATGAGGAACCTGTACATAGATCAAGAGGCAGTCATTTAAACAGAACAAGGGGATACTGTGTGATTTAAAGTCAGGAAAGATATGTGTCAGGTTTGTGTCCTTTCACCATATCTATTCAATCAATCTGTATGCTTAGCAAATAATCCAAGAAGCTGGACTCTATGAAGAAGGACAGGGCATCAGGATTGGAGGAAGACTCATTAACAACCTGCAAAATGTGGATGACACAACCTTGCTTGCTGAAAGTGAAGAGGACTTTAACCATTACTGATGAAGATCAAAGACCACAGCCTTCAGTATGGATTACACCTCAATGTAAAGAAAACAAAAATCCTCACAACTGGACCAATGAGCAACATCATAAGAAATGGAGAAAAGATTGAAGTTGTCAAGGATTTCAATTTACTTGGATCCACAATCAACAGCCATGGAAGCAGCAGTCAAGAAATCAAAAGACACATTGCACTGGGTAAATCTACTGCAAAAGATCTCTTTAAACTGTTGAAAAGCAAAGATGTCACCTTGAAGACTAAGGTGTGCCTTACCCAAGCCATGGTGTTTTCATTCGCCTCAAATGCATGTGAAAGCTGGACAATGAATAAAAAGACCGAGGAAGAATTGAGGCCTTTGAATTCTGATGTTGGCAAAGAATACTGAAGATACCACAGACTACCAGAAGAACTAACAAATCTGCCTTTGAAGAAGTACGAACAGAATGCTCCTTAGAAGCAAAGATAATGAGACTATCATATACTCTGGACACATTATCAAGAGGGATCAGTCCCTGGAGAAGGACATCATGCTTGGTAAAGTGGAGGGTCAGTGAAAATGAGGAAGACCTTCAATGAGATGGACTGACACAGTGGCTTCAACAATGAGCTCAAACATAACAAGGATTGTGAGAATGGCACAGGACTGGGCAGTGTTTCGTTCTATTGTACATAGGGTTGCTGTGAGTCTGAACCTGCCCGAGGGCACCTAACAACAACAGCCCACATCATAGAGGAGAGTATAAAAGGGGACATTGGAACTGAGACATGATAGCTCAATAATTGGTAAGCTAGGTAACATGCTAAATACTGAGGAGAGAGCAGGAATTTTTGTCTGACTTTTTTTTTTTACTGCCCTATTCCTGGCACTTTGCACAGCGCCTGACGTAGTAAGCTCTCAATACCAATTTGTTGAAGGAATAAATGCATGAATGTCATGCATGAATTAATTTCTTACCCCAGGGTTTATTTTATTTTAATTTTTAGATAAAATATAGCAAATACTTTAAAGGCATTAGAGTACATTGTGACATTTTAAACTAGTAGCAAATTAAACCAAAACCCATTGCCGTCTAGTCAATTTTGACTCATTGTGACCCTATAGCAAAATAGGAGCTAATTATATGTTCTGGTTACTACAATTGTTATGAAATTATAGAAAAACTAAATAAAAATTTCTGTTGAAAAATTATGATCTATAAAAAGGAGATAGAATTCTTATTTTTTCTTTACAGTTAATTAGTAGTAAAAGTACCTACCTTATTGAGGATATTTCATTATGTAAAATCATACCAGATTTGAAACAAAAACTAAAAAAGCATTCCACATGCATTATTTTTTTCTCAGTACTGTGATCACTTAGGAGCCCTGGTGGTGCAGTGGTTAAGTTATTGGCTGTTAACCAAAACATCAGCAGTTCAAAACCACCGGGTGCTCCTTGGAAACTCTATGAGGCAATCATACTCTGTCCTATAGGGTCGCTATGAGTCAGAATTGACTCGATGGCCAAGGGGTATGGGCGATCACTTAATTACACCAGTGCAAAAATGGTTCATTGCTTTTAGTTTAAATATGTTACCAAAACAATAGAAGTCTTCACTCGGTAATAATGAGGCATGTCTGAATGTTTCAGTTTCTACCATTTAAGGATTCCATTTCTAACCCTTAAAAGGGTAGACATTTGGAACAAAATGTATAAAGTGAGATGCAGTTTAAGCAATTGATGATTTCTTTCGTATGCAAAGTCTCCGAAGCACGTTTGCCTTGATGACTCGAGGTCGTTTCAGTCCATCACACGTCTTGCTCTCTTAGGTAAAAAAGCAGGCGACACCCCTTCGATGCGGTAAACCAATCTCTGAGAACATTTTGAAAGAAGAGTGTTAATTTTGATTGGACTTGTGCAAGTTGGGCCCTGCTGAACCGGGAGTAGAAGGAGGGGAGGAGGACATAGAGACTGTTGCATGAATGTTGAGTCAACCTACCTGCATCCCTTTCCTTCTCCTTCTCTCCAGAGAGCAGCTCAGTGATGGTTAAGAGAACAGTTCTCACCCTGCCCTTCTCCTGCTCAACACGCTCCCGTTGCACTTTGGGTAAAGCCCACGTCCTCAGTGTGGTCAGCAATGCCTAGAGGGGTCTGCCCTTGGCTGCACCTCCAGCCTCACCAGGGTACTGTCTAGGCTCAGGCGACACCAACTTTCTATAAGTTTCAGAACAGAGCTGAGCGAATGCTGGTCCCTCTGCCTGGAACACAATTCCTATCCTCTCCCTCTCGTTAAACATCACCTATTCTTTAGTTCTTAGTTGGCAAGTCAATCCCATAAATAATACTTCTCTGATGCACCAAACAGCGGCAGGTTCTCCTCCAATACATTCACGTCACACCTGATTTTTCTCCTTCAAAGGACTTAGCCCAATTTAATTAATTCCTTAATTTGTTTACTATTTTAGTGTTTGCCCCTCCCTCCCAATAGACAGTGAGCCCCTAAAAGATGGTGCCGTGATAGTCAAGATCCCTACAGTCCCACCAGCACCCAGCACAGTACCTGGTCTATGGAAAGAAGTGGGTGGAGGGTGGGTGGGGGTGTGGGTGGATGGATGGATGATAGAGACTAGTTTCAGATCATCTATGCTGGAGAGAGCCTTTGCATCCACAGAGAAGGTCCAGAGTGTGTGAAAAGCCTCATTTAGAAATGGCCATATCTAAACTGAGTTTCGAAAGTGACTGTTCACCAGACAGTCATCACAAGGATCCCAGCCCATCCATCAAAGCTCTGGGAGATTTCACCCAAAGCAAGGAAGAGAACAGCAAGAGCTATCCACATTCAGATGGTCTCAGGAGAGGCCATTCGTAAGTGAGCACTTTCCAGTCCTACCTGTGTGAGTAACTTTCTAAATTACAGACAAAGAAAACTAAACAAACTCCAAGTCACAGAAGTGGTAATATATTGTGGGCAATGCGGTGACATGATATCATTTATATAAAAAAAAAAAAAGTACACTAAAATGAATTCCAGTGACATTTGTTCAGTTCTTGGCCTTCTATTCCTTACTGTGTGAGCATGTTGTTGTTAGGTGCCATTGAGTCAATCTGTGACTTGTGGAGAGAAATTACTACAGCTAGGCTGGGTGTCTTAGACATCTGTCTTCTTGAATCACCAAGTGTGTGACAAAGATGGATCAGCTCTTATGCACTAACATTTCTGAGGAAGAATGTTACTACCGCCCTGAATCCCCCACAAAAAATGAGGCATTGTCCTTATTCTACAGTGACATTCAGAGGTGAAAGATGACATTTGTCACAAAAGAAGAAACATTTTTCATATCTATTTTGTTTAGTTTTTTTTTGTTTGTTTAGTTAGGATAAAATTATATAATAAGCAATTGTTTTATCAAAATCCAGAACCAAATGAGTCAGCAAACATGTTTGAGCACTGCCAGTTTAAAGAATGTAGCAGTTATCTTGGAAAGCAAATAAACTGAAAAAATCATGAACTCCCCAACATACAAAGACAGAAATCTATTTAGCGAAAGCTTCGAAGAAACACGGACTAAAATTGTTTCTGAAGGTAACCACATAAGAAGTGAATGAAAGAACACTTCGGAGTCAGAAAGTCTTATTCAAATTGATATTCTCTTACTTCCTAGTCAAGTGGCTCACCACTCTGAGCCTCAGTTTCCTTAATAACAGTGGCCTCATGCAGTTCCCCAGAGGACTGAATGAGCTAATACATGTGAAGGCCCTCAGCACAGGGGTTGGTGTGTAGTAGCAGCCAGAGGACCATTTGTTCCTCTCAGACCCAGCCCCAGTTACTAAGCTGTGGAACTCAGGCAAAGGCAGGATTAGCACCTAAGTGCAGACATTGTCATGCAAGTCAGTGCAGAGTCAAAGAATCCAGAGGAGTCCTTAAAGGGACCTTCAGAGCAGGTGGGATGGAAATAGTGTTAGACCATCTTCTGTTTATGCTCAACCCCTCTGTGTGATTTCCTGAGAGCAGTTAGGATGGTAAAAAGCCACATCACTAGAGTAGGCAATTTAAAGTGTAAGGGTGTCGTTTATGTGATTTTTAGGACCATTACTCATGCCCACACATTTGAAAGAGAGTTCTACCTTCCCCGGCACCTGGGAGATCACTTTGTGCTAAACAAAGTATCATAAATGAAGAAAGTGCCCAGAATAGCTAACATTTTGACTTTGTATTCCCACTGCACCAGCTAGAAGACTATAAACTATGTTTTTATTTGCAGAGATTATATAACTGAAGCCAGGGAAGTTTTGATTATTCCCATTGCAGGTCATCACTAGGTAATAAAATAGTGATGGATTGCAGAATAACGAGCCAAAAGAGAAGCCAGGATGTTATATAGCTCAGTTCTTTTCTAGGTGAAGTGTACAAGTATGTGTAGAAGACTTGAGAATGTAAATAGTGAATGTTCAAATATATAAGAGTTGTACTGTGGAGCCCTGGTGGCACAGTAGTTAAGAGTTTGGCTGCTAACCAGAAGATTGGCAGTGTGGGTCCACCAGCCACTCCTTGGAAACCCTCTGGGCATTTCTACTCTGTTTTACCTATAGGGTCACCATGAGCCGGAATCTACTCAGTGGCCATTGGTTTGGTTTTTTGGTTTTGGTTCTATGTAAGCATGTTGTAGGAGCCCTGGTGGCACAGCGGTTAAGAGTTTGTCTGCTAACCAGAAGGTCAGCAATTTGGATCCACCAGCCACTCCCTGGAAATCCTATGGGGCAGTTTTACTCTGTCCTGTAGCGTGGCTATGAGTTGGAATTGACTCAACGGCAATGGGTTTGTTTCTTTTGGGGAGGATCATTTGGTATGTGGAAACATAAGCCATTATTTCTCCCTTAAGAAGGTCAGTAATATAATTTAGCCTTTTCTTCATGATTCAGTATTATTATTGCAAATTTTAATATTACTTTAATATATAATATAACTGTTTGCTACTTAAGTTTTTTTGGATCTAATAATAATTATAATTCCCGACCTCTGCCTCCAATAGTGCAATATGCTGCCTGTCAATAAATTAAAGATTCATGATAAAGATTTGTGTATTTTGTGAAAAATATTTCAGGTGTTCAGAGTAAATTTCTTTAGCTTTTAAACTTAAACATTTGAATAAAATTGGGCTTACTGGTTCCCCCCAACACTTTCAAGTTTCAAGACTTACCTCTCTAAAAAGACCTAGCAGTATCTGTGTGGTACCTTCCTGTAGGACCACGCATCTGTCAGTTTGCCGTACTGTGGTGGCTTTCATGCTGCTATGATGCTAAAAACTATTCCACCAGTGTTTCAAATACCAGCAGGGTCACCCACACTGGGCAGGTTTTAGTGGAGCTTCTAGAATAAGATAGACTAGGAAGAAAAGCCTGGCAATCTACTCCCAAAAATCAGCCACTGAAAACCCTACTGAGCACAAGAATATTATGTGGTACAGTAATAGAAGATGAGCCCTTTAAGTTGGATGAACTGAACCATACTAACAATCATGAATACGGCACAAGACTGGGCAATGTTTTCTTCTGTTGTACATGGGGTCACCATGAGTGGCAGCCAATTCGATGGTGCTTAACCACAGCAAGCTTCCTCTGTAGAGGAAACACTAGAGCCACTCTGTTTACGAATGTTTAGAAGCATTGCTTATGCTCACACATTTGGAATGGGCCTCCATCTAAAAGCTTGAAATGACTGCAAACACAGGCTGTGGTCACTGCAGAGATTTCAGGGTGAAAATAGCGTCCTCTGAACTTGGGTTCCAAAATACTGACTTAAATCTGGGTTATGCAAAATTTCTACTTAGTTAAACTAGTGAAATTACTTCTTAAATTTAAACTTTTAATAACAAAAGAGGAGAAGAGGAAAAACAAACAAAGCGGGCTCACCTCAGGTCTGAGTCAGATGTGTACACTGTGGCTGAGGGCCAGCAAACTCAGCTGCAGCCTCGCCGGAAAGGCTAAGGTCCCTGGGGGCCCTGTGTGCATAGAGACAGCACGGTGTTTGAGATATTTTGACCGCTTAGATTTTAAAATGTGGAACGATTTCGTGTGAACCATTGGATATTCTCACGGATTACAACCTAAATGTGAAAAGATCTTAAAGCCTGTTCCTTAAAAAATCATTGAGTAGCAGCTCTCACTTGCGTATATACTAGTATACTATGGTATACATGTGGTATTATGTATACCCGTTGCTGTCGCGCCGATTCCAACTCATAGCAACCCTATAGCACAGAGTAGAGCTGCCCTGTAGGGTTTCCAAGGCTGTAATCTTTACAAAAGCAGACTGAGACATCTTTCTCCCGCTAATCAGCTGCTGTGTTCAAACCACCAACCTACAGGTTAGCAGCTGAGTGCCTTAACCCCTGGGCCGCTACGGCTCCTTGGTATTATATATACAAAACCAAAAAAAAACCATTGCCAACGAGTCAATTCCGACTCATCGCTATACTATAAAAAATTCGGGAGTTAACATCCATTTTAAACTATGAAGACCAAGCGTATTACTTACATTTTGATACTGTATCAGGTTCCATTGTATAATTTGCAAATCAATCCTCTTGTTTGGCAGTTATTCACAGTTTAGAGTTCATCTCCTTCACATGCACTCTAAAATGGACTGGATTTGGAGACTTCCAAGAGGTCGTTTTGGCTTGATCTTGCTTTCAAATTCAACTGGAGCCAACTTCTCCTTTCTCTGGTTTCAGCCTTTTTGTCTGCCCTATTGACAAAGGCGCGGCTGGCCCCTGGCTCTGTGCTGGGATGGGACCATCAAGGCACAGCTATGACCATAGGTACCATGCACGTGTGTATAAATCTGTGGAAAACATAAGCGTAATAGTTTATTCTTATACTCAGCAACGTATAGACAGAGGCACCTACACAGCAGAAGATTCTGGTGGCTGAGGCTGTCGGGTTTATTTGGAAAGTGATTGGATAATTCTTATTGTGATGAACCACATTCCCAAATTCTCCTCAACTTTCAATTTACCCACCATTCACATGTTCTTTCCACTGATTTCTCAGGGTAATGATGCTTCTGCGGCCCAATTTTGCAGCATTTTCCCGGGAGCGTAACCTCTGGTGCAATCAGTACTGTTAATTCTGTAAAGGAAAAGCAAAAACAACCTCTTAGGCTCTGACCTGCTTCTGTTAACGGTGGTTCTTCAGAAGAGATGGCTGTTCGGCTCGGTGTCATCAGACAATGGGGCAGACTGTGATGGTTTCACGTTAAAGATGGTTCTTACCACTCACTCTTTCAAGCTGCCCATTCCTTTTCCCCAGCCCCTAAACCAGAGCTTTGGGAGAAAAAACAAAAACCTGAACCTACAGTTCTTCTGATGCTCAATATGGCCCAGTATTGATGTGCCATCGTTCTGAAGAGGCCTCCTTGCAACCGAAATCCATATACAGTTATTATGGAGCAAACGTGTAGCGAACAAATTCCACTTCATGGCCGGAGGAGCGGCACTTAAAGCACGGGTCAGTGACGTCATTTGAATGACTTCAAATAAAATCTGAAAATTTGCCCTTTATCAATAGGGAAGAGAACTGATATTGAAATGAGACATACTGCACGCCAGACACTTGCTAGGCAGCTTCATTTCAGGCATTACTATCGCGTATAGTTACATTAATATTCCCAGGGAAGTTTCTATTCCCATTTGATATAAGAGGAAACTGAGGGTCAGAAAACCTATGTAACCTTCCAAAGCCGACATCTAACAAGGGAGAGAGCCTGGATTCCAAGTCAGGCCCATTGGATCTCAGGGCAAATGACAAGCTTCCCATGCAGTACCTGTATCTCCTCCAGGGGCATGTGCCCTCCTAAGCCTGGGAGTCCAGTGACTGGCTGGGAGCATTGGATTTTGTAAACAGCACAACTTAGATATGCAAAATCTATACTTTTAACCACTGTGGGGCATGTGTGGGCAAAGCTGTAGAGTCCACAAACATAATAGATAGTTTATTCTTATACTTGCAAAATAAAGACCCAGGCATATACATGCCTCGGAAGGTTCTGGTTGCTTTGGCCATCATGTTTAGTTGGATACTTCTACATTCTGGCACAACCTTGCTCAGCTCATCAAGCCATGATTACCTGAGAGAATTTTGGGGGGTTTCTGTATCTTTTCAGCCATATCAGATAACTCTTCATGCAATCATGTGATTTAGTGATGAGAGACCAGAAAGAAAGAGAGAGTGAGAGAGAGAGATTAATTTTCAAAGCATTGTTTTAATCCAAAAGCAATCAAGGAAACCTAAAGAAATTTCAAATCATAAATATTGGCAAGTCCCCTCCATTCCTTTTGTGTGGATGTGACCATCTGGCACTGTGTGTTTTATGTGCATGTGATGATCTGGCAGTGTGTGTGTGGGTATGACAACCTGGCAAGTGTCTCTTACATGGATGTGACAATACTGCGTTCTAACAGCAGTGTTCCTTTCTAATGTGGCTGAGCCAAAAATGTGCTTGGAAAATTAGCAGAAAGGCCACTTCAGGGAGCCTGGTGACAATAGCCACCCCTTCCTTTCCCAGGGAAATGAATGCCTCATCTGGAACTGAGACCTAGAACTTGTCCTGGGACATCCTTCTATCATTTCTCTCATGAAGAAATAATATAACTGGTCGAGAGATCATCCATGCCAAAGAAAGATACAGTAATGCACTCACAGGCACCCAGTCCAAGGCACTCTCAGAAACTTCTCATTCTGCTGATTTTTTTCGGGGGGGGTGTTGGTGGGGAGGGCAGGGGGAGTGTCTTGTTTATCTAATGCTGCTTTAACAGAAATACCACAAGCGAATGACTTTAACAAACAGAAGTTTATTCTCTCACAGCCTAGGAGGCTAGAAGTTCGAATTCAGAGAGCCGGCTCCAGGGGAAGCCTTTCTCTCTCTCTCAGTTTTGGAGGAAGGTCCTTGTAATCAATCTTCCCCTGGTTCTAGGAGTTTCTCAGCACAGGGACTCCAAGTCCAAAAGATGAGCTCAGCTTCTGGCACTTCTTGCTTGGCGGTAATGAGGTTTCTCTCCTCTCTACTTAATTCTCTCTTTTATATCTCAAAAGAGATTGACTCAAAATACAGCCTAATCCTATAGATTGAGTCCTGCCTTGTTAACATAACTGCCTCTAATCCTGCCTCATTAACATCATAGAGGTTAGGATTTACAACATATGGGATAATCACATCAGATCACAAAATGACGAACAACCACAGCCAAGTCGACACACATTTTGGGGAGACACAATTCAATCTGTAACAGGATGTAACCTAAGCATGAATAACTTCATTGGCCATAGAGTTGTCCTATAAATCCAGGTCTGTCATCTGACTGGGGACACAGAGCTGGCTGTTAGAAAGGAGAGAGGATCCCAGGAAAGAGGAGGATGTTGGGGGTGTCTAGTGTAAGTGAGGCCTTATACAAGGACTTAACTAAAGAGGTCCTGAAGAGAGGAGCCTATGGAGGAAAGAGTGTCTCCTGAGGCACTGGAAGGAAAAAGTCAGTTGCCGTAGTGACCCCATATGTCAGAGTACAATTGTGCTCCATAGGGCTTTCAATGGCTGATTTTTTGGAAGTAGATTTCCAGGTCTTTCTCCCAAGGCATCTCTGGGTAGACTTGAACCTCTAATGTTTCAGTTATCAGCCAAGCATGTTAACTGTTTGCACCACCCAGGGAAGCAATTATAATTAATTGTTGTTGTTGTACCCCATCGAGGAGTTTCGGACTCATAGCAACCCTGTAGGACAGAGTAGAACTGCCCCACAGGGTGAATGGGAGTCCTTGAACACTTAATTGTTCTCATGAGGAACCTGTACATAGACTGACAGTTTCATTTGAACAGAACAAGTGGATACTGTGTAGTTTAAAGTCAAGAAAGATGTGCATCAGGGTTGTATCCTTTCACCATACCTATTCAGTCTGCATGCTGAGCAAATAATCTGAGAAGCTGGACTATATGAAGAAGAACGGGGTATCAGGATGGAGGAAGAGTCATTACCAATCTACGTTATGCTGATGACACAACCTTGCTGAAAGTGAAGGGGACGTGAAGCATTTGCTGATGAAGAACAATGACTACAACCTTCAGTGTGGATTACACCTCAGTATAAAAGAAAACAAAAATCCTCACAACTGGACCAATAAGCAACATCATGATAAATGGAGAAAAGATTGAAGCTGTCAAGGATTTCATTTTACTTGGATCCACAATCAACAGCCGTGAAAGCAGCGTCAACAAATCAAAAGATGCATCACTTGGTCAAATCTGCTGCAAAGCCCTCTTTAAAGTGTTGAAAAGCAAAGATGTCACCTTGAAGACTAGGGTGTGCCTGACCCAAGCCATGGTGTTTTCTGTCACCTCATATGCATGTGAAGGCTGAACGATGAATAAGGAAGACTGAAGAAGAATCGATGCCCTTTGAATAGTGGTGTTGGTGAAGAATATTGAATATACCATGGACTGCCAAAAGAATGAACAAATCTGTCTTGGAAAAATCACAGCCAGAATGCTCCTTAAAGGCAAGGATGGTGATGTGAGACTATGTCTCACATACTTTGGACATGTTCTCAGGAGGGATCAGTCCCTGGAGAAGGACATCATATTGGTAAAGTAGAGGGTCATCGAAGAAGAGGAAGACCCTCAGTCAGATAGATTGACACAGCGGCTGCAATAAATGGGCTCAAGCATAGCAAGGATTGTGAGGATGGTGCAGAACTGGGCAGTGTTTTGTTCTGTTGCACATGGGGTCCCTATGAGTTGGAACTGACTCGACGGCACCTAACAACAACACCAACAGTCTTTATGGGGGCAGATCACTGAGTCCTTTCTCCCACTGAGCTGTTGGTGGGTTTAGAGAATGCTAAATTAGTAGTAACTCTAGTTAATGCAGAAAATATATATATTTACATGAGTCAGAGTAGCTTTTGTGCCACTGTTACGACCTCATGCTTACCTTTTCTTTGCTGGGGTTGTTTTTCTGACCTTATGAGAGAAGGAGAAAGTCATTTCAAGCTCATTTTGACTTGCTTTCTCTGAGCCAATAGCAGGAATCCTGTCCTCTTCTCCCTGTTTAGCAAGCGTAACAGTGAACTGGAAATCTGGTGGTTTAGAGAAAGGAGTAGTGAAGGACAGTAAGAAAAACGTCAGTGTGGTTTCTCTTGGCATTACAGCAACCTTTTTATTCTTCATTTTTTTTTTTTTATCGTTTGTTCCACTAGAAGTGATGGGTCTGCCCAAGTCTCCTAGTGATAAACCATGCATGAGAGAGCTCCACCATCTCCTGATGATACAAAAAAAAAAAAAAAGTCCATTGCTGTCGAGTTGATTCTGACTCATAGTTACCCTATAGGACAGAGTAGAACTGCCCCACTGGGTTTCCAAGGAGCAGCTGGTGGATTCAAACTGTCAACCTTTTTGCTAGCAGTCGAGCCCTTAACCACTGCGTCACCAGGACTCCCTCCTGATGCTGTAGCTTTATGTCCTAGTTCCTTATGGGTTAATTTTCCATGGTGTTATCAGTGTTTTACTTCTAGAAAAGAAATGATTCTATTTGCCTGACAGTTTCTCGATAGCAGCTTATTAGGACTGCATGCTAAAAAAGAGCATTTTGAATATTCATTGGCACATTGTACAACAATTATACAATTTCAGCTAACAGGCTAGAAATAGGGTCGGTCATAACTTTTACAATCCCATTGGGATTCTGACGTCTGCCTTAGAGTTTATGTAGTCGTGTATGTAACTGAGGTTGGGATTTATGAATGGTCAAATTTGGTATCCATAGTAACAGATGTTTAAATTAGCTGCCTGGAATGCATAACAGGAGACAAGTAGAACACGCAATTCTAGTCCGAATGGACATCTCCAGGCCGTATGAGACAAAAGACATTAAGTCATGTGTTCATCTTTTCCAGCGAACTCAATGGAGAGTTGTCATACTTGGTATTGCTCTGGATGTTTGTCAATTTCACCATTAAAATCTGTTGGTGTTTAATGTCACCGTGTTTAAAAATCTGGAAACTGCAGTTATAACAAATATCACATAAATTCCACTGTGTTCTAACAAACCCTTCAATTTATGGTAAACATCCAGTAAAACCAAAGTTCTCTTCAGGGGTAGTGTCTGTCCTGTCTCCTGATCACAGTAGTTGCTAGGTGTCCTCAAGTTGGTTCCAACTCATAGCGACCCTGTGTACAACAGAAATAAACAGACTCATAGCGACCCCATGCACAACAGAATGAAACACTTCTCAGTTCTATGCAATAGTCACAGCCATTGCCTTGTTTGAACCCATTGTTGCAGCCAGTGTCAATTCATCTCATTGAGGGTCTTCCTCTTTTTCACTGACCCTCTACTTGATCAAGTATGATGTCCTTCTCCAGGGATTGGATCCTTCTGATAACATGTCCAGAGTACCTGAGATGAAGTCTCACCATCGTTGCTTCTAAGGAGCATTCTGGCTGTAGTTCTTCCAAGATTGATTTTTTCGTTTTCTGGCAGGCCATAGTTTATTCATCATTCTTCACCAGCACCATAATTCAGAAGTGTCAGTTCTTCTTCAGTCTTCCTCATTCATTGTCCAGCTTTTGCCTGCATATGAGGTGATTGAAAACACCATGGCTTGGGTCAGGTGCACCTTAGTCCTCAAAGTGACATCTTTGCTTTCTAACACTTTAAAGAGATCTTTCGCAGCCAAATTTCCCAATGCAGTACATCATTTAATTTCTTGACTGCTGTTTCCATGCACCTTGGTTGTGGATTCGAGGAAAATGAAATCCTTGACAACATCGATCTTTTCTGTTTATCATGACATTGCTTCAAGAGGGGTGTACACAGGGCTTGGCTTCTGTGACACATGCTGATGTTTCACTGTGTTGGTTTCTGAATCTCGTGTGTCAGAGTAGTCCACATGCTGCTGAGTCAGAACATCTGAAGGCAGAAGAAGGCATCTGGATTTTAATGAGCTTTTCAGATGATTCCTACAGACTGTTTTCAGAAACGTCATGGATATGCAGAAGGTAGAAAATTCAGTAAATTCAACCTCAACCTGTTGATCCCTTCTTTAATGAAAGTACATTAGTTTCGATTGTGTGCCAGGAGCTGAGGACCCATGTTGTTGTTGTTAGTTGCTATTGAATTGTTTCTGACTTCTGGTGAGCCCATGTGTGCAGAGTAGAACTGTGTTCCACAGGGTTTTAAGACTGTGACCTTCCAGAAGCAAATTGACAGACCTTTCTCCCACGATCCCCTGAATGGGTTTGAGCTGCTAACTTTTCAGCTAATAGCCAAGAGCTTGACTATTTATATCACCCAGGGACTCCTCTGGGAACCCACAGTCGATTAAACACCATCCTTCCCTTTTGGGTTGGCCAGTTCAGGAGCAGAGAAAAAAAAGACAAACAACTGATTTCCAATAGTGACTACCTTTTAGAGTGAGATTGCTGCAAAGGAGACTAGAAGGATTGTTTTCCTCTGTCTTGAAATATTCTGCATGCATATGGGGAAAGAAACTCCCACAGATTCCATACTCATAGTGCTAGCTGCAGTTCTCTCAGCTTTATGATTTAGCCTCTGTGTTGTTTTGCTAGAAAACTGGCTCATTCAATGGCCTTTGAGTCTTTGTGAGACTACATTGTTTGTGGACTGATGGGTTTCCAAGGATACCTCTCTGACTTTAGCATCATCCAGTTGTGGGCTCACAAGGAAACCATCGTGTGCAGGAGAGACAGACCGTGGCGCACAGCAGACCTGGGCCTGCCCCATCCTGGCTCTGTGTCTTTGTTTAGGTCACACTCCTGGAGCACACAACAGAGTGGTGTCACCCCCATCACAATCAAGTTTTAGACTTGTTGTTGGGTGCCATTGAATTGATTCAAATTCACAGTGATAGTGACACCACATGATAGAATAGAACTGCCCCATAGAGTTTCCTAGGTGATAATCTTTACAGGAGCAGATTGTCAGGCCTATTCTCCTCTAGAGCCATCAGTGAGTTCCAAACACTGACCTTCTGGTGAGCAGCCAAGCGCTTAACCACTGTGCCACCAGGGATCCTTACAGTTTTAGACCATAAAACTCCCTTGTGCCCATGTGTAGCTACCTCAGTCTTACCCAGACCTGGCAACCAAAGATTTGCTTTCTGCCTCATGCAGTCATACCACAGGGCGTCTTTTTCTGTAGCTTTCACTTGCATGATGTTCTTGAGATTCCCCCAAGTTGTAGTGTGTAGCCGCACTCATCTTCTTTTGATTGCCAAATGGCAAATGTTCCATTGTCTGGGTAGACCACATTTCGTTCATCCGTTCACCCATTCATGAGTTGATGGACATTTGGAGCGTTCCAGCTTCAGTTTCTTTATCTACAAAAATGTAGCTGCTAGTTCCTACCTTGAAAATCTGTTCTGAGGATCATTAATAATGGGACAGAGGCCAGGCATCTTGGGGGATCAACAAGTGAATGCAGGCAATACTGATACGGTCAACAGAAGTACTGTGTGAGCATCCTGGCCCCTGAAGCAGAAAGCACCGCTACCAACCGTAAAGCCTGTCAGAACTAGTGGCAGAATTCAATGGACAAAATAGCTGATTCCTGAGCCAAGTATAACCTAACGAGCTCACAACAGCCTATTGCAGCTGAGGAAAGGGTGCCATGGGGATGCACACTTTGGGATAGTTTGACTGTGAGTGCGAAAACATGGAAGGTTTCAGTGTGGACTTGAAGCTCCAAGTGACAATACCCTCAAGATGCCTGATGTCTAATGAGCAGCATGTGTGTGCCCAGCATCCTCCCAGCCCCTGCCATTCTTCCAGCCCTGCCCCCCGCCGCCAAGTCCTCCCAGCCCCTGCCACGTAGTTCTGGCTGGCTTCCCCTCCATACTGACCCTGGCAGCCACCTTCTGGGCTCTACATGACTCCAGTGGCACTGCCCTCTGCTCCTTGGTCTGCGTGTTCTGAGCCACATGGAATACCTCACACACTCATTTTCTCTCTTCCATACGTTCCCATGCACCACTAGCAATTTTAAATAATGTGTGTGGTAACTTTTACTGTTATTTGTATTTTTAGGTGACTTTGTGTCAGTCCCAACTCATAGTGACCCTATGAACAGCACAACTAAACACTGCCTGGTCCTGCACCATCCTCACAATCATTGTTATGCTTAAGCCCATCGAGGGTCTTCCTCTTTTTCACTGATGTCCTTCTCCAGGGATTGGTCCCTTCTAATAATGTGTCCAAAGTATGTGAGATGAAGTCTTACCATCCTTGCTTCCAGGAAGCACTCTGGCTGCACTTCTTCCAAGACAGATTTATTCGTTCTTCTGGAGGCCGTGGTATATTCAGTATTCTTGGCCAACACCATAATTCAAAGGCATCAATTCTTCTTTAGTCTTCCTTATTCATTGTCCCACTTTCCCATGCCTATGAGGCAATTGAAAATACCATGGCTTGAGTCAGTCTCACCTTAGTCCTCAAAGTGATGTCTGCTTTTTAACACTTAAAGATATCTTTTGCAGCAGATATGTCTAATACAAAGCATCATTTGATTTCCCGTTGCTTCCACAGGCATTGATTGTGGATCCAAGTAAAATGAAATCCTTGGTAACTTCAATCTTTTCTCCCTTTATCATGATGTTGCTCATTGGTCCAGTTGTGCACCACGTGTCTGTCAGTTTGTCCTACTGTGGAGGCTTGTGTGTTTCTATGATACTGGAAGTTTTGTCACTGGTATTTCAAATACCAGCAGGGTCACCCTCGGTGGACAAGTTTCAACTGAGCTTCTAGACTAAGACTAGGAAGAAGGACCTAGCTGTCTACTTCTGAAAAAAAAAAAATGACCAGTGAAAACCTTATGAATTTTTATTGCTACCTTAAAAATACTTCTTTCCCATCACTTTTTTAAAATTCTTTATTGTGCTTTAAGTGAAAGTTTACAAATCAAGTCAGTCTCTCACACAAACACTTATATAAACCTTGCCACGTACTCCCAATTACTCTCCCTCTAATGAGACAGACTGCTCCCTTCCTCCACTCTCTCTTTTTGTGTCCATTTTGCCAGCTTCTAAACCCCTCTACCCTCTTATCTCCCCTCGAGGCAGGAGATGCTAACATAGTCTCAAGTGTCCACCTGATCCAAGAAGCTCACTCCTCGCTAGCATCCTTCTCCATCCCATTGTCCAGTCCAATCCCTGTCTGAAAAGTTGGCTTTGGGAATGGTTCCTGTCCTGGGCCAACAGAAGGTCTGGGGGCTGTGAACACCGGGGTCCTTCTAGTCTCAGTCAGACCATTAAGTCTGGTCTTTTTAAGAGAATTTGGGGTCTGCATCCCACTGTTCTGTGCTCCCTCAGGGGTTCTCTGTTGTGTTCTCTGTCAGGGCAGTCATCGGTTGTAGTGACACCATCTAGTTCTTCTGGTCTCAGGCTGATGTAGTCCCTGGTTCATGTGGCCCTTTCTGTCTCTTGGGCTCGTAATTACCTTGTGTTCTTGGTGTTCTTCATTCTCCTGTGATCCAGATGGGTTGAGAACAATTGATGCATTTTAGATGGCCGCTTGCTAGGGTTTAAGACCTCAGATGCCATTCTCCAAAGTGGGATGCAGAATGTTTTCTTAACAGATTTTATTATGCCAATTACTTAGATGTCCCCTGAAACCATGGTCCCCAAACCCCTGCTCCTGCTACGCTGGCCTTTGAAGCACTCAGTTTATTCCGGAAACTTCTTTGTTTTGGTTTAGTCCAGTTGTGCTGACTTCGCCTGTATTGTGTGTTGTCTTACCTGTCACCTAAAATAGTTCTTATCTACTATCTAATTAGTGAATACCCATCTCCCATCCTTCCTCCCTCCCCGCAGTCGTCACCATCAAAGAATATTTTCTTCTCTGTTTAAACTATTTCTCAAGTTCTTATAATAGTGGTCTTACACAATATTTGTCCTTTTGCAAGTGACTAATTTCACTCAGCATAATGCCTTCCAAATTCCTCCATGTTATGAAATGTTTCACGGATTCCTCACTGTTCTTTATCGATGCATAGTATTCCATTGTGTGAATGTACCATAATTTATTTATCCATTGATCCGTTAATGCGTACCTTGGTTGCTACCAACTTTTCACTAGTGTAAACAGTGCTGCAGTGAACGTGGGTGTGCATATATCTGTTCATGTAAAGGCACTTATTTCTCTAGGATATAGTCCAAGGAGTGGGATTGCTGGTCATATGGTAGTTCTATTTCTAGCTTTTTAAGGAAGCACCAAATTGATTTTCAAAGTAGTTGTACCATTTTACATTCCCACCAGCAGTGTGTAAGTGTTCCAATCTCTTCACAGCCTCTCCAACATTTACTATTTTGTGTTTTTTGGATTAATGCCAGCCTCGTTGGAGTGAGATGGAATCCCATTGTAGTTTTGATTTGCATTTCTCTAATGGCTGATGATCGTGAGCATTTCCTCATGTATCTTTTAGCTACCTGAATGTCTTCTTTAGTGAGGTGTCTATTCATATCTCTTGCCCATTTTTTAATTGGGTTGTTTGTCTTTTTGTAGTTGAGTTTTTACAGTATCATGTAGACTTTAGAGATCAGGTGCTGATTGGAAATGTCATAGCTAAAAACTTTTTCCCAGTCTGTAGGTAGTCTTTTTACTCTTTTGGTGAAGTCTTTGGATGAGCATAGGTGTTTGATTTTTAGGAGCTCCCAGTTATCTGGATTCTCTTCTTCATTTTTAGTAATATTTTATATATCTTTTATCCCATGTATTAGGGCTTCTAACTTTGTCCTTATTTTTTCTTCCATGATCTTTATTGTTTTAGATTTTATATTTAGGTCTTTGATCCATTTTGAGCTCGTTTTTGTGCATGGTGTGAGGTATTGGTCTGGTTTAATTTCTTTGCAGATGGATATCCAGTTATGTCAGCACAGTTTGTTAAAAAGACTGTCTTTTCCCCATTTAACTACTTTGGGGCCTTTGTCAAACATCATCAACTGCTCATATGTAGATGGATTTATGTCTGGATTCTCAATTCTCTTCCACAGGGCTATGTATCTGTCGTTGTAACAGAGCGAGGCTGTCTTGACTATTGTGGCAGTATAATAGGTTCTAAAATCAGGTAGAGTAAGGCCTCCTACTTTGTTCTTTTTGAGTTAGGGTTTACTTATCCAGGGACACTTTCCCTCCCATATGAAGTTCGTGATTTTTCTCCATCGCATTCAAAAATGTCATTGGAATTTGGATCGGAATTGAATTAAATGTATAGATTGCTTTTGGTAGAATAGACATTTTTAAAATGTTAAGTCTTCCTATCCATGAGCAAGGTATGTTTTACTACTTACATAGGTCTCTTTTGGTTTTTTGCAGAAGCGTTTTGTAGTTTTCTTTGTATAAGTCTTTTACATCTCTGGTAAGATTTATTCCTAAGTATTTTATCTTCTTGGGGGCTACTGTAAATGGTATTGATTTGGTGGTTTTGTCTTCAATGTTCTTTTTTGTCGGTGTAGAGGAGTCCAACTGATTTTTGTATGTTTACCTTGTATCCAGATCTTTTTTTTTTTTTACCTTGTATCCAGATACTCTGCTGAACCGTTCTATTAGTTTCAGTAGTTTTCTTCAGGATTCCTTAGGGTTTTCTGTGTATAAGATCATGTTATCTCCAAATACCAAAAAAAAAAAAAAAAAACCAAGTGCCATCAAGTCGATTCTGACTCATAGTGACCCTACAGGACAGAGTAGAACTACCCCATAGGGTTTCCAAGGAGCACCTCGTGGATTCGAACTGCAGACCCTTTGGTTAGCAGCCATAGCACTTATCAGCTATGCCACCAGGGTTTCCCATCGGAAAATAGAGATACTTTTACTTCTCCCTTGCCAATCTGGATGCCCTTTAGTTCTTTATCTAGCCTAATTCCTCTGGCTAGGACCTCCAGCCGAATGTTGAGTAAGAGTGGTGATAAGGGGCACCCTTGTCTGGTTCCCAATCTCAAGTGGAATGCTTTCAGGCTCTCTCCATTTAGGATGATGTTGGCTACTGGCTTTGTATAAATGCCCTTTATTACACCGAGGAATTTTCCTTCTATTCCTATCTTGCTGAGAGTTTTTACCATGAATGGGGGTTGAACTTTGTCAAATGCCTTTTCTGCATCAGTTAATAAAATCATGTGATTCTTCTCTTTTGTTTTATTTATACGATGGATTGCATTAATTGTTTTTCTAATGTCGAACCATCCCTGCACACCTGGTATGAATCCCACTTGATCATGGTGAATTATTTTTTAGATATGTTGTTGAATTCTATTGGCTAGAATTTTGTGGAGGATTTTTGCATCTAAGTTCGTGAGGTAAAAAAAAAAAAAAAAAAAGTTCGTGAGGTATATAGGTCTATAATTTTCTTTTTTTGTGGTGTCCTTACCTGGTTTTGGTATCAGGGATATGGTAGCTTCATAGAATGAGTTTGGTAGTATTCCATCTTTTTCTATGCTCTGGAATACCTTTAGCAGTAGTGGTGTTAACTCTTCTCTGAAAGTTTGGTAGAACACTGCAGTGAAGCTGTCCGGGCCAGGGCTTTTTTTTTGTTGGGAGTTTTTTGATTACCTTTTCAGTCTCTTCTTTTGTTATGGGTCTATTTAGTTGTTCTACCTCTGTATGTGTTAGTTTAGGTAGGTAGTGTGTTTCTAGGAATTCATCCATTTCTTCTAGCTTTTCAAATTTCTTAGAGTATAATTTTTCATAGTAATCTGATATGATTCTTTTAATTTCAGTTGGGTCTGTTATAATATCACCCATCTCATTTCTTATTTGGGTTATTTGCTTTCTCTCCTGTTTTTCTTTTGTCAGTTTGGCCAATGGTTTATCAATTTTGTTGATTTTTTCCAAGAACCTGCTTTTGGTCTTGTTAATTCTTTCAATAGTTTTTCTGTTTTCTATTTCATTTAGTTCTGCTCTAATTTTTATTATTTGTTTTTTTTCTGGTGCCTGAGGGTTTCTTTTGTTGCTCTCTTTCTATTTGTTTAAGTTGTAGGGATAATCCTTGATTTTTGGCCCTTTCTTTGTTTTGTATGTGTGCATTTATTGATATAAATTGACCTCTGAGCACTGCTTTTGCTGTATCCCAAAGGTTCTGATAGGAAGTGTTTTCATTCTGGTTGGAACTATGAATTTCTTTATTCCATCCTTAATGTCTTCTATAATCCAGTCTTTTTTGATCATGGTTTTGTTCAGTTTCCAAGTGTTTGATTTCTTTTCCCTGCTTTTTCTGTTATTGATTTCTACTTTTATGGCCTTATGGTCAGAGGAGATGCTTTGTAATATTTCAGTGTTTTGGATTCTGCTAAGGCTTGCTTTATGACCCTAATATGTGGTCTCTTCTAGAGAATGTTCCATGTGCACTAGAAAAGAAAGTGTACTTGGGTGCTGTTGGGTGGAGCATTCTGTATATGTCTATGAGGTCCACCTGGTTGATTGTAGCATTTAGATCTTCCATGTCTTTACTGAGCTTCCTTCTGGATGTCCTGTCCTTCACAGAAAGTGGTGTGTTGAAATCTACTGTTATTGTGGAGCTGTCTATTTCACTTTTCAATGCTGATAGAGTTTGTTTTATATATCCTACAGCCCTGTCATTGGGTGCATAAATATTTAATATGGTTATATCCTCTTGGTATATTGTCCCTTTAATCATTACATAGTGTCCTTCCTTATCCTTTATGATGGATTTAACTTTAAATTCTATTTTGTCAGAAATTAATATTGCCCCTCCTGCTCTCTTTTGATTGTTGTTTACTTGATATATCTTTTTCCATTCCTCGAGTTTTAGTTTGTTTTTGTCTTTAAGTCTAAAGTGTGCCTCTTGTAGGCAGGATATAGATGGATTGTGTTTTTTAATCCATTCTGCAACTCTCTGTCTCTTATTAGTGCATTTAGTCCATTTACACACAGTGTAATTATGGATAGGTATGAATTTAGTGCTATCATTTTAATGTCTTTTTTATGTGTTGTTGACAGTTTCTTTTTCCTACTTAATTTTATGCGCTGAATAGATTACCTTTATATATTGTCCTTTCCTCGTATTTGTTGTTACTGATTTTGTTTCTGCTGAGTCTGTATTTTTTTCTTGTATTTTATTTTGATGTGTAGGATAGTTTGTCTCCTTTGTGGTTACCTTATTATTTACCCCTATTTTTCTAAATTTAAATCTAACTTTTATTTCTTTGTATCGCCTTGTCTTCCTCTCCATATGAAAGGTCTATGACTGCATTTCTTAGTCCCCTCTTTATTGTTTTAATGTTGTCTTCTTTTATATCATAACATCTCTGTTTACCTGTTTTAAGTGGTTTTTTATCTTGATTTATTTTTATGATTTCCCTGTCTGGGTTGATTTTGGATTGCTCTGCCCAGCGTTCTAGTCTTGGGTTGATACCTGGTATTATTGATTTTCTAACCAAAGAACTCCCTTTAGTATTTCTTGTAGTTTTGGTTTGGTTTCTACAAATTCCCTAAACTTCTGTTTATCTGGAAATGTCCTAATTTCACCTTCATATTTGAGAGACAGTTTTGCTGGATATAAGGTTCTTGGCTGGCAATTTTATTCCTTTATTTTTTTATATAAGTCATCCCATTGCCTTCTTGCCTGCATGGTTTCTGCCGAGTAGTCCGAGCTTATTGACTTCCCTTTGTAGGTGACTTTCGTTTATCCCTAGCTTCTCTTAAAAGTCACTATATTGGTTTTGGCAAGTTTGATTATAATATGCCTTGGTGACTGTCTTTTAAAATCTACCGTACATGGAGTTCAATGAGCATCTTTGATAGATATTTTCTCTTCTTTCATGATATCAGGGAAGTTTTCTGCCAACAAATTTTTAACAATTCTCTCCATATTTTCTGTTATTCCTCTCTGTTCTGGTACTCCAATCACTCGTAGGTTATTTCTCTTGATAGAGTCCCACATGATTCTTAAGTTTTCTTCATCTTTTTAATTTATTATCTGATTTTTCTTCAAATACATTAGTCCCAAGTACTTTACCTTCTAGTTCAGAAATTCTGTCTTCCACTTGCTTAATTTTGTTCCTCTAACTTTCTATCGAGTTGTCTACTTCTGTTATTTTATTGTTAATCTTCTGAATTTCTTATTGCTGCCTTCTATGGATTTTTTCCAGCTTATTAAATTTTTCATTATGTTCCTGAATAATCTTTTTAATTTCTTCAATTCCTTTATCTGTGTGTTCTTTGGCTCATTCTTCATATTGCCTCATTTCCTTCCTGATGTCTCGAAGGGTTCTGTATATTAATCTTTTGTATTCTGCCTCTAGCAATTCCAGGAAGTCCCTTTCATGTAGAAGATCCCTTGATTCTTTGTTTCAAGAGCTTGTTGAGGTGATCTTGGTCTGTGTCTTTATGTGACTTGATATTGACTCTTGTCTCCTAGCCATCTATAAGTTATTGTATTGGTTTATTTTATGTTTGCTTACTGTACCATAGCTTCTTGCTTGTTTTGTTTTCATATGCCCAAATGGTTTGCTTGAGTGAGCTAGCTTCATTATTTTTGCCTTTGGACCTCTGACATCTTGTTCCCAGATGGCTAGAGCTATTATCAGGTATATCAGTCTAGGAGTCCATTCACTTTTCTTGTATGAATTCAGCTCAGGTGTCCAGGTAGCTGATGATCAAATGTGTGGTACAGGCTCTGTCCTACAGTCTTAGAGGGGCAGGGGTGATTGGTGTAGGTACCAATATCTGGTTGCTGCAGGGGTCACACTCTCTGAACAAGGCAGGGGGCTATGAACTGACCCGAGTGTCTCTGAGAAAAACGTGTCCCTGTTTCCTAGAGCATACAGGTGGGTGGGTTCTGCAGATGGACCATGGGCACCCAATGTTTTTGTTGTAAGGACTGGGAGGTACCAGTTATCCTTGGACCCCTGTCGCGGGTGGCTGGATGACTTAAGTGGAGCCACCAGTCCTTAGGCCTCTGATGTGGGTAGGTGAGGACCCTGTGTAATAGGCAAAACAATGTCAAACATCAAACACCCACCTCTCCAATACATAGCTGAAATGGTTGGTGTCTGCCAACAAGGACCTATTCTCCTGAAATAGGCCCACACAGGTCCCTGCAGAGGGGAAAGATACTCAAAGTCCACAGACCATTTATGCCTGGGCAGGAGTCGCTTCTGTCCTGAGCTCCCCCAGTTAGTGAAGCTGGCAAATTTTCTTTTCCCCCAATTGCAAATTTATTCCTTCTCCAAGCCCAGGAGTATGGCTCTAGCTGCTCAATAGTGCTTATCTCAGGCCCAGGGAAATCAGCTGCTGAAGCCAACATGGGACCAGGAGGGGGTGGGGGTGTGGTAAAATATACACAAGTACTTAGCTTTTGCCAAGAGCTCTGTTCTTCTCTGGTTCTGGAGGTGTGAGTAGGCTCTGTGGCTGGCTGCTTCTCCCTGAGGAAACTGCGGCTGAATGCTAGTAACCAGCCCACTGTAGCTGCTTCCAAGAATGGTGCCTGAGGCTCCCTGCAATTCAGATCCAGTAACTCCTCTCCACTTCTGGACAGTCTCTTCCTCCCCTTGCCCCTTAGTTTGTTTTCCAAGCTTGCCTTTGATATTCAGTGCTCCTAGCTTGTCATAAATATACTCTTTTCACTTGTTTTCTCAGGCCTTTGTTGTACAAGGGCTTGCCGGAAGCATCTGTCTATTATGCCATCTTTGCTCCACCTCCTTCTCCCAACACGTTTGAAGTTTATATATCTAATTCTTACATTAGCAGTTGCTGTCAAATCAACTGATGCAGCCCCATGTGTATCAGAGTAGAACTGTGCTCCATAGCATTTTCAGTGGTTGATTTGTCAGAAGTAGTTTGACAGACTTTTCTTCTGAGGTGCCTCTGGGTAGACTCAGACCTCCAACCTTTCGATTAGCACCCAAGCATGTTAACTGTTTGCACCACCCAGGCACTCCATCCTCACAAAAACCCTGCGAAATAGGTGTAGATTTATTGTGTTTGCAAAGAAAGAAACTAGGCCTCATACCATGCATGTACACACAGAGCAAGCTCACCCCACTAAAGAGAGGCAGAGGCAGGATTTGAATCCATCTCTTTGACTCTTCCATTATATTGCAGCTTCCTGTAGTATAAAAAAAAAAAAATTTTTTTTTTTTTTTTGTAGTATAGGCCTGGGTCCAGTATCTGCTGTGCTTCTAACAGCAACATGACAGAAGTGGTAGCTTATGCCTTACTGCATCTTTTCAACCTGAATGCTGGGAAGACCCAGGCAAGTAGATCTTCCCAGGTGGAGGAGCAGGCCAGGAGGAAAGACGAGTGTGCACCAAGGCTACAAGGCCACAGGGCACCTGGGTATCCTGGGCCTGGAGAGGGCTGGTGTGGCTGAGGGCCCTGAGTCCCTGCTGAGCCAGTGTGAGCAGAGCCTGGGGGTGCTTACTGGAAACCGTGAGTTGTGTTCTCCCTGGCAGAGGAAGGTATTGCCAAGTATAAGTAGGGAGTGACCTAATTTATGCTTAAAAAAAAAGGCAGAGAAAAATTGCAATGAGGGCAAGAGTGGAAGCAACCAACCAGATGGCAGATTGTAGCCCTCTGGGAGAAGATGGTGGAGGTGGCTTGGGCCACAGCACAGGGATAGGAGAGCTTGAGCTGTCCCCTGTAAACTGATTGGCTGGAAGAGCATTTCCCAGAAAGTCTGTCTAGTTTCAACAAGGCCCTTTGGATCATTCAGGGTGGAGATGCATTATTAGTGAGTGACCGTCTAACGTGTGGACAGCCGTGGGACGGCTGCTCCCTCTGTCTGCTCAGCACCTTCGTTCCTGCATCCTCATGACTGACTCCTCTCCCCATTTAAGGCTCTGCTAAAATGGCGTATTCTCAATGAGGCCCATCTGACCAACCGATTTAAAATATGAACCCCATCCTACACACCTGGTGTCCTTTATCATTCTTATTTTTTTTCCAATACCACTGATTACCTCTTAACTTCTTATAATCAACACATTATATTATTATTATGTTGATTATTCTCTCCCCGCCCCACACTGCTGGAATTTAAGCTTAATAAGGTCTGGGTATTTGTTTATTTTGTTCACTTATGTATCTGGGTCCCTTGAAGAGTGCCTGGCTCATGGTAAGCAGTTAATTAATATTCCTTAAGTGAATGAATGAATGGACAAACACATTGACACTCTTCAGATGAAAAGAACTGTGAATTTCTTCCACACTATAGAATTAACTCTACGTCCAATTGTTGCACAACTCCGTAAACGTATCTATTATTAAGCACCCTGGTGGTGCAGTGGTTAAGAGCTTGGGTGCTAACCAAAAGGTCAGCCATTCAAATCTACCAGCCACTCCTTGGAAACCCTATAGAGCAGTTCTACTCTGCACTATAGGGTCGCTGTAGGGTCTCTATGAGTCAGAATTGACTCAATGGCAACAGATTTGGTTTTTTGGTTTACCCAGGATAATTTCATTATATTAGGTAGTGGCAATATATTCAATTCCTTGAGTAGAGTATAATTCAGTTAAATGTTTTTTGAGTCCTAGGAATGTACAAATAGAGGATCTGAGAATTAAAGTTTGAGTTGTTCTCAAATTTATTTTTATATTAACCAAAACTAATTTTACTAAGCCATCAGTCAAGAATACTCTAAAAACTCAAACCCATTGCCATCAAGTCAATCCCAACTCATAGCAACCCTACAGGACAGAGTAGAATTGCTCCATAGGGTTTCCAAGGAGTGGCTGGTAGATTCAAAATTCACCTTAATATACCCTTCCCTCCACCATCCCACTGCCAAACCATGGCCTAAGCTTCCATCACCATCTACTGCAGGTGCCATATTATACCACTGGAGAATGCCAGCAGAGATGGCAACAGAGAAGCAGCATGGTGTGCTGCCAAGGGCATGGATAGTGGAGTCATACAGGCCCGAATTTTCATCTCAGCTACTCACTCCACTGCCTAGCTCCATGATGTTGGACAAATTTCTGAGTTTAACTTTCCTTTAAATGAACAAACGAATTCTTACTTTACAGAGTATAAGAGTGAAATAATGAATAGATCTAAAACACCTAGCATAGTACTTACCACAGAGACAATGTTCAAGCAAAGATAACTATCATTCTTATATGTAGTGTAGTACCTTAAAGTTGCCAAAGATTTCATTTTACTTGGATCTGCAATCTACACCCAAGGAAGTAGCAGTCAAGAAACCCAATGCCATATTACATTGCGCAATCTGCTGCAAAAGACCTCTTTAAAGTGTTAAAAAGCAAATATGTCACTTTGAGGACTAAGATGCCTCTGACCCAAGCCATAATGTTTTCAATCACCTCATATGCATGTGAAAGCCGGACAGTGAAAAAGGAAGACTGAAGAAAAGTCAATGCCTTTGAATTATGTTGTTGGGAAAGAACATTGAATATACCATGAACTGCCAGAAGAACAAAAAATCTGTTTTGGAAGAAGTACAGCCAGAATGCTCCTTAGAAGTGAGGATGGTGAGACTTTGTCTCACATACTTTGGACATGTTATCAGGAGGGGCCAGTCCCTTGGGGACATCATGCCTGATAAAGCAGACACTCAGAGAGAAAGAAGACCCTCAATGAGATGGATTGACACAGTTGTTGCAATGGTGCACTCAAACATAACCATGATTGTGAGGATGGCACAGGACCAAGTAGCATTTCGTTCTGTTGTATACAATGTCACTGAGTCAGAACCCAGTTGATGGCACCTAATAAAAACAACAACAACCAGTTGCTGCTGAGCCACATGCTGGTGACCCCATGTGTGTCAGAGTAGAGCTGTGCTCCACAGGGTTTTCAGTAACTGATTTTTCAGAAGTACAGCTCCAGGTCTTTCTTCTGCCTAATGGAATATACATAAATATTTTATTAATAAATAAACCACCTGGAAACAAATAAAGGTGTGAGGGTTAGGCTTTGAGAAGGCTCAATAAATAGTTCCTATTTGCCTACTTGCATTATGTTTGAATTGAAAAATATGAACAAAAAGAGTAAGTCAGGTGATAGACCTGTATATCACCTATATTATTGACAAAGTCATTTTTGGAGAAATTGGGATATGTGTGTAGGTAAGTGCATTTCCTAAAATGGGCCCCATCTTTGGGTTCATGCACTGAATCATGGGGGTACTGGACCACTGCCAGCTGCCCCACCATAGCTGGGCCTGTAGCTAAGCTCATCCTGTGTCTGAGACCTAAGGACACAACTTTCAGTGGGGATGCTGTCTCCTGAGAGGAAAGGGCTGCCCTACTCATGCCTAGTTTTGGCCCTAAACTCACAGATATGTCACTCCCTCCATGAAGAGAGAAGTGAATTGGGAGCCAGAGAGCAGGAAGGAGTACTGTGTTTCTGGACCCTGCCACAGGGAGAAGTCATCAGAAGTGGGTGAGAAGCATTTCCCCCAACAGTAGGTCATCATCCACTCTAGTTTCAATTCTCAGCCAGGGATGCTTCTAGAAGTTCATAAATATCTTTCTCATCTAATTGTAAGTTAGGCTACTACTAAGATTGGATCATATAGTACGGCAAGAAATATTGGTTATTTAATTAGTGTTCAAGTGAATTAAATTGACATGACAGTAAAAATGTGAGACCTCTTCAGGTTGCAAGGACAAGGGCTAAAAGGTGGGGTCACAGAGTCCCATTCTTGAAGCCTCAGTGATGAGATTTTAAGACAAAAAGAACCGCTGCCTCTGACAGTAGATAGAAAACATAGATTCAGGAATGCTTCTAAATAAATTCATGGTCAATGATGGTTTGGAATACCAGTCCAAACCCATTGCCATTGAGTTAACTCTGACTCATGGAGACCCCATGTGTGTCAGAGTAGAACTGGGCTCCATAGGGTTTTCAATGACTGATTTTTTGGAAGTAGATCACCAGGCCTTTCTTTCTGAGATGTCTCTAGGTGAACTTGAACCTCCAACTTTTGGGTTAACAGCCAGGCGTGTTAACCACTAGTACCACCCCGGGACTCGTACTCTGAAATCATACCTCTCCTTCCTCTGGGCTTCCTGATGCCATAAAATCCATCCAAACGCTGATTGGCTAAAGGCTCAGGTGTTCACAGTTGTATGGGAACCATGAGAGAAATGTTGGCCATCCTGTGCAGGTGTGTGTAGCACATGTAAGATTGGCACCTCACCCAGGCTACATTTATCCTACTCTGCTGGTTGTCATACTGGTCAAATTTGGCCAGGTCACAAGATCTATGTAAAACTCATCAAAGCAAACAGGTTTGCTTGAGTCGTACAAATGGGGAAGGGAACAGAAAAATCTCCTCCTTGAGAGGTACACACCCTTCTGTACCTACTATTAAAGTAGCCTCCATCTGACTCCTTTGTAATCCTGTTTCTCTCACTTCCCCAACTCAGTCTTTCTCCTTCTCCTTTCAGTGCACCAACAACAAGTGCTCAGGTGCCATGAATGTGACCCGATGGCACTATAGTAGGAACTGAGGTTTGGGGAAAACATGGGGCTGAGTCCTCTTTTGTGTATTTTGATGACAAGAATAATGTCGTAGCTAACAAGACTAAATGTTGACCTGAAACCTTATCAAAGTGTCAAGTGTCAAAATATTAGCCCTTTGAATCTATAGATAAACAATAGGAAAATGATCAGTAACCAAGTTCAGTCCTGAGCAAAGAACTGATTATGGAAGCACGCGGTTACTTGGGTTTAGATAAAAAGAGATTCCACTCAGCACTACAGCAGCTCTGTTGTTCTGGAAGGCACGCTGGTGCCCAAGCAAGGCATGGTGGCGAGAGAAGAAATGAAAGAATCATATGCAAAAGCTCCTGTAGAGAAGGATCTTTTGGTTTGTTCAACTTCTTAGAAGATTTTGGCTGAGTTTGTATTTTCAAGGCATCACAAATAATCACGCAACACAGCTTACTGTGGTTTCTGGCATAAGTGGTGAGTAATGGGTTGGCCTTGGGCCAGGTTCATGTTTGATCCTGGGGTTATGAGTAAATAAAAAGCAGAGTTTGGCTTCTATAAAAGTTCTATAAAAATCAAAATTGTCTAGTGTTTCTGAAACATCACTAAGAAGACCTAGTTGTTGCTGTTAGCTGCTGTCGAGTCAGTCCCCGACTCATGGTGACCTCATGTACAATGGGATTGGAGTAAGTAGAATATTCCCAAAATAAATTGCACTTTTGGAGAGAAGACAAAGGCGGGGGCTAAACATAAACTTATTTGGGAATTAAAATGCATACTTCTCTTATGAGCCAGATTGCTTCTTCTCCGTGTGGATTGACAGCTGGCTCACTCCCATGGTATCACCTGAGAACTCAGAACATGTTCATTGGGAACCCCTTACACCACAGGAGAAACAGGGTCAGAGTCTGGTCATGTCTCCATTTCTTCCTCATTTTCATTTTATTTGTTGATTTGTGCAACTTTTACAGACAGTTTTTATAACTCTCAATAGGTACACAATCATAAGCATCTCGTTGTTGTTGTTAGGTGCCGCACAGTAAGTTCTGACTTATCATGACCCTATGTACAGCATAATGAAACACTTCCCAGTCCTGCACTGTCCTCTCAATCATTGTTATGCCTGAGCCCATTATTGCAGCCACTGTGTCAATCCATCTCGCTGAGGGCCTTCCTCTTTTTTGCTGACCCTTTCCTTTACCAAGCATGATGTTCTTCTGCAGGGACTGGTCCCTTCTGATAACATGTCCAAAGTACCTGAGACAAAGTCTCATCATTCTTGCTTCTAAGGAGCATTCCGGTTGCACTTCTTCCAAGACAGATTTGTTTGTTCTTTTGGCACTCCATGGTATATTCAATATTCTTCACCAATATCATAATTCAAAGGCATCAATTCTTCTTTGGTCTTCTTTATTCATTGTCCAGCTTTTTCATTCAGGTGTTGTTGTTAGGTGCCGTCAAGTCGGCTCTGACTCATAGCAACCCCACTTACAACAGAATGAAATACTGTCTGGTTCTGCGCCATCCTCACAATCATTGTTACACTTAAGCCCACTGTTGCAGCCACTGTGTCAATTCATCTCATTGAAGATCTTCCTCTTTTTCACTGACCCTCTACTTTACCAAGCATGATGGTTCTTATCCAGGGACTGATTCCTCCTGACAACACGTCCAAAATTTGTGAGACATAGTCTCGCCATCCTTACTTCCAAGGAACATTCTGGTTATACTTTTTACAAGACAGATTTGTTTGTTCTTTTGGCAGTTCATGGTACATTCAATCTTCTTCTCCAACACCACAATTTAAAGGCGTCAATTCTTCTTCAATCTTCTTTATTCATCATCCAGCTTTCACCTGCATATGAGGCCATTGAAAACACCATGGCTTGGGTCAGGTACACCTTAGTCTTCAAGGTGACATCTTTGCTTTTCAATACTTTAAGGAGGTTTTTTTTTTTTTTTTGTAGCAGATTTGCTCAGTGCAACGTCTTTTGATTTCTTGATGGCTGCTTCCATGGATGTTGATTGTGAATCCAAGTAAAATGAAATCGTTGACAACTTCAGTCTTTTCCCCATTTATCATGATGTTCCTTATTGGTCCACTTGTGAGGACTTCTGTTTTCTTTATGTCAAGGTATAATCCATACTGAAGGCTGTGGTCTTTGATCTTCATCAGTAAGTGCTTCAAGTCCTCTTCACTTTCAGCAAGCAAGGTTGTGTCATCTACTTAGCACAGGTTGTTAATGAGTCTTCCTCCAATCTTGATGCCGCATTCTTCTTGATGTAGTCCAGCTTCTTGGATTATTTGCTCAGCATATAGATTGAATAAGTGTGGAGAAAGGATACAACGCTGACACACACCTTTCCTGACTTTAAACCACACAGTATACCCTAGTTCTGTTCGAACAACTGCCTCTTGATCTATGTATAGGTTCCTCATGAGCACAATTAAGTGTTCTGGAATTCCCATTCTTTGCAATGTTATCCATAATTTATTATGGTCCACACGGATGAATGCCTTCGCCTAGTCAATAAAACACAGGTAAACATCCTTCTGGTATTCTCTCCTTTCAGCCAGGATCCATTTGGCATCAGCAATGATATCCCTGGTTCCACATCCTCTTCTGAATCCGAATTGAATTTCTAGCAGTTCCCTGTCCATGTACTGCTGCAGCTGCTTTTGAATGACCTTCTGCCAAATTTTACTTGTGTGTGATATTAATGATAATATCTAGTGACTTTTAACTGTGAATAAGAGCAAAGATAATACAGAGAACATCCTACTTTCAAGCTCAAACATTTATTTTACTTACATGGCTCAGAAACAACATTTTCTCAGCATTGACATACCATGCATCCTTTCCTCCCTTATAACTGTGACACAAGCATTTGGTGAGTTTCCCAATGTAAAATGATTTACTGAATTGGCCATGAGAGATGCAGGCCCCAGGAGAGCTCTTTGCCACATTTCAGTTCATGGATGGGCCTTTTCTGAGCCTGATTAACAATCCACCCAGCTGTCAGCCCCATGGTTACTGGGGGCTCTGTGCAGGTGTGCACTCCAAATTTTATGACTTTCCAGCAATTATTCTCGATTAGGTAAAGAAAATCTTTAATAATAAGGAAAATATTTGTACATGATATGCCTCATCTTTTTCATGAGCTTCCAAATTAACAATGCACCAGGCCAGTACCCAAACCAAACCCGCTGCCGTCGAGTCGATTCAAGGATACCTTTTTTCTTTTTTTTTTTTACATTTTTAACTATTGATTATCAAGGTATATCAAAATATTAATATTTTCAGTTATTTTTCTGTATATTTAATGAAATTGGAGATTATTTAAATATAGATTAATGTATCTCAGAGTTGATTATAAATGAAATAGGTACAATTTCCTAAATACTTCGTTGTGAAACTTTAGAAATTCGCCATCTGCAGTAGGTTGATCTTGCCGAGGAGCAGATTCTTTCAGCCTCGGTCACCCAGGATGTGACATTGAGCTGGGAGAAAAGGAAGAGACATTGTGCAGTCTGGAACAGCTGTGGTAGGATGCAGGAGTTTGATCTTAGGGGAGGGACCAGAAACAGTGTCAGAAGCAAGGCACTGGGTCAGGAGCAATGATGTGTTTGGGCCCATGGTAGTCTTGGGTGGGCCAACACCAGGGCTCACAGTAAAAAAAAAAAAAAACTCACAGTGGACACTGAAAATGCCACCAGGGACACCTGAACAGTCAGAAGAGAATCAGAGACCATGGATAGAGCATGGCACTTAGCGTTCTTTCTTTCATTAATGCAGCAAATCCTTTTTCATATTTACCATTACCCTTATATCCACTTTCAGGATGACAATAGTGCACAGAGAAGCTGGGTAAGCCGCCTAAAGTGACACAGCTGATAAACGTTAGAACTGCATACAATATGCTGGGTGTCTGACGTCATCCACCCATTCTCCTCTCATCAGTCCCACCTGCCTTGCGGGAGATGCTGTATAACATTTACTCCAGCCTCTTAAAGAGATGATGGTCTTCTAAGGATCTGTTTGAAAAACAAGGACTCATTTGTATGTTAGAAAATGTTTCATTTTGTTTTAAGCAAAAAATACTTTTAAAGATTAAACTGGTTACCTTCAATAGTGTGGTAAACCTGTTTGGGTAACTGAGGTGTCATTACACCAGGGTGGACACATGGATTGGAGCCCTGGTGGAGTAGTGGTTAAGAGCTTGCCTGCTAACCAAAAGGTTGGCAGTTCAAATCCACCAGCTGCTCCTTGGAAACCCCATGTGGCACTTCTACTCTGTCCATTTGGGGTTGCTATGCGTCAGAATCGACTCTACGGCAATTTTTTTTTTTTTTTTACGGACACATGGATTATTGCTTATGATACTCCTGGATTAGTTTACATGCAGGAAGGATGAAGCCCAGCTGGCTTCAGCTAATTTCTCATTCCATACTTCGTTAGTCCCTTGGAGAGCTGTGAACTTTAAAGTGTTTCTGTGGCCTAGCTTAGTTGATAGTGTTCTAGAAGGCCAAAGAGGTTATTGAGTCATTCATGTAGAGCAGGACGTGAAAACTTCCACTTCACTGACCCAAGGCATAAACCCCAAGTATTTCACCTCCATTTCTGGGTGGTGCTGGGGCTCCAGGAGGTCTACCCCCTGCAGCGCTGATATGGCCTTGACAGGTTAGCAAGTAAGTGACGCTCTGTAGTCTCCCAGGTCATGATAAGCCTGATCTCTGCTCTTTGTATCCCTTCCGCTCTCAACCCCGCTGCCCCCTAGAGTTGTATTTGGCCCTTTCCCAAGATTTAATAAATGCTTCTCCACGCTTGTCACCCACAGTGTACAAATATTCAGACTCAGGCAGGACAGCCAGCTGAGCACAGGACTTCACCTGTGGGCACTGAGGCTCAGTAAATCCCCCTCCCCCATAAGAATCAGACCTGGGCCTCCTAAATCAGAGGTCAACGTACAAAGGCACCAGTGCATAGCATATTCAAGTACATACCATCTCTCTAACCCAATGTTCTAAGTTATTAACATAACTTGGAAAAGAAAGGCACAACAATAATGCTGTTTGGCAAAAAAAAAAAAAAACTGGAATTTTCCAACACTGCCTTAGTTTTATAAGAATAGCTAATTGCGTTCTAAAGTTATGGTGGTATGTAATAATACTTATGGAGTCCATAGGTGGTGGAAATGGTTACACACTCAACTACATGATGAAAGACTGGCAGTTCAAATCCACCCAGAGGCATCTCAGAAGACAGGCCTGGCAGTCTGATTCTGAAAGGCCACAGCCTTGAAAAACCTGTAGGACAGTTCTACTCTGACATACACGGGGTTGCCGTGAGTCAAAGTCTACTTGATGGCACCTAAAAAAAAAAAAAAAAAAAAAATTTTTTTTTAACAACAACAATGGTATCTGGGGATTTTAAAAATTCATTCATAATCCCATGATCCACCTATGGCACTGAAATTTCTTAAAGTACTCACGCAAGTACATTTTAAAATCTTGAATCACGCAGTTGTCATTAGGTGCTGTCAAGTCCATTCCCACTAATAGCGACCCCACGTACAACAGAACGAAACACTGCCTGGTCCTGCACTACCATCACAGTCATTGTTATGCTCGAGCCCACTGTTGTAGTCGCTGTGTCAATTTATCTCGTTGAAGGTCTTCCTCTTTTTTGCTGACCCTCTGTGTTACCAAGCTTGGTGTCCTTTTCCAAGGACTGATCCCTCCTGATAACATGCCCAAAGTATGTGAGACGTAGCCTCACCGTCATTGCTTCTCAGGAGCACTCTTGCTGCACTTCTTCCAAGACAGATTTCTTCATTCTTTTGGCAGTCCATGGTATATTCAACATTCATCCCCAATGCCACAATTCAAAGGCATCAATTCTTCTTTGGTCTTCCTTAGTCATTGTCCAGCTTTCACATGCTTATGATTCACATCATGGCTAGGGTCAGGCACACCTTAGTCTTCAAGGTGAAATCTTTGCTTTTCAACACATTAAAGAGTTCTTTTGCAGCAGATTTGCACAACGCAACGTGTCTTTTGATTTCTTGACTACTGCTTCCACAGGTGTTGATTGTGTATCCAGATAAAATGAAATCCTTGACAACTTCAGTCTTTTCTCCATTTATGATGATATTGCTTACTGGTCCAGTTGAGAGGATTTTTTTTTTTTTTTTCTGTTGAGGTGTAATCCATACTGAAGGCTGTGGTCTTTCAGCTTCATCAGTAAGTGCTTCAAGTCCTCTTCGCTTTCAGCAAGCAAGGTTGTGTCATCAGGATAATGCAATTTGTAAATGAGTCTTCCTCCAACTCTGATGCCACTGTCTTCTTCATACAGTCAAGCTTCTTGGATTATTTGCTCAGCATGCAGATTGAATAGGTATGGAGAAAGGATACAATCCTGACGCACACCTTTCCTGACTTTAAACCAGTCAGTACCCCTTTGTTCTGTTTGAAGGACTGCCTCTTGATCTGTGTATAGGTTCCTCATGAGCACAATTAAGTGTTCTGAAATTCCCATTCTTCACAATATTATCCATAATCTGTTATGATCCACACAGTTGAATGCCTTAGCATTGTCACTAAAACACAGGTAAATATTTTTCTGATATTCTCTGCTTTCAGCCAGGATCCATCTGACATCAGCAATGATATCTCTGGTCCCATGTCCACTTCGGAATCTGGGTTGAATTTCTGGTGGTTCCCTATAGATATACTGCTATAGCCAATTGTGAATGAACATCAGCAAAATTTTACTTGCTCTTGATATGAATGATATTGTTCGACAATTTCCACATTCAGTTGGATCACCTTTCTTGGGAATAGGCATAAATATGGATTTCTTCCAGTCCATTGACCAGGTAGCTGTCTTCCAGATTTCTTGGAATAAACACTTCCAGCTCTTTATCCATTTGTTAAAACATCTCAGTTCATATTCTGTCAATTTCTACGGACTTGTTTTTCGCCAATGCCTTCAGTGTGGCTTGGACTTCTTCCTTCAGTACCATCGGATCCTGATCATATGCTACCTCCTGAAATGGTTGAACTTCCACCAATTGTTTTTAGTGTAATGACTCTGTGTATTCCTTCCATCTTCTTTTGATGCTTCCTGCAGTGTTTCATATTTTCCCTGTAGGATCCATCACTATTGAAACTCCAGGCTTGAATTTTTTCTTGTGTTTTTCGCTTGAAAAATGTCAAACATGTTCTTTCCTTTTGGTTTTCTATCTCCAGCTCTTTGCCCATGTGGTTATAATACTTTACATTGTCTTCTCCAGCCGCACTTTGAAGTCTTCTCTTAAGTTGTTTTACTTCATCATTTCTTCCTTCTGCTTTAGCTTCTAGACATTCTAGAGCAATAATCAGAGTCTCTTCTGACACCCATTTTGGTTTTTTCTTTCTTTCCTATCTTTTTTTTTAATAATTTTTATTGTGCTTTAAGTGAAAGTTTACAAGTCTAGTCAGTCTCTCTCACAAAACTTAATATACACCTTGCTACATACTCCTAATTACCCTCCCTCTAATGAGACAGACCGCTCCCTTCCTCCACTCTCTCTTTTTGTGTCCATTTTGCCAGCTTCTAAACCCCTCTACCCTCTCATATCCCCTCCAGGCAGGAGATACCAACATAGTCTCAAGTGTCCACCCGATTGAAGAAGCTCAGCCCTTACCATCATCCCTCTCCAACTCACTGTCCAGTCCAATCTACATCCAAAGAGTTGGCCTCGGGAATGGCTCCCATCCTGGGTCAACAGAAGGTCTGGGGGCCATGACCACCTGGGTCCTTCTAGTCTCAGTCAGACCACTAAGTCTGGTCTTTTCATGAGAATTTGGGGTCTACATCCCACTGCTCTCCTGCTCCTTCAGGGGTTCTCTGTTGTGTTCCCTGTCAGGGCAGTCATCAGTTGTAGCCAGGCACCATCTAGTTCTTCTGGTCTCAGGCTGATGTAGTCCCTGGTTCATGTGGCCCTTTCTGTCTCTTGGGCTCATAATTACCTTGTGCCCTTGGCATTCTTCATTCTCCTTTGATCCAGGTGGGCTGAGTCTCATTGATGCATCTTAGATGGCTGCTTGCTAGCATTAAAGACCCTAGACGCCACTCTTCAAAGTGGGATGCAGAATGTGTTCTTAATAGATTTTATTATGCCAGTTGACTTACATGTCCCCTGAAACCATGGCCCCCAAACCCCTGCCCCTGCTGTGCTGGCCTTCGAAGCATTCAGTTTATTCAGGAAGCTTCTTTGCTTTAGTCCAGTTGTGCTGACCTCCCCTATAATGTGTGTTGTCTTTCCTTCCACCTAAAGAAGTTCTTATCTACTATCTAATTAGTGAATACCCCTCTGAAACCTCCCTCCACCCCCCATCTTGTAACCACAAAACAATGTTTTCTTCTCACTTTAAACTATTTCTCAAGTTCTTATTATAGTGGTCTTAAACAATATTTGTCCTTTTGCAACTGACTAATTTCAGCATAATGCCTTCCAAGTTCCTCTACGTTATGAAATGTTTCACAGATTCCTCACTGTTCCTTATCAATGCGTAGTATTCCATTGTGTTAATGTACCATAATTTATGTATCCATTCATCTGTTGATGGGCACCTTGGTTGCTGCCATCTTTTTGCTATTGTAAACACTGCTGCAGTAAACGTGGGTGTGCGTGTATCTGTTCAAGTAAAAGCTCTTATTTCTCTAGGATATATTCCAAGGAGTGGGATTGCTGGATCGTATGGTAGTTCTATTTCCAGTTTTTTAAGGAAAGGCCAAATGAATTTCCAAAGTTGTTGTACCATTTTACATTCCCACCAGCAGTGTATAAGTGTTCCAATCTCTCCACAGCCTTTCCAACATTTATTGTTCTGTGTTTTTTGGATTAATGCCAACCTCATTGGACTGAGAGGAAATCTTATTGTAGTTTTGATTTGCATTTCTGTAATGGCTAATGATCGTGAGCATTTCCTCATATATCTGTTAGCTACCTGAATGTCTTCTTTAGTGAAGTGTCTGTTCAGATATTTTGCCCATTTTTTAATTGGGTTATTTGTCTTTTTGTAGTTGAGCTTTTGCAGTATCATGTAGATTTTAGAGGTCAGGCGCTGATCGGAAATATCATAGCTAAAAACTTTTTCCCAGTCTGTAGGTAGTCTTTTTACTCTTTTGGTGAAGTCTTTGAATGAGGATAGGTGTTTGATTTTCAGGAGCTCCCAATTATCTAGTTTTTCTTCTGCATTCTTAATAATGTTTTGTATACTGTTTGTGCCATGTATTAGGGCTCTTAACTTTGTCCTTATTTTTTCTTCCATGATCTTTATTGTTTTAGATTTTATATTTAGGTCTTTGATCCATTTTGAGCTTGTTTTTGTGCATGGAGTGAGGTATGGTCTTGTTTCATTTTTTTGCAAATAGATATCTTGTTATGCCAGCACTATTTGTTAAAAAGACTGTCTTTTCTCCATTTAACTGTTTTGGGGCCTTTGACAAATATTAACTGCTCATATGTGGATGGATTTATGCTGGATTCTAAATTCCGTTCCATTGGTCTATGTATCTGTTGTCGTACCAGTGCCAGGCTCTTTTGACTACTGTGGCGGTATAAAAGGTATAATAGGTTCTAAAATCAGGTGGAGTAAGGCCTCCCACTTTTTTCTTTTTTTTCAGTAAGGCCTTGCGTATCCAGGACCTCTTTCCCTTCCATATGAAGTTGGTGATTTGTTTCTCCATCTCATTAAAGAATGTTGTTGGAATTTGGATCAGAATTGCATTAAATCTATAGATCACTTTTGGTAGAATAGACATTTTTACAGTGTTAAGTCTTCCTATCCACGAGCAATGTGTTTTTCCACTTATGTAAGTCTCTTTTGGTTTCTTGCAGAAGCGTATTGTAGTTTTCTTTGTGTAAGTCTTTTACATCTCTGTTAAGATATACTTCTAAGTATTTTATCTTCTTGGAGGCTACTGTAAATGGCATTGATTTGGTGATTTCCTCTTTGATGTTCTTTTTGTCGGTGTAGAGGAATCCAACTGATTTTTGTATGTTTATCTTGTATCCCAATACTCTGCTGAACTCTTAGTTTCAGTAGTTTTCTTGAGGATTCCTTAGGGTTTTCTGTGTATAAGACCATGTCATCTGCAAACAGAGATAATTTGACTTCTTCCTTGCCAATCTGGATGCTCTTATATCTTTATCTAGCCTCATTGCTCTGGCTAGGACTTCCAACACAATGTTTAATAAGAGTGGTGATAAAGGGCATCCTTGTCTGGTTCCTGATCTCAAGGGAAGTGCTTTCAGGCTCTCTCCATTCAGGGTAATGTTGGCTGTTAGCTTTGTATAAATGCCCTTTATTATGTTGAGGAATTTTCCTTCTATTCCTATTTTGCTGAGAGTTTTTACCATGAATGGGTATTGAACTTTGGCAAATGCCTTTTCTGTGTCAATTGATAAAGTCCTGTGATTCTTCTCTTTTGTTTTATTTATGTGATGGATTACACTAATTGTTTTTCTAATGTTGAACCCTCCCTGCGTACCTGGTATGAATCCCACTTGGTCATGGTGAATTATTTTTTTGATATGTTGTTGAATTCTATTGGCTAGAATTTTGTTGAGGATTTTTGCATCTACGTTCATGAGGGATATAGGTCTATAATTTTCTTTTTTGTGGTGTCTTTACCTGGTTTTGGTATCAGGGATATGGTGGCTTCATAGAATGAGTTTGGTAGTATTCCATCTTTTTCTACGCTCTGAAATACCTTTAGTAGTAGTGGTGTTAACTCTTCTCTGAAAGTTTAGTGAAACTCTGCAGTGAAGCCACCTGGACTAGGTCTTTTTTTTTGTTGGTAGTTTTTTGATTACCTTTTCAATCTCGTCTTTTGTTACAGGTCTGTTTAGTTGTTCTACCTCTGTTTGTGTTAGTTTAGGTAGGCACTGTGTTTCTAGGAATTCATCAATTTCTTCTAGGTTTTCAAATTCATTATAGTACAATTTTTCATAGTAATCTGACATGATTCTATTAATTTCAGTTGGGTCTCTTGTAATATCACCCATCTCATTTCTTATTTGAGTTATTTGCTCTTTCTGCTGTTTTTCTTTTGTCAGTTTGGCCAGTGGTTTATCAATTTTTTTGATTTTTTCAAAAAACCAGCTTTTGGTGTTGTTAATTCTTTCAATTGTTTTTCTGTTTTCTATTTCATTTAGTTCTGCTCTAATTTTTATTATTTGTTTTCTTCCAGTGCCTGAGGGTTCTTTTGTTGCTGTCTTTGTATTTGTTCAAATTGTAGGGATAATTCTTTGATTTAGGTCCTTTCTTCTTTTTGTTTGTGTGCATTTATTGATGTAAATTGGCCTCTGAGCACTGCTTTTGCTGTGTCTGAAAGGTTCTGGTAGGAAGTGTTTTCATTCTCATTGGATTCTCTGAATTTCTTTTTTCCATCCTTAATGTCTTCTATAATCCAGTCTTTTTTGAGCAGGGTATTGTTCAGTTTCCAAGGGTTTGATGATTTCTTTTCTCTGCTTTTTCTGTTATTGTTTTCCACTTTTATGGCCTTATGGTCAGAGGAGATGCTTTGTAATACTTCAATGTTTTGGATTCTGCTAAGGCTTGCTTTATGACCTAATATATGGTCTATTCTAGAGAATGTTCCATGTGCACTAGAACAGAAAGTATACTTGGTTGCTGTTGGGCGGAGTGTTCTGTGTATGTCTACAAGGTCAAGTTGGTTGACTGTGGCATTTAGATCTTCCATGTCTTTATTGAGCTTCTTTCTGGGTATCCTGTCCTTCACAGAAAGTGGTGTGTTGAAGTCTCCTACTACTATTGTGGAGCTATCTCACTTTTCAATGCTGATAGAATTTGTTTTATGTATCTTGAAGCCCTGTCATTGGGATATACATATTTAATGTGGGTATATCTTCTTGTTATATTGTCCCCTTAATCATTATATAGTGTCCTTCCTTGTCCTTTATGATGGATTTAACTTTAAAGCCTATTTTGTCAGAAGTTAATATTGCTACTCCTGCTCTTTTTTGATTACTTACTTGATATATTTCTTTCCAACCTTTGAGTTTTAGTTTGTTTTTGTCTCTAAGTCTAAGGTGTGTCTCTTGTAGGCAACATATAGACGGATTGTGTTTTTTAATGCATGGTACTGCTCTCTGTCTCTTTATTAGTGCATTTACTCCATTTACATCCAGCGTTTAACTATGGATAAGTATGAATTTAGTGCTATCATTTTGATGTCTTTTTTTGTGTGTTGTTGGCGGTTTCTTTTCCCACTTAATTTTATGTGCTGAGTAGAATATCTTCATATACTGTCCTTTCCTCATATTCGTTGTTGTTGATTTTGTTTCTGCCAATTCTCTATTTTTTTTCTTCTGTTTTATTTTCATGAGTAGGATAGTTTGTCTCCTTTGTGGTTACCTTATTATTTACCCCTATTTTTCTAAATTTAAACCTAACTTTTATTTCTGTATCACCGTATCTTCCTCTCCATATGGAAGATTTGTGATTATATTTCTTTGTCCTTCTTTATTATTTTAATATTGTCTTCTTTTATATAATAACCTCACTGTTACCCTGTTTTGAGCTTTTTTTTTTTTTTCCCCCCTGCCTGGTTTGACTTCTGATTGCTCTGCCCAGTATTCTAGTTTTGGTTTGATACCTGATATTATTGATTTTCTAACCAAAGAACTCCCTTTAGTATTTCTTGTAGTTTTGGTTTGGTTTTCATGAATTCCCTAAACTTCTGTTTATCTGGAAAAGTCTTAATTTCACCTTCATATTTAAGAGACAGTTTTGCTGGGTATATGATTCTTGGCAGGCAATTTTTTTCCTTCAGTTTTCTAAATTTGTCATCCCATTGCGTTCTTGCCTGCATGGTTTCTGCCAAGTAGTCCAAGTTTATTCTTATTGGCTCTCCTTTGTAGGTGATTTTTTGTTTATCCCTCTCTGCTCTTATAATTCTCTCTTTATCTTTGGTTTTGGCAAGTTTGATTATAATATGTCTTGGTGACTTTCTTTTAAGATCTACCTTATGTGGAATTCGAGGAGCATCTTGGATAGATATCTTCTCATCTTTCACAATATCAGGGAAGTTTTCTGCCAACAAATCTTCAACAATTCTCTCTGTATTTTCTGTTATCCCTCCCTGTTCTGATACTCTAATCACTCATAGGTTACTTCTCTTGATAGAGTCCCACATGATTCTTAAGGTTTCTTCATTTTTTAAAATTCTGTTATCTGCTTTTTCTTCAAATATATTAGTGCCAAGTGATTAATCTTCAAGTTCAAAAATTCTGGCTTCTGCTTGCTCAATTCTGCTCCTCTGACTTTCTTTTGAGTTGTCTACTTCTGTAATTTTATTGTTAATCTTCTGAATTTCTGATTGCTGTCTATGAATTTTTCCAGCTTATTAAACTTTTCATTATGTTCCTGAATAATCTTTCTAACTTCTTCAGTTGCTTTATCTGTGTGTTCCTTGGCTTGTTCTGCATATTGCCTCATTTCCTTCCTGATGTCTTGAAGGGTTCTGTATATTAAACTTTTGTATTCTGGCTCTGGTAATTCTGGGAATGCTCTTTCATCTAGAAGATCCCTGGATTCTTTGTTTTGAGAGCTTGTTGAGGTGATCATGGTCTGTTTCTTTATATGACTTGATATTGACTGTTATCTCCAAGCCATCTATAAGTTATTGTATTAGTTTATGCTTGCTTACTATGTCATAGCTTCGTGCTTTGTTTTGTTTTGGTATACCCCTATGGGTTGCTTGAGTGAGCTAGCTTGATTATTTTTACCTTTGGAGCTCTGACATCCTGTCTCCAGATGGCTAGAGCTGTTATCAGGTATATCAGTCTAGGAGTCCATTCACTTTTCTTGTATGAATTCAGCTCAGGTGTCCAGGTAGCTGATCATCAAGTGTGTGGTACAGGCTCTCTTCGACACTTTTAGTGGGCAGGAGTGTTTGGCGTATATACCAGTATCTGATTCCAGCAGGGGGTCACCCTCTGAACAAGGCAGGGGGCTGCAAACTGACCCCTGAGTGTCTCCGACGAAAGCACGTCCCTGTTCCCTAGAGCGTACGGGTGGGTGGGTTCTGCAGATGGACCGTGGGCACCTAAAGTTTTTGGTTGTAAGGACTGGGAGGTACTAGGTATCCTTGGACCCCTGTCGCAGGTGGCTGGGTAACCTTAGTGGAGCTAACAGTCCTTAGGTCCCTGATGTGGGTAGGTGAGGACCTTGTTTAATAGGCAAAGCAATGTCAAACATCAAACACCCACCTCTCCACCGCAAAGCTGAAACAGTTGGAGTCTGCCAACAAGGGCCAGTTCTCCCGAAATAGATCCACACAGGTCCATGTAGAAGGGAAAGGTGCTCAAAGTCCACGTACTGTTTATGCCTGGAGAGGAGCCGCTTCTGTCCTGAGGTCCCCCAGTTAGTGGAGCTAGCAAATTGTCTTTTCCACCAATTGCAAATTTTTTCTTTCCCCAAGGCCAGGAGAATGGCTCTAGGTGGTCAACAGGGCCTATTTCAGGCCCAGGGGATTCAGCCGCTGAAGCTGGCTTGAGGGTGGAGGGCAGGTGCAGTAAAATGTATGCAAGTACTTAGCTTTTGCAGAGAGCACCGTTCTTCTCTTGTTCCAGAGGTGTGAGTAGGCTGTGTGGCTGGCTGCTTCTCCCTGAGGAAACTGCTGCCAAACGCTAGTACCAGCCTGCCACCGCCACTCTGGGAATGGTGCCTGAGGGCTCCCTGCAATTCAGGTCCAGTAACTCCTCTCCGCTTCTGGACAGCCTCTTCCTCCCCCTGCCTCTCAGTTCATTTTCTAAGCTTCCCTTTGAAGCTCAGAGCTCCCACCTGTCAGAAATATACTCGTTTTGCTTGTTTTTCGAGTCTTTGTTGTAAAGAGGGCTCGCTGGAAGTATCTGACTATTCTGCTATCTTGATTCTGCGCCTTCTCTTTCCTGTCTTTTTAATGACCTCTTGGCCTGTGGTTTTGTTCTGACTGATGATATTGAGCTTTTCCATCATCTCTTTCCATAGATGTAGTCAATTTGATTCCTGTGTATTCCATCTAGTGAGATCGACGTGTATAGACACTGTTTATGTTGGTGGAAAAGGTATTTGCAATGAAGAAGTTGTTGGTCTTGCAAAATTCTGTCTTGTGATATCTGGCATCATTTCTATCACAAAAGCCATATTTTCCAACTCCTGATCCTCCTTCTTTGTTTTCAATTTTCACATTCCAATCACCAGTAATTATCAATTTATCCTGATTGCATGTTCAGTCAGTTTCAGACTGCAGAAGTTGGTAAAATCTTCAGTTTCTTCATCCTTGGCCTTAGTGGTTGGTGCATCAATTTGAGTAATAGTTGTATTAACTGTTTTTTCTTGTAAGCATATGAATATTATCCTGTCCCTGAGAGCATTGTACTTCAGGATAGATATTGAAATGTTCTTTTTGACGGTGAATGCAACGCCATTCCTCTTCAAGTTGTCTTTCCCAGCGTAGCAGACTGTAAGATTGTGCAATTCAAAATGGCCAATAACAGTCCATTTAAGCTCACTAATGCCTGGGGTATCAATGTTTATGCATTCCATTTCTTTTTTGATGGTTTACAATTTTCTCAGATTCATACTTCGTACATTCCATGTTACAATTATTAATGGATGATTGCAGCTGTTTCTTCTCATTTTGAGTCACGCCACATCAGCAAATGAAGGTCCTGAAAGCTTTACTCCATCCACATGATTAAGGTCGACTCTACTTTGAGGAGGAAGCTCTTCCTCAGTCATCTTTTGATTGCCTTCCAAACTGGGAGACTCGTCTTTCTGCACTATACCAGACAATGTTCTTCTGCTATTCATAAGGTTTTCACTGGCTAATTCCTTTCAGATGTAGACCACTGGGCGTTTCTTCCAGTTGTTGTTAGGTGCCATCGAGTTGGTTCTAACTCATAGTTATCCTGTGTACAACAGAAGGAAATTCTGCCTGGCCCTATACCATCATCACAATCATTATGCTTGAGCCCATCATTGCAGCCACTGTGTCAGTTCATCTCATTGGGGGGCTTCATCTTTTTCACTGCCCCTCCACTTTGCCAAACATGATGTCCTTCTACAGGAAGTGATTCCTCCTGATAACATTTCCAAAGTATGTTAAATGTAGCTTCACCATCCTTGCTTCTAAGGAGCATTCTGTTTGCACTTATTCTAAGGCAGATTTATTCATTCTTTTCACAGTCCATGGTACATTCAGTATTCTTTCCCAACACCACAATTCAAATGTTTCAATTCTTCAGTCTTCCTTAGTCATGGTCCAGCATTTGCATGCATATAAGGCGATTGAAAACACCATGGCTTGGGTCAGGTGCACCATAGTCTTCAAGGTGACATCTTTGCTTTTCAACACCTTAAAGAGGCTTTTTACAGCACATTTGACAAAGTAACGTGCCTTTTGATTTCCTGACTGCTGCTTCCATGGGTGTTGTTTGTGGATCCATTTTACTTGAGTCTTTCTTTCTAGTTTGTCTTATTCTGGAAGCTCAGCTAAAACCTGTCCACTGTGGGTGACCCTGCTGGCATTTGGCTTGCAGCATCACAGCAACACACAAGCCCCCACAGTACTACAAAATTACAGACATGTAGGGAGAATCATGCAGAAAGACATAAAATTGAAAGTGGAAAGTGCCCTATTGCATCCTTACTAACTTACTTTCTTTCCTGAAGATAACCGCTGTCAACATAATCTTATCAATCATTCCAGGAAAATTCATTTAATCTAGATGTACGATTTTTGAAAGGAACAAAATAGGATCACATTATATTCTTTATTTTACACTTTTTTAAAAACTACCTTTCTTAAATCTAGTGGCACATTGGTTAAGAGCTCAGTTGACAACCAAAAGTTCAGCAATTCAAATTCACCAGCTACTTTTTGGGAACCCCCTGGGGCAGTACTACTGTGTCCTGTAGGGTTGTTATGAGTCAGAATTGACTTGATGGCAACAAATTCGTTTGTTTTTTGGTTTTGGAAGTCCAGTAGTATAAGCTTTAAGCTTTCAGATTTAAAGATCCCTACACTGTATTTTCTACAGAGATGACCTTTAAAATATTACTTAATCACTCTGAGTCTCTATTTTATAATGGAATAATAAAGATACCTACCTCAGAAAATTGCTCTGAGGTTTGTTGTTGTTGTTGTTAGGTTCCATCAAGTCAGTTCCAACTCAGAGCGACTCCACGCACAACAGAACGAAACACTGCTTGGTTTTGCCTCATCCTCATAATCCTTGTTTTGCTTGAGCCCATTGTTGCAGCCACTGTGTCAGTCCCTTTCATTGATGATCTTCCTCTTTTTTGCTGACCCTCTATTTACCAAACATGATGTCCTTCTCCAGGGACTGATCTCTCCTGATAGCATGTCCAAAGTACGTGAGACTGCGTCTTGCCATCCTTGCTCGAAAGGAGCATTCTGGTTGTACTTCTTCCAAGACAGACTTGTTCCTTCTTTTGGCAGTCCATGGTATGTTCAATATTCCTTGCCAACACCACAAATAAAAGGCATCAATTCTTCTGTCTTCCTTATTAGTTGTCCAGCTTTCACATGCATATGAGGCTATTGAAAACATCCTAGCTTGAATCAGGTGTACCTTAGTCCTCAAGGTGACATCTTTGTTTTTCAATACTTTAAAGAGGTCTTTTGCAGCTGTTTTGCCCAATGCAATGTGTCTTTTGATTTCTTGACTGCTACTTCCATGGGTGGTGATTGTTAATCCAAGTAAAACAAAATTCTTGGCAACTTCAAATTTTTCTCTGTTTATCATGATGTTGCTTATTGGTCTAGTTGTAAGGACTTTTATTTTCTTTATGTTGAGGTGTAATCCATACTGAAGGCTGTGGTCTTTGATCTTCATCAATAAGTGCTTCAAATCCTCTTCACTTTCAGCAAGAAAGGTTGTGTCATCTGCATAACACAGGTTGTTAATGAGTCTTCTTCCAATCCTGATGCCCCGTTCTTCTTCATACAGTCCAGCTTCTTGGATTATTTGCTCAGCATACAGATTAAGTATGGTGAAAGGATTTCACCCTGTTGTACACCTTTCCTATCTTTAAACCATGTGGTATTCCTTTGTTCTGTTGAAAAGACTGCCTCCTGATCCATGTGCAGATTCCTGATGAGCACAATTAAGTGTTCTGGAATTCCCATTCTTCAAAATGTTATCCATGATTTGTTATGATCCACACAGTCAAACATCTTAGTATAGTCAATAAATTCTGGTATTCTCTGCTTTCAGCTAGGGTCCATGTGACATCAGCAATCCTGTCCCTGGTTCTATATCTGCCTCTAAATCCAGCTTAAATTTCTGGCAGTTACCTGTTGATATACTGCTACAGCTGCTTTTGAATGATCTTCAGCAAAATTTTACTCATATGTGATATTAATGGTATTGTTCCATAATTTCCATGTTAGGTGGGATCACCTTTCTTGGGAATAGGCATAAATATGGATCTTTTCTAGTCAGTTGGCCAGGTAGCTCTCTTCCAAATTTCTTGGCATAGATGAGTGAGGACTTCCAGCACTGCATCCTTTTGTTAAAACATCTCAATTGGTATTCCCTCAATTCCCGGAGCCTTGTTGTTTGTCAGTGCCTTCAGTGCAGCTTGGACTTCTGCCTTCAGTACCATCAATTCCTGATCATATGGTACCTCCTGAAATGGGTGAACATCTACCAATTCTTTTTTGTATAGTGACTCCGTATGTTCCTTCCATCTTCTTTTGATGCTTCCTGTGTCACTTAATATTTTCCCAGTAGAATCCTTTAGTATTTCAACTCAAGATAGAAATGAAGCCAGGGATCGTACGATTGAATTTTGCAAGACCGATGACTTCTTCATTGCAAATACCTTTTTTCACTAACATAAACAGCAACCATGCACATGGACCTTGCCAAATGGAATACACAGGAATCAAATCGACTACATCTGTGGAAAGAGAGGGTGGAAAAGCTCAATATCATCAGTCAGAACAATGCCAGGGGCCAATTGCAGATCAAGCCATCAATTACTCAAATGCAAGTTAAAGCTGAAACTGAAGAAAATTAGAACAAGTTGATGAGAGCCAAAGTACAACCTTGAGTATATCTCACCAGAATTTAGAGACCATCTCAAGAATATATTTGATGAGTTGAACACTGATGGAAGACCAGACAAGTTGTGGAATGACGTCAAGGACATCACACATGAAGAAAGCAAGAGACCATTAAAAAGACAAGAGAGAAAGAAAATGGATGTCAGAAGAGACTCTGAAACTTACTCTTGAATGTTGAGTAGCTAAAGCAAAAGGAAAAAATGATGAAGCAAAAGAGCTGAAGGAAAGATACCAAAGGGCAGCTCAAAAAGAGGAAGTAAAGTATTATTATGAAATGTGCAATGACCTAGACACAGAAACTCAAAAGGGAAGGACACACTTAGCATTTCTCAAGCTGAAAGAACCAAAGAAAATATTCAAGCCTCGAGTTGCTCAGTTTTATGTAAGGTTTTATGTAAAAACTGTAGGCCATATTCTGGGTTCTCAAAATAGTGTCCAATTATGATAATCACCAGCACATAATTATCTAATCCTTTCTAATGGCTCCAATTATATAAATGCACTCTTCTAAAAATCTGTCTTGGAAGAAGTACAGCCAGAATGCTCCATAGAAACAAGGATGGTGAGATTACATCTCACATACTTTGGACACATTATCAGAAGCGTTCAGTCCCTGTAGAAGAACATGAAGCTTGGTAAAGTGGAGGGTCAGTGAAAAAAAGGAAGACCCTTAACAAGATGGATTGACACAGTAGCTGGAATAATGGACTCAAGCATAACAAGGTTTGTAAGGATGGCGCAGGACCGGGCAGTGTTTCTTTCTGTCGTACATAGATATGCTGTGGGTCAGAACTGACTTGACGGCACCTAACAACAACAACAACACTCTGTTTTGTTTGTGCTTTTTTGCTATTGCAAACAATGCTGCAGTATATATTCTTATACATTTACCAATATTAGATAAAAACCAAAAAACCAAACCCATTGCCATTGAGTCAGTTCCAACTCGTAGCAACCCTTATAGAACAGAGTAGAACTCCCCCATAAAGTTTCCAAGGACAGCCAGGTGGATTTGAATTGCCGACCTTTTGATTAGCAGCCATAGCACTTACCTACTACAACACCAGGGTTTCCGCAATATTAGTAAGTGCTTAAAATAAATATTTGACAAGAATTCCAAAAGGCTAAATTCCTAGAACTGAATTATACTTTTCAAATATTGATAAATAAATATAGCAGATGGCCTCCTGGGTGTGTGAAATTTCCTCTTTGTTGAAATGCTATGAACAGTCATTATTATCATGATTTAAAATTTTTGTCACTCTAGATGCTATGTGGCCCTGGTAAATGATGGAATACTAACTGAAATATTTCAAAAAATGACTATAGAACTGGAAGCTCTCGCTTGTCTATGCCAAGAAATTTGAAGACAGCTACCTGGCCAACTGGCTGAAAGAGATCCATATTTGTGCTCATTCCAAAGAAAGATGATACAACAGAACGCAGAAATTATTAAACAATATCATTAATATCATACACAAGTAAAAACTTGCTAAAGATAATTCAAAAGCAGTTGCAGCAGTACATTGACAGGGAACTGCCAGAAATTTAAGCTGGATTCAGAAGAGGATGCAGAACAAAGGATATCATTGCTGTTGTCAGATGGATCTTGGATGAAAGCAGAGAATACCAGAAAGATTTTTACCAATATTATATTGACTATGCAAAAGCATTCCACTGTGTGGATCATAGCAAATTACCACTAACATTATGAAGGCAGGGGATTCCAGAATATTTACTTGTGCTCAGGAAGAGCCTGTACATAGGTCAAGAGGTAATCATTGGAGCTAAACAAGGGAATACTACATGGTTTAAAATCAGGAAATGTGCGCATCAGGGTTGCATCCCTTCACTATACTTATTCAATCTGTATGCTGAGCAAATAATCCAAAAATCTGGACTATATGAAGAACAGGGTATCAGGATGGAGGAAGATTCATTAATAACCTGCATTATGCAGATGATACTACCTTGCTTGCTGAAAGCAAAGACAGCTTGAAGAACTTGCTGATGAAGATCAAAGACTATAGCCTTCATTATGGATTATAGCTCAACATAAAGAATAAAAAAAAATCCTCACAACTGGACCAATAAGTGACATCATGATAAACAGAGAAAAGATTGAAGTTGACAAGAATTTCATTTCACTTGGATTCACAATCAAAATCCATGGAAGCAGCAGTCAAGAAATCAAAAAACACGTTGCTTTGGACAAAAGTGCTGCAAAAGATCTCTTTAAACTGTTAAAAAGCAAAGATGTCACTTTCAGGACTAAGGTGCACCTGACCCAAGCCATGGTGTTTTCAATCGCCTCATATGCATGTAAAAGCTGGACAATGAGTAAGAAAGACCAAAGAATTGATGTCTTTGAATTATGGTGTTTGTGAAGAATATTGACTATACTATAAACTGCCAGAAGAATGAAGGAATCTGTCTTGGAAGAAGTACAGCCAGAATATTCCCTAGAAGCCAGGATGGTGAGACTTTGTCTCACATACTTTGGACATATTTTTGGGAGGGGCCTGTCCCTGGTGAAGATCACCATGCTTGGTAAAGTAGAGAGTGAGTGAAAAAGAGAAAGATCCTGGACAAGTTGGACTGACACAGTGGCTGCAGCAATGGGCTCAAGCATACCAACGATTGCGAGGATCGTGTAGGACCAGGGAATGTTTTAGTCTGTTGTATGTAGGGTCATTATGAGTTGGAACCAATAGTATGGCACCTAACAAAAACAACAACAGTGCTCAGTCAATTCAATGGAGAAAGAATAATCCCTTTACTAAGTCATGCTGGGACAACTGGATTTTTCACATGCAGAAGAATAAAACTGTACCAGTACCTAACACTGTATATGAAAATTAAAATGAATCAGCAACCTGAATTAGAACCATTAGAATGAAAACCATGAAACCCTTAGAAGAAAACACAGGGGTGATACTATGGGATCTACTTTTTAACAATTAATTCTTAGATGTCACACCAAAAGCAAAATAGATCAGCAAAACAGATAAACTGGACTTCATTAAATTTACTTAACCACTCTCTCCAAGTGAGGAGAATACCTACAGAATGGGAGAGAAATTTGGGGAGCCATAAATTGGATAAAGGTTTAATATCTAGAATATATAAATAACTCCTACAACTAATAACTTTTAAAATGGACAAAGAACCCAATCAAACAGTGTGAAAGAATTTGGATAGAAGTTTCATTAAAGAAGAAATATAAATGTCCAATAAGCACATGAAAGGATGCTCAGTGCCATTAGTCATTCAAACAAACAAACAAAAAATCTTTTGCAGCCACTGTTATCAATCCATCTCATCCAGTATATTCCTCTTTTTCACTGACTTTACCAAGTATGATGTCCTTCTCCAGGGACTGATCCTTTCTGATAACATGTCCAAAGTAGATAGCTAGGTGGATGTAGCCATCTTTGCTTCTAAGGAGAATTCTACGTGTACTTCTTCCAAGACAGATTTGTTTGTTCTTTTGGCAGTCCATGGTATATTCAGTATTCTTCCCCAACACCACAATTCAGAGACATCAATTTTTCTTCCTTACTCATTGTCCATCTTTCCCATGCATATGAGGCAATTGAAAACACTATGGCTTGGGTTGGGTGCATGTTAGTCTTCAAGGTGACATCTTTGCTTTTTAACACTTTAAAGAGGTCTTATGCAGCAGATTTTCCCAGTGCATTGCATCATTTGATTTCCTGACTGCTGCTTCCATGGGCATTGATTGTGGATCCAAGTAAATTGAAATCCTTGACAACTTCAACCTTTTCTCTATTTATCATGATGTTGCTTATTGGTCCAGTTGTGAGGATTTTTGTCTTCAAAATGGTGTACTGCTGTGAAAAACATTTTGGTGGTTCCTCAAGAAGTTAAACATATTAGGAAGCATTGACTATCTCCTTGTGGTGATGGAAAACTTGGCAAAGGACACTGGTGATGATGGTACAACATGATTAATGTAACTTATGTCACTGAATTGCTCATGCAAAGAATGTTGAATTGGCCATCTAAGATACTCCAGTGGTCCCACCCCATATGGAGCAAGGGAGAATGAAGAAAACCAAAGACACAAGGGAAAGATTAGTCCAAACGACTACAAATAACACAGCCTCCACCAGACTGAGTCCAGCACAACTAGATGTTGCCCATCTACCACCACTGACTGCTCTTACAGGGATCACAATAGAGGATCCCAGACGGAGCTGAAGAAAAATGTAGAACAAAATTCTAACAGACAAAAAAAAGACCAGACTTACTGGTCTGACAGATTGGAGGAACCTCAAGGGTATGGCCCCCAGACACCCTATCACTCAGCACTGAAGTCACACCTGAGTTTCACCCTTCAGCCAAATGTTAGACAGCCCCATAAAATAAAATGAGACTAAATGGGCACACCAGCCCAGGGGCAAAGACAAGAAGGCAGGAGGGGAAAGGAAGCTGGTCGAATGGAAATGGGGAACCCAAGGTCAACAAGGGAGAGCGTTGACACATCATGGGGTTGGCAACGAATGTCACAAAACAATATGTGTATTGATTGTTTAATGAGAAACTAATTTGTTCTGTAAACCATCTAAAGCACAATAAAAAATGATAAATTTATGGATGTGTTCTATATATTTTTACAATTAAAAAAATCAGGAGAAAAAAGTTGTTACTTTAAAAATTAAAATTCACCTCTCAATTTTGCCCCCTTGAAAATATTTTTTACTTTGTTCATGACACTTTCATTGTTATGTTTTACAGACATTTTTACTGTTTTTCCCGTCAGTTCTTTCCTATTTCCTTTAATGTCTTGCTTAGAAGGCCTCCTTGACTCCCTAGTATATTATCTCCCGCTTTCTTCTGGGTCAATTTTGGTAAGTTATACTTTTCTAGACAGTGGCACATTTTATTCATTTTTTAATCTTTTTTTTTTTTTTGGTGAAACTTTACGCAGCCAATGATAAGCAATTTCAATAAATCCTACATGTACCATTAGGTGATGTTGATTATACTCCAAGCTGTGCTACCATTCTCACTGTCCTTTTCCAAATTACCCTACCACCGGTACCCTCAACTCAGTGCCCCACCCAGTTCCCCATCCCACATTTTGAGTTGTGGTTGTTGATTTGATCTCGATCTATATTCATTTTTCAATTCATTTTAACATGGTTTTGCAAATTATTCCATTAAGAGTCTTGTCATTCCATCTTTTTATCTGGAATTCCCTTCCTCTCCATGTTAGTATTTAAGTTGGTGTACACATGCTTTCTCTTCCATTTTGCGATTTAAATTAACTGATTTTGGTACATTCCTGAGCCTTCTCTCTGCCCCTGGAGTCCCAAACCATGGAACACCACCTCACAAATCTTACTGTAAGGATGCAGGTGTAGGTTGTGTATGGCGACCTTTCCCTTTCCTAATTCTCAACCAAGGTTTTTGACCCCTTTCAGCTTACAATCTTCCTGGAAGGGAGAACATGATTAGTAGAGGATAATAAAAATTGCAGTGGTTAGAGAAATGGCCCTGTCTTCAATTTGAAAGCATAACGTTTTTTTCTTTCTTCTCCTTTGTTTTTTTCCAGTCAGGCATGATAAGAACACAAGACGCAGATTACTTCTTAAAGCCACTTCCTTCATACCTCCCAGGGAAGTTCAATGGCTCTGCCCAAGGCGGCCCGCACTCCCACATCCTGTACAGGAGATCCACAGAGCCCCGAGTACAGAGGAGGAGTGAGACCATGATGACCCAGAGGAGGCGGAGCCTGGGGCATCGCCACCACTCTCGCCATGACAGTCAACACCTTCGCAATGGCTCTAAGCTCCGGCACACACACAAGCAGCATTTCTGCGGAAGACGCAAGAAATGTATGTAAGGGCGCTTCCTTCATTTATTTAATGATTCTGTCATTTATGTGGGAGCCTGGGTGGCACATGCTGCTAACCTAAAGGTTGGTGGTTTGAAGCCACACAGCCACTCCACAGAAGAAAGGCCAGGTGATCTGGTTTCATAAAGATTACAGCCAAGAAAACCCTATGGAGCTCAGCTCTACTTGTAATCATGGGATAGCCATGAGTCCGAATTGACTAGACGGCAATGAATTTGTTTTCATTTAGACAAGTCAATGGAACATTTTGAGTTTTCTTTGAAGTATGTCTGCTGACGAGGTACGATTTATTTACACGTGGTTAAACTAAAGCAGTAATTCCAAAGAAAGTCCATTATCTGTAGCTGCAGTATAAAATATCTCTCTGTTTGGATAATACATGTTCGTGATTTATTTATTTATTGAAGACCTCTGTTCCTTAGACAGATTAAATGACACAGTGCTCAGAAGTAAGGGGTTTGCTGTCAGTCTTCAAAAGAACCCTCACAACCCTACCCAGTAATTCTATATAGTAAAGGTTTAGAGTCAGGAAAACCCACATAGTTTTCCTGCTGAGGTCATCTTTATATATAGACTTGACTCCACCACATCAGAAGGACAGGTTATGCTTAATATAATTTGCCTACAATTTTTCCCCAAGGTTTTAGATACATCTTTTTTTTTTTTCGTCAAGAGACATTTAGGAGGTGATTTATAATTTACATTTTTTATAGGAAATGCTCCCAAAGTCAGAAATAGGAGCTCAGTGTTTACTGGAATTTCCCTTCAGCACCTTCCTCCACCTCCCCCGGCGAGACTGGGGAAAGCCCAGCCCTCCTCCCAGCCAGCATTCCCTGTTTGGCCGGGTCCATTGGCTGCTATACCCAGCACCCCAAAACAGAGGTGGGCATGTTACAGGTGCCCAATAAGTAATCAATAAAGGGAAAGAGTGAGAATCACTTGTCACCTACAGCTAAAGAAAAAGCACTATTTAAACTCCCAGCACCTGAGTGGCATTGACCCATCGGTGTGGTTGTTTAGGTGCCGTCTGGCCAGTTCCAAATCACAGTGACCCTGTGCACAACAAAACAAAACACTGCCCGGTCGGGCACCACCCTGATGATGGTCGTTAGATGTGAGTGCATCGTTGCAGCCACTGTGTCAATCCATCTTGGCAAGCATCTTCCTCTTTTTCACTGACCTTCTACGTTACCAAACATGATGTCCTTCTCCGGGGACTTGTCCTATCTGATAATACATGCAAAGTACATGAGGTGAAGTCTCACCATCCTCAATTCTTAGGAACACTGTGTCTGTACTTCTTCCAAGACAGACTTGAACCCATGGTGCACTATAAATAAAAGCCCTATGCTACATTCACATGCTCTTAGGAAACTCAAGTGCATATGAATTTAGGCAGTGTGCTGGGTCTGTGGAAGGCAGCAAGGAGAACTCAATTAAGAACCAGTAGAGTTGAACAGAAAGAAAGAAGGGGAATGAGAACGAGAGCAGAGCAGGCTAAGGCATTGGCGGGGTCAGAGCCAGGATTCGTGCTGGCAGGGCTCACATTGGGGGTGTCACAGGTGCTGGGACTTGGGCTTAGACCTAGAATGGCCAGTAGACCCACCAACCTGGGTCCAGGGATGAAGAATGGGTAGGGCAGCCTGAATCTCTTTGATAAGCCAGACCAGGGTCTGCAGTTAAGGCTGTAGTGAGCCCCGAGAAAGCCTAGCAACTCAGACAATTCTGAAATGAGTGTGAATTCTTGTCTGAAGGTGTCCCAAGACACTCAGGCCAGCAACACAGCTATGGCACAGCTGGGCATACACAGACGGCCCTACAGAAATGCTGGTCAGTTTGATGTGGGTGTGTGTGCATGTGTGCAGGCATGTGTGCATGTATATATGTGCACATGTGTATGTATGTGTGTGCATGTGTATAAGTGTGTGTGTTCGTGTTTGTCCGTGTGTGGAGAACTCTAATGCCTTGAAAGGGGTTTCAGAATCTCAATAGTGGGGTTGATGAAAGATAATTATTTGAAAAAGACTGTTAAACACTATAATGAATTTTACAGTTGGAAAATGGAAAAAAAAAAAAAAAAACTAACCATGTTGTCATAACAAAAATAGAAAACTAGAAAAGGAAAGCTCCCCTTGCCTGGCAAGAAGACATTAGTAGTCGACATGGTGCTATTTCCGGCCCCTCCTGGGGGCCTGCGGCAGTCCTGTGGCCCAGGCCTGTGTGGCAGCAGAGCTGTGTGACCCCGGCTCCAGGCTGGAGCATAGATTCTCAGGACCTCTTGATCCCTGGGAATGGATGTTTCCATGATGTCCATGAGGATTTGGGACTTCCCTGGAGGAATATGGGTCTCCCCTTGGCTAGGCGGAGTTCACACTTAGAAGGACCCTTCCCTATTGGAGCCTCTGGTTCAGAAAATGAGAGATTTGTGTGCATTTATTTAGAGCAGCTACCTGGGCAAAAAGGCAAACAAAGGCAGAGAGATATTGCTTAAAATCAATACTGAGGCTCAACCTCAGGCTTATAAATCTGGTGTGCTTCAGAGCTTCAGGCAAGACCTGACAGTGAGGTCTTAGCTAGGACTCATGTGCTTCGAATCTCAGAAAAACTTGCAAGTACCATGTTTGGGGTAAGTAGCTTGCCCTGGGGCAGTGGTGGTTCAGTGGTAGAATTCTCACCTACCCCGCAGGAGACCGGGGTTTGAATCCTACCCTATGCACCTCATGCACAATTACCACCCATGTGCTGGGGGAGATCTGGGTGCTGTTATGATGCTGAGCAGATTTCAGGGGAGTTTCCAGACTAAGACAGACTAGGAAGAAAGGCCTGGCAATTGACTTTTGAAAATCTGCCAGTGATTTTCTACACAACTGTCCAATCCTGTTGTGTATGGGATGCCCATGAGTTGGTTAGACAGCAGCTAACCACAACAACATTTTGCCCTGAGGGGCTTGTTAGGACCATGCCCACTGAGACTCCCACCCCGTGGACATTTTTCCTCCAGTGGGAGTTAAAACCAAGGGCTCTGGGACTATGCCATCAACATCTGACACCCATTTCCAACATGTTCTAGAGAGAAACCTTGAGCAGGTTCTGTTCATTCCTTGTGCCTTGGTGGCCTCATCCTCAGTGGCCACGATGTGGGGCTGTTGGGAGACCAAGTTACACATAGAAAGGTCTTGGTGAACTTGGCATCTATGTAAATTACATGAATGTTAACAGTACGTAACTAGTGATCAGCAGACTGTAAGCCAGTGTAATTACTTTCCTGCAAAAGGTTCATTTCGATTTGGTAGTATTTTAGTAGAGAAAAGTAAAATGCTCAAGTTGGACTTGAGAGTTGGGTGTGGGTACCAGGCAGACAATATAGATAGCATCTGCTAACAGTGTGTTCCAGAGTCCCTGGGTGGTGTAAATGGTTAATCTGCTCAGCTGCTAACCGAGAGGTTGCTGGTTCAAGTCCACCCAGAAGAGCCTTAAAAGAAAGGCCTGGCGATCTACTTCCAAAATATCAGCCACTGCAAACCTTACTGAGCACAGTTCTATTCTCACTCACATGGGGCCGCCAGGAGTCAGAACTGACACTATGACAACTGGTTAACAATGCACCCCACAAGTACAATTTGTGCAGTTTTGGGTTGCATACCACCTAAATATTGGGACATTTTGTAGTCTACATTCATATGACTCAATTGTAACCATGTTTTCTAAGGCGTCCACTAAACCTGATTTTTTTAAAATGTTTATTGTGCTTTAAGTGAAAGTTTACAGATCAAGTCAGTTTCTCACACAAACACTTATATACACCTTGCTACATACTCCCAATTGCTCTCCCCCTAATGAGACAGCCCGCTCCCTCCCTCCACTTTATCTTTCATGTCCCTTTTGCCAGCTTCTAACCACCTCTGCCCTCTCATATCCCCTCCAGGGAGGAGATGCCAACATAGTTTCAAGAGCCCACCTGATCCAAGAAGTTCACTCCTCACCAGCATCCCTCTCCAACTCACTGTCCAGTCCAATCCCTGTCTGAAAAGTTGGCTTTGGGAATGGTTCCTATCCTGGGCCAACAGAAGATCTGGGGGCCATGACCACTGGAGTCCTTCTAGTCTCAGTCAGACCATTAAGTCTGGTCTTTTTACGAGAACTGGGGGTTTGCATCCCACTGTTCTCCTGCTCCCTCAGGGGTTCTCTGTTGTGTTCTCTGTCAGGGCAGTCATCGGTTGTAGCCAGACAGCATCTAGTTCTTCTGGTCTCAGGCTGATGTAGTCCCTGGTTCATGTGGCCCTTTCTGTCTCTTGGGCTCGTAATTACCTTGTGTTCTTGGTGTTCTTCATTCTCCTGTGATCCAGGTGGGTTGAGAACAATTGATGCATCTTAGATGGCCGCTTGCTAGGGTTTAAGACCTCAGATGCCACTCTCCAAAGTGGGATGCAGAATGTTTTCTTAACAGATTTTATTATGCCAATTACTTAGATGTCCCCTGAAACCATGGTCCCCAAACCCCCAACCCTGCTGTGCTGGCCTTCAAAGCATTCAATTTATTCAGGAAACTTCTTTGCTTTTGGTTTAGTCCAGTTGTGCTGACCTCCCCTGTATTGTGTGTTGTCTTTCCTGTCACCTAAAGTGGTTCTTATCTACTATCTATTTAGTGAATACCCATCTTCTACCCTCCCTCCCCGCTCTCATAACCATCAAAGAATATTTTCTTCTCTATTTAAACTATTTCTCAAGTTCTTATAATAGTAATTTCACTCAGCATAATGCCTTCCAGATTCACCCATGTTATGAAATGTTTCACAGATACATCACTGTTCTTTATCGATGTGTAATATTCCATTGTGTGAATCTACCATAATTTATGTATCCATTCATCTGTTGACGGGCACCTTGGTTGCTTCCATCTTTTTGCTATTGTAAACAGTGCTGCAATGAACATGGGTGTGCATATATCTGTTCGTGTAAAGGCTCTTATTTCTCTAGAATATATTCCAAGGAGGGGGGATTGCTGGATAAGTTGGTAGTTCTATGTCTAGCTTTTTAAGGAAGCACCAAATCAATTTCAAAAGTGTTTGTACCATTTTACATTTCCACTAGCAGTGTGTAAGTGTTCCAATCTCTCCACAGCCTCTCCAACATTTATTATTTTGTGTTTTTTGGATTAATGCCGGTCTTGTTGGCGTGAGATGAAATCTCCTTGTAGTTTTGATTTGCCTTTCTCTAATGACTAATGATCCGTGAGCATTTCCTCATGTATCTGTTAGCTACCTGAATGTCTTCTTTAGTGAAGTGTCTGTTCATATCTTTTGCCCATTTTTTAATTGGGTTATTTGTTTTTTGTAGTTGATTTTTTGCAGTATTATATAGATTTTAGAGATGAGGCACTGATTGGAAATGTCATAGCTAAAAACTTTTTCCCAGTCTGTAGGTAATCTTTTTGCTCTTTTGGTGAAGTCTTTGGGAAGTCTTTGGGTGAGCATAGGTGTTTGATTTTTAGAATCTCCCAGCTACCTAGTTTTTCTTCTGCATTGTTAGTAATGTTATGCACACTGTTTATGCCATGTATTAGGGCTCCTAACATTGTCCCTATTTTTTCTTCCATGATCTGTATCATTTTAGATTTTATGTTTAAGTCTTTGATCTATTTTGAGCTCGTTTTTGTGCATGGTGTGAGGTATGAGTCTGGTTTCATTTTTTTTTTCTGATGGATATCCAGTTATGCCAGCACCATTTGTTAAAAAGACTGTCTTTTCCCTATTTAACTACTTTGGGGCCTTTGTCAAGTATCAACTGCTCATATGCAGATGGATTTATGTCTGGATTCTCAATTCTGTTCCATTGGCCTATGTATCTGTTGTTGTCCCAGTTCCAGGTTGTTTTGACTACTGTGGCGGTATAATAGGTTCTAAAATAAGGTAGAGTAAGGCCTCCCACTTCATTCTTTTTCAGTAATGCCTTATTTATCGGGGGCCTCTTTCCCTTCCATATGAAGTAGGTGATTTGTTTCTCCATCTCATTGAAGAATGTCATTGGAATTTGGATCGGAATTGCATTAAATGTACACATTGCTTTCGGTAGAATAGACATTTTTATAATGTTAAGACTTATTATCCATGAGTAAGGTAAGTTTTTCCACTTATGTAGGTCTCTTTTGTTTTTTTGCAGAAATGCTTTGTAGTTTTCTTTGTATAAGTCTTTTACATCTCTGGTAAGATTTATCCCTAAGTATTTTATCTTCCTGGGGACTACTGTAAAAGTATTGAATTGATGATTTCCTCTTCAATGTTCTTTTTGTTGGTGTAGAGGAATCCAACTGATTTTTATATGTTTATCTTTTATCCTGATAATCTGCTGAACTTTTCTGTTAGTTTCAGTAGTTTTCTTCAGGATTCCTTAGGGTTTTCTGGGTATAAGATCATGTCATCTGCAAATAGAGATAATTTTACTTCTTCCTTGCCAATCTGGATGCGTTTATATATATATATATATATAGCCTAATTGTCTGGCTAGGACCTCCAGCACAATGTTGAATAAGAGCGATGTTAAAGGGCATCCTTGTCTGGCTCGCGATCTCAAGGGGAATGCTTTCATGCTCTCTCCATTTAGGGTGATGTTGGCTGTTGCCTTTGTTGCCTTTGTATAAATGCCCTTTATTATGTTGAGGAATTTTCCTTCTATTCCTATTTTGCTGAGAGTTTTTATCATGAATGGGTGTTGAACTTTGTCAAATGCCTTTTCTGCATCAATTGATAAAATCATGTGATTCTTGTCTTTTGTTTTATTTATATGATGAATTACATTAATTGGTTTTCTAATGTTAAACCATCCCTGCATACCTGGTATGAATCCCACTTGGTCATGGTGAATTATTCTTTTGATATGTTATTGAATTCTATTGGCTAGAATTTTGTGGAGGATTTTTGCATATAAGTTCATAAGGGATATAAGTCTGTAGTTTTCCTTTTTTGCGGTGTCTTTGCCTGGTTTTGGTATCAGGGATATGGTGGCTTCATAGAATCAGTTTGGGAGTATTCCATCCTTTTCTACGCTCTGAAATACCTTTAGTAGTAGTGGTGTTAACTCTTCTCTGAAAGTTTGGTAGAACTCTGCAGTGACGCAGTCCAGGCCAGGGCTTTTTTTTTGTTGGGAGTGTTTTGATTACTTTTTCAATCTCTTCTGTTGTTATGGGTCTATTTAGTTGTTCTACCTCTGTTTGTGTTAGTTTAGGTAGGTAGTGTGTTTCTAGGAATTCATCCATTTCTTCTAGGTTTTCTAATTTCTTAGAGTACAACTTTTCATAGTGATCTGATACGATTCTTTTATTTTCAGTTGCATCTGTTGTCTGTTGTAGTGTCGCCCATTTCATATCTTATTTGGGTTATTTGTTTCCTCTCCTGTTTTTCTTTTGTCAGTTTGGCCAATGGTTTATCGATTTTATTGCTTTTGGTCTTGTTAATTCTTTCAATTGTTTTTCTGTTTTCTCTTTCATTAAGTTCTGCTCTAATTTTTATTATTTCTTTTCTTCTGGTGCCTGAGAGTTTCTTTTGTTGCTCTCTATTTGTTCAAATTGTAGGGATAATTCTTTGATTTTGGTCCTTTCTTCTTTTTGTATGTGTACATTTATTGATATAAATTGACCTCTGAGCATTGCTTTTGCTGTGTCCCAAAGGTTCTGATAGGAAGTGTTTTCATTCTTATTGGGTTCTATGAATTTCTTTATTCCATCCTTAATGTCTTCTATAATCCAGTCTTTTTTGGGCAGGGTATTGTTCAGTTTCCAAGTGTTTGATTTCTTTTCCCTGGTTTTTCTATTATTGATCTCCATTTTTATGGCATTATGTTCAGAGAAGATGCTTTGTAATATTTCAGTGGCTTGGATTCTGCTAAGGCTTCTTTATGACCTACTATGTGGTCTATTCTAGAGAAGGTTCCATGTGCACTAGGAAAGAAATTATACTTGGTTGCTGTTGGGTGAAGTGTTCTGCATATGTCTATGAGGTCATGTTGGTTGATTGTGGCATTTAGATCTTCCATGTCTTTATTGAGCTTCTTTCTGGATGTCCTGTCCTTCACAGAAAGTGGCATGTTGAAGTCTCCTCCTATTGTTGTGGAGCTGTCTATCTCACTATTCAATGCTGAGTTTGTTTTATGTATCTTGTAGCCCTGTCATTGGGTGCATAAATGTTTAAAATGGTTATATCTTCTTGGAATATTGTCCCTTTAATCATTATATAGTGTCCTTATTCTTTATGATGGATTTAACTTTAAAGTCTATTTTGTCAGAAATTAATATTGGCACTCCTGCTCTTTTTTGATTGTTGTTTGCTTGATATACATTTTTTCCATCCTTTGAGTTTTAGTAAGTCTAAGGTGTGTCTCTTGCAGGCAGCACATAGACCGATCTTGTTTTTTAATCCATTCTGCCACTCTCTTACTCTTCATTGGTGCGTTTAGTCCATTTACATTCAGGGTAATTATGGATAGGTATGAATTTAGTGCTATCATTTTGATGTCTTCTTTTGTGTTTTATTGACAGTTTCTTTTTCCCACTTAATATTATGTGCTGAGTAGATTATATATTGTCCTTTCCTCATATTCGTTGTTGTTGATTTTGTTTCTGCTGAGTCTCTATTTTTTTCTTGTCTTTTATTATGAAGTGTAGAACAGTTTTTCTCCTTTGTGGTACCTCATTATTTACCCCTATTTTTCTAAATTTAAACTTAACTTTTATTTCTTTGTGTCACCTTGTCTTCCTTTCCTTATCGAAGATCTATGACTATGTTTCTTAGTCCCTCTGTATTGTTTTAATGTTGTCTCCTTTTACATAATAACATTGCTTTTACTCTGTTTTAAGTTTTTTTTTTTTTTTTTTTATTGTTTGTTTCTGAAACCTTGCTTTGTTTTTTTTAATTTCCCTGTCTGTGTTGACTTCTGACTGCTCAGCCCAGTGTTCTCGTCTTGGATTGTTACCAGATATTATTGATTTCCTAACCAAAGAACTCCCTTTAGTATTTCTTGTAGTTTTGGTTTGGTTTTACGCATTCCCTAAACTTCTATTTATCTGGAAATGTCCTAATTTCACCTTCGTATTTAAGAGACAGTTTTGCTGGATATATGATTCTTGGCTGGCAATTTTTTTCCTTCAGTTTTTTATATACATCATCCCATTGCCTTTTTGCTGCCATGATTTCTGCCAAGTAGTCTGAGCTTATTCTTATTGTCTCTCCTTTGTAGCTGAACTTTTCATTTATCCCTAGCTGCTCTTAAAATTCTCTCTTTATTTTTGGTTTTGGCAAGTTTGATTATAATATGTCTGCGTGATTTTCTTTTAACATCTACCTTACGTGGAGTTTGATGAGCATCTTGGATAGATATCTTCTCATCTTTCACAATACCAGGGAAGCTTTCTGCTAACAAATCTTCAACAATTTTCTCTGTGTTTTCTGTTATCCTTCTCTGTTCTGGTACTCCAATCACTCATAGGTTATTTCTCTTGATAGAGTCCCACATGATTCTTAAGGTTTCTTTTTTTTTTTTTTTAATTCTTTTATCTAATATTTCTTCAAATATATTAGTGCCAAGTGATTTATCTTCTAGTTCAGAAATTCTGCCTTCCACTTGCTCAACTCTGCTCTTCTGACTTTCTGTTGAGTTGTCTACTTCTGTAATTTTATTGTTAATCTCCTGAATTTCTGATTGCTGTCTATCTATGGATTTTTCCAGCTTATTAAATTTTTCATTATCTTTCCAAATAACCTTTTTAATTTCTTCAGTTGCTTTATCTGTGTGTTCCTTAGCTTGTTCTGCATATTGCCTCATTTCCTTCCTGATGTCTTGAAGGGTTCTGTATATTAATCTTTTGTATTCTGCCTCTGGTAATTTCAGGAATGCACCTTCATCTAGAAGATCCTTTGATTCTTTCTTTTGAGAGCTTGTTGAGGCGATCATGGTCAGTTTCTTTATGTGACTTGATATTGACTCTTGTCTCCTAGCCATCTATAAGTTATTGTGTTAGTTTATTTTATGTTTGCTTACTGTGTCGTAGCGTCTTGCTTTGTTTTGTTTTGATATGCCTCAATGGGTTGCTTGAGTGAGGTAGCTTGATTATTTTTGCCTTTGGAGCTCTGACATCCTGTCCCTAGATGGTTAGAGCCGTTATCATGTGTATCAGTTTAGGAGTCCATTCAGTTTTCTTGTATGAGTTTAGCTCAGGTGTGTAGGTAGCTGATCATCGAGTGTGTGGTACAGGCTCTGTCTTAGTCTTAGAGGGGCAGGGGTGATTGGTGTAGGTACCAGTTTCTGGTTGCAGCAGGGAGTCACACTCTGAAGAAGTCAGGGGGCTGAGAATCATCCCCCAGGTGTCTCTGAGGAAAGCGTGTCCCTGATCCCTAGAACGTACAGGTGGGTGGGTTCTGCAGACAGACCATGGGCACCCAATGTTTTTGGTTGTAAGGACTGGAAAGTACCAGTTATCCTTGGACTCCTGTTATGGGTGGCTGCATGACCCCTCATGTGGGTAGGTGAGGACCCTGTTTAATAGGCAAACCAATGTCAAACATGAAACCCCCACTCTCCACCACCCAGCTGAAATGGTTCGAGCCTGCCAACAAGTGCCTATTCTCCTGAGACAGGCCCACTCAGGTCCATGCAGAGGGGAAAGGTACTCAAAGTTCACAGACCATTTATGCCCAGACAGGAGCCTCTTCTGTCCTGAGCTCCCCCAGTTGCAAGTTTTTTCCTTTTCCAAGGCCAGGAAGATGGCTCTAGGCACTCAACAGTGCCTATCTCAGGCCCAGGGAATTAAGCTGCTGAGGCTGGCTTGCGAGTGGCGGGGGGCATGGTAAAGTATACGCAAGTACTTAGCTTTTGCCGAGAGCGCCATTCTTTTCTGGTTCCAGAGGTGTGGGTAGGCTGTGTGGCTGGCTGCTTCTCCCTGAGGAACCTGCAGATGAATGCTAGTACCAGCCCGCCACCACTCCTGGAATGGTGCTTGAGGGCTCTCCATGATTCAGGTCTGGTAACTCCTCTCTGCTTCTGAACTGTCTCTTCCTCCCCCTGCCCCTCAGTTTGTTTTCTAAGCTTGCCTTTGATGCTCAGGGCTCCTAGTTTGTCATGAATATACTCGCTTCACTTGTTTTTTTCCGGTCTTTGTTGTAAAGAGGGCTTGCTGGAAGTGTCTGTCTATTCCACCATCTTCACTCCACCTCCTGATTGTTTTTTAATATATAGTGTTAACTTAATTATTATAAATGTCAAAAAATTTTTTAAATGATTTTCTCTAAGAAGACGGAGTATTTACTTTGCCTTCTGATTAAGCTGAGTAAACACGGATGACTTTTCCTAGGAAATTAAGCTCTGAAGTGCAGTGGGTAAGCAAAGAGAGGTTAATGATCCACTGAAAACAAGACAGACAAACCAGTCATGTGTCTAGACATTGGAATCAACTTGCAAACTGTCAGGTCAATAAAAGTCTTGAATTAAGAAATGGTGCAGGCCTGTGCTCTTCCTGTAATTGTTAATCCTGTTGCTTTTTCAGTCACTCTTTCACGGATCCCTATGCCACAACTCCATATGCTCACAGTCTTGGTGGCGCAGTGGTTAAGAACTCAGCTGCTAACCAAAAGGTCAGCAGTTCGAATCCACCAGCCACTCCTTGGAAACCCTATGATGCAGTTCTACTCTGTTCTGTAGGGTCACTATGAGTCTGAATTGGCCCTATGACAGCAGGGACAACCTTTGAACCTTGTGCTTCTAGACACTAGTACTTCATAGCTAAAGAGCCCACTCTCCTGTTCTTTAAATCAGGACAAATTTACGTAAAGGTAAATATAGCATGAAGACTAGACTATACAAACCTAAATTGAGAGTTCTTCTTCAACACAAATATTCAGTTTTACAGGTTTAAAGGTTGTATGAGTTTATTCTGCACATTAACTTCTAAGGCCACATGTCACATATCATTTGGTCTTTCATGCCAACTTTTGCTTTTGATCCTTTCTCTGTGTGTCCCTCCACAGACATGCCCAAGCCTCCCAGTGAAGACCTGTTCATCTTCCCTGATGAGTACAGTTCTTCCTCACGGCAGAAACGTTCCCTTCTGAAGTCTCATAGACATGAAGAGCTGAATGTGGAGACATTGGTGGTAGTTGACAAAAAGATGATGGAGAACCATGGCCATGAAAATATCACGACCTATGTCTTGACGATACTCAATATGGTAGGATGGGCCTTTTTGTTGGGGACACCTGTGTAATTATACCTTTCCTCATAGGAGACATGTAAAAAATAGGTGTGGAGGAGAATGTAAAATAGTAGCATGTGAAGTATGCAATAAAATGTAAATTGTCATTGTTATATAAACTATATATATGTTGTTTGTTGTGTGCTGTTAAGTAAATTCCAACACATAGGGACCCATGTAACAGAGTAGCACTGCCCTATAGGGTATTCTAGGCTATAATCTTTATGGGAGCAAATTGCTAGGACTTTTGCCCACAGAGCTGATAGATTTGAACTGCCAACCTTTCAGTTAGCAGATGAGTTTTTTATGTATATATAAATATGACATATATCGTGTCATATTATAGATCTCTGGGTGGCACAAATGGTTTGATCTCTGCTACTAACCAAAAGGTTGGTGGTTCAAATCACCTAGTGGCACCATGAAAGATTTGGTGATCTGCTCCAATAGAGATTATAGCCAAGAAAACTCTATGGATCGTTTCTACTTTGTAATACATGGGGATGCTATGAGTTGGAATCAACTCGATGGCAATAGGTTTGGTTTGGTTTTGGTATATATATGCTAACTGTGTTTTACATTCTACTTTTTTACTTGTAGATTTATGTGTCATATATAAGAAATATTTTATTGGTGGTAATTGCTTCAATTATGCTATGTTTCAACAAAAGAGCCATTTTAAGAATTTCAGAGAATAATATCAGGAGGAGAGATAGTTTGACCCCTGTGTAAACTTGATGTTCTGGGCTTACTGCCGACTTCAGCTACCAGAAATCTGTAAGAGGAGGCTGAGACTTTGTAATGTGGTCAATCTGTCTGTCAGCACTATATGTGTGATTTTAGATGGCTGTATAGAAATGCCCTTGTTCAAATATTGAATATAAATTATTTTACCTACAAAAACAGATAGACAGTACAACCCTTTAGAACATCACAGCAGGTAAAATGTGCTCTGTCTCAGGCTGACAACTATAGTGATTATTGAAGAAGGTGAGGGGAGATTAGGCCCCATTTCATGTAAGTGAAATCTAGATAACAGCAGGCAAACCATGGCTCAACCAAGGGAATTTTAGAAATAGTTTTAATGACAATATTTTGGAAATATCGGTTATGTTCTTCTGCATCAGTAAGGAAGTCTCTGGGTAGTACAAGGAGCCCTGGTGGCACAGTGGTTCAAAGCTAGGCTGCTAACCACGAGGTTAGCAGTTTGAATCCACCAGCTGCTCCTTGGAAACCCTATGGGGCAGTTCTACTCTGTCCAGTAGGATCACTATGGGTCAGAATCAACTCGATGGCAATGGGATTTTTGTTTTTGTTTTTGGGTGGTATGAATAGTTAATCCACTTGGATGCTAACAGAAATATCAGTGGTTCCAGTTCACCCAGAGGTGCTTTGGAAGAAAGGCCTGGTGATTTAATTCAAAAATATCGGCCATTGAAAACTCTATGGAGCACAGTTCTACTCTGACAGTTTTGGGGTCAACAGGGATTGCAGTTGACTCAACAGTGGTTGGGTCTAGGACACCAAGAAGCCGAATCCATAAAACCTATTGCAGTCGAGTCCATTCAGGTCATAGCACCCTATAGGACAGAGTAGAACTGCCCGATTGGGTTTTCAAGAGTATATTCTTTGTGCAAGCAGACTACCACATCTTTCTCCCGTGGAGAGGCTGGTTGGTTCCAACGGCCAACCTTCTGTTTAGCAGCTGGGCACTTTAATCACTGTATCACCAGGGCTTTTCAATAAGCAGAGTGCCCCTCTCTGTGTTTCATCTTTCCTTAATATGGCGTGGTTTTTATTGCATTGTCCTCAGTAAACTGACCCATGGAGCTAAAGCACTCCCAGGGAACCGATGGAAAGTGTGAAATAGAACCCCATATGACTGCATGCTCATGTTTTGGAGGACCATGGGTGAAGGCTGCTCTGATGAAGGAAGTTTCTGCCTCTGTTCCCTAGAACGTTTTCAATTTTTCTACCACCTAAGGACCAAACTGACTATGTTCGTTGCTGTCAGCCTGCCTTTACTCAGTCCTTTTAGTCATTCATTTTACTGTCTGCAAGCTGCCATCTTGCTGTTTGAGTCTTTCTTTGGCCATCTGTGCACATTTTTCCTTCCCTTCTTGTATCCTGTTGCTCTTTCCCCAAAAGTTTCTTTCTGCTTCTGGAATCCCTTGCCGGGAGAGCAGGGGCAGTGCTCGGCTCACATAGTTATCATCGTGAGTAAAATATCCTCCTTCCTTCTAACATGGACATTGACCAGTGTGGAGCCTTTATAATCCTTTCATTGGTGTTTGATGATAAAATGTGTCCCCTCCCAAGAAACTTGCAGTTTTTACTTTCACAAACCAATGGTAAGGATTCAACAACCAATAGTTAGATATTGCTACCCCTGTCTGTCAAGCGATGTAAGAACTTTGATGTGGTTACTTCACTGTCACCAAAGAAGAAAGAGACTGACTTTCACCAGCAGGACTCCAGGCTGAGTAACAGGCTGTGGGCAAGCTGCAGTATATGGGAACTGACATGGGTTTGCCTGCTTTTCTAGGTGTCTGCTTTATTCAAAGATGGAACAATAGGCGGGAACATCAACATTGCAATTGTGGGGCTGATTCTTCTAGAGGAAGAGCAGGTATAGTGTCTTAGAAACAAGCAGCTTTTTTTTTTTTTTTTAGTAACAGTAAATGCAAATGTAATGCATGTTTTTTCTCTTTCCTTTGGAGCCAAATTTTTAAAAATATTTTGTCTCATGTAATGAGTTTTTTCTCAGTGCCTTTAATGATTATTGGATGTTTTGTGTTTTTCACAAGGGAGAGAGAGGAATACACTCTTAATTGGCTGACAAGACAGATAGTGAGCTAGAAGAGCTGCCTTTGATGAGTGGCTGGGAGACAAAGAGTAGAGTACAAATCAGGGCATGGAATGGGTTCCTTCAGGCTGGCGCCCCTGCTGAGAATTTGTGTTTCTAACAAGTCCCCAGGAAGTTATACAGAAGAATCACCTGGGGAATCTCCTTAAAACGTAGATCCTGATTATAGTGTATCCGAGGTGGAGATGCAGATTCACAGCAGGGGACCTGTTAGAAATGTGACTTCTCAGCAGAGGTTCAGACTGGAACGAGCTGGTTAGAAGCCCTGGTCCAAAAGGTGCCTTCAGCCACCGTGAGCTTTTAGGTGGAATTGAGCCCATTTTATCTGTTGCAGGAGGCTAAGGCTATATCCTAGCCTAGAAGCTAAATTGTAGGGTGTGGCACGGCACTAACCCTCGCCGCCTTCATTCTTAGATTATATTTTAATAGAGATTCTGGAGTATTGAGCTCATTTCTCTTATTGCAGACAAAAACTGAAATTACAGTGAATCTTGGTAGTAGCAAGGAAAAAAAAATCCCCTTTTGCCTATATTCCAGAACCCCTTTTTGGAAGCCTCAGTGGTTCAGTGGTAGAAGTCCATGCGGGAGACTTGGGTTCAATTCCTGGCCAAGGCGCCTCATGTGCACCACCACCCGTCTGTCAGTGGAGGCTTGAGTGTTGCTATGATGCTGAGCAGGTTTCTGCAGAGCAGCCAGACTAAAGCAAATGGGGAAGAAAGGTCTGGTGATCTACTTCCAAAAATCAGCTAGTAAAAACCCTGTGGATCAAAACGATCGGACCCCCTTGTATGTAGGGATCCGGCTCCACAGCAGCTAACAGTACCACTTCAGTTTACAATGAGTCTGCACGTGAATGTCCTAAGTCATGGGAGGGGGTGATCTTTGTCACATAAGTTCTCACTTCTATTTTGCTCCAAGCCGATCATTGACTTGGCGTGGGAGAATGTGTTCTGGCCTTTGAGTCTGGCACCTGAGTTCATGCCTACCCTGGATGACATCTTGGCAAAGTGTCTTCACCATGCTTTTCTCATTTATAAAATTAAGATTTTAGAGATGAAATCAGAGATCCCTTCAAGCTTTAAAGTTTTGAGATGCTGCCATTTTCCTGTGCAGGGTGGGAGCCCACGTAGGCAGGGCTATTTCTAGACTGAATAGTCAGGGAAGATACAACTTCATTGTCTCTTGTGTGTGATTGGGGGCGGTGGTGGTGGTGCTGAACGGGTTTCTCAGGTGACAGGTTAATTATTCCTTGTATTAAAGCGTTTTCACCTTGGAATTCATCCAAGCTGCAAAGAATGAGCAGGGTTATCGTTTGATCATACACCTGTGTTAACTTTAATTAATGCAGTTTTCCTGGAAATTGCTAGGTGAAGAATGTCAGGCATGCCCCGTGTTTACGTACAGCATTTAGCTTAGGTATATTTGATTCTCTGAAAAAGCAAAATAAATATTTAAGGAGGAAACATATTCAGGCTGGGAGACAAAAATTTTAACACAACACTGGAGTCTTGCAAGCTTTAAACAAGCTGATGTCTTCAGATCCAGGCACTTTACCTAGTTTTCTCTAACCATCCATGGGGAAATATAGCACACCTGTAAATAAAGCTCAGCACAACCTGCTCTTGAGGGCATTCCCAGCACCCCCAAACTCTTCAGTTCTGATATTCCCCATTCTGATATTCACAGTTGCTGGATTAGACTTGGTAAATATGAATAAGGAGGAATGTCTTCTGTATAGTTTCTTTCTAGTTCCAGTCTATTATTTACACATAAAGCTTTGTCAGTTAGCCTGCCTCTTCACATAAGCATGTTGCCTCTCTGGAAAAGTTACTTCATGTAAGTCTGTAATAATAAACATGAAAACGGTTTTACATTGGAAACTCCCACTAGCTTGACTTGTTTATGAAATGAACGTATCACTGTTGAGGTGAGCTTATGTGTACATATGTGCAAAAGCATACTTCCAATCTCTGTCTAAATGAGTCTGTTGCCTATGCAATTTTTGAAAATATTTTTGAAGATTTTGAATGAAAAAAAAATCATGTACAGAAGTAATCTTTTTTGGGTCATTGAAAATGTATTCCAAGATTTGCTCGGATTTAACTCAATACATTTATCTGATTTATCTAAATTTATCTGGCCAGCTGGATAAATACCATTTGTTCTTGAACAGAACTAGAGACGTGAACATAATCTTCTGCCCTGAATCCATACAGGTTTTGTATTACACCCTGTTTTGAATCTTAAATTGATAGGTATTACTTGCCATCCAGCGTGATCTGTGTATTTGAAATCCAAGTTGATGATAGCTTGCTATGATGACAATGCTAATGACCACTGCATTATAACATGTTTTCTTTCCATTATCATGGGGGTCTTGGTCTCTCTTGCATAGCCAGGGCTTGTGATAAGTCACCATGCTGACCACACCTTAAGCAGCTTCTGCCAGTGGCAGTCTGGATTGATGGGGAAAGATGGAACTCGCCATGACCATGCCATCTTACTTACTGGCCTGGATATTTGTTCTTGGAAGAATGAACCCTGTGATACCTTGGGTAAGATCTCCCAAAAGCATTTGAAGAACATGAGTGTTTTGTTCAGCTTCTCTCAAGTAGAGTATTGAGTATTTTGGGCCTCATTTCATATTCACAAGCAGCAGCCATTGTTGAGTACAGTTTAAAGAATGGGCTTACTTCCAGATATAAAGTTTTGTCAAAGATAAAAAAGTGCGTATTTATTCATCATCATCAGTTGGGATTATTTAACAAAGAGAAGTCCCTCATGGATTCTAGAATCTCTATAAGTTAAGTCTTCTTCTAACTTAACAAATGATTTCTTCCAGTTCTTCTTCCGTTTGTGAGAATGGGGACATTAAAGAATATGTCATTATGGGGCAGAAATGATACATTATAACAATATTACATTCCCTGTTTTTCCATTTCTCCATAAATATCTAAATTCTAGCAACAATTTTGAATGTTTATGGGGTTAGGTATATCTTGGAGGCACTACTTTGATATTTTTCCAAGAGACCAGTGTAAAACACAGCATGCTGCCAACCAGGGGCTCTACTGAACATTGTTCCTAACTCTCAAATTCTTCCCCAGGAGCTTGCGGAGGGAAGGTCTTTGTTATATAAATTTTCAGATAGGACCCAGTTTAATAGAGCCTCGTCCATTCTCTACACTACTTTTTCAGTTGGGCTTTTGAGAGGGTAGGTGGTGCAAACTGTTAAGTGCTGGGCTACTAACCAAAAGGTTGGCAGTTCAAATCCACCCAGAGGCAATTCAGAAGAAAGGCCTGGTGATGAATTTTCAAAAGATCTCCACCATTAAAAACTCCATGGAGCAGTTCTACTGTATAACACGTGGGGTCGCGCTGAGTTGGAATTGACTAAACAGCAACTGGTTTGGTTTGTTTGATTTTGAGAACTCAGATGGTTATAGAATAAGGCCGAAATCTGCCACCATCTGCAGTAAATCCCCTCTTCTGTTTACACCCCTTTACAACCTGTGACATGTACATTATGTAGAACCATGAATTGTCTTCTGTGTGACAGAGAGTCTCATCGGTTCTGGGGCATAGACCCGTGTCTCCCAAACTAAGTGCCCTTTATATGGTTGCCCAAGGGTTTCCTGTCTCAGATTTCCCCAGGTGAAGATGAAAACCAGTTTTTCTAAGGGACAGAGAGGAAGCATACAATCATTTCTTCATTTTATTCTTTTGATCCTTCTGCCCCGTAGGATTTGCACCCATAAGTGGAATGTGTAGCAAATACCGCAGCTGTACAATTAATGAAGACACAGGTCTTGGGCTGGCCTTCACCATCGCCCACGAGTCTGGACACAAGTAAGTGCCTCTCCATCGGAACGCGAAGCCTGGTCCTTCTTCTCATTGTAGGATCACCCTACAAGTTGTGGATTCAATAAGTCAAGTCTGTGAAGGGAATTTTCAGCTATTCAATGACAATGTCATTAACAGCCATAATGCTATCACTTAGGTCCTGCACTCTTTGCTCTAGGGCTTCGTCGCACACATTTTAAAACCTTGTGGATGTGCATGTTGTGTTTGCACTTCCCTTGCACTCTTCTTCTCCTATGGTCCTGTTCACACACATGTAGAAGGTGGAGCACAGTTCTCCATCTGCCCCTCCTTCCTGTGATTAGAATTTGGTCCTATGCGCTGTTCCCGTTGTCTCCTATCAGGGTCTCCAAACAGCTGGGGAGGGTGGTCAGTAACCAGTCCTTCCATGTGTTAAATGTCTTTACTTGAGTTCCTCTTCTTACTTAGATTTTAATATAATTTTTAGAGGTGCTATGTTTTGATTAATGTGCTGAGCAGAGCTTGGAGAGTGAGGGTTCTATAGGAGATGGGTCCTGGTAGCATCCAGTTGGCTTCCCAGGCCCCACCAGTTACAGACTTGACATGAAGGCAGCACCTCATGGCAAATGAGCTACCATACAAGGAATCCTGGTGGTGCAATGGTTAAGCACTCAGCTGATAACCAGAAGGTTGGCAGTTTGAAATCACTCTCTCTGTGAGAGAGAAGACCTGGCGATCTCCTCCCATAAAGATTATAGCCAAGAAAACCTTATGGGGCAGCTCTACTTCATCATATAAGGTCGCTATGAGTTGGAATCAACCCGACAGCACACAACAACAATAGCAGACAGGCAGCTCCTAGGAATGGATGGCACGCCACTGACACCATCTTCGTACACAAAAGGCTTACGTTTATTCCTGTAGGGTGAAAATTTTAATTGTTTAGGAAACTGTGCATCTTAAAGTCTCTTAGTCTAATAATTCTGTAAGCTGTCTTACCTGCAAGCCATCTATGAAAAACCTAACGAGGGGCCCTACCTGCCACAGGTGCAGCTGCTGACTTTCTGTGGTTGCCCTGATTCATAGAGGCCAGCAGTGGTACTCGTGTTTTTTCTGCTATACTGCAGCTGCCCTCGAAATTTCTACTAGAAAAAGTACAATCAGAAAGTATAATCTTTTTCTTTTGCTTTTATTCTGTTCGTATTGGCCAAAGGAAAACAAAGGCAGGGTTTGTGATTTGTGGCTTTGCAAAGCCACCCTTTCCACCCCTTATTACAAAATGGACAGAGGTCAGAAACTTAAGTCACCCAGACCTGTTCAGAGCATCAGTGTGCATGCACGTGTGTGTGTGTGTGTGTATGTGTATAAGCACGTGCATATGTGGGAGTCTGTACTTGTATGCATGTGTGTATGCACAGTTGTGTGCATGTATGAATATATGTATGTGCACACATGTGCATGTTGTGAGGGTATATGTGTATGTGTATGGGTGTGCAGGTATATGTGCATCTGTGCACACATGTGGGTAGGTGTGCCTATGTGCATGCAAGTGCATGGACATGTGTACATGTGTGTGCTTGTGTGGGAATGTGTACATGTGTGCACATGTATGTTCATGTGCATGTGTACATGCACATGTGTATGTGTCCACATGTGGGATATGTGTGCATGTGTGCATGGCCATGTGTATACATGTGTGTGCATGTGTGGGGATGTGTGCATGTGTGTGCACATGTGTATGTGTGCATGTGTGGGTATGTTTGTGTGCATGTGTAATGCACATGTGTATGTGTCCACATGTGGGGTACGTGTGCATGTGTGCATGGACATGTGTATACATATGTGTGCATGTGGGGATGTGCGTGTGCGGGGATGTTTGTGTACATGTTTACATGCACATGTGTACATGTCCACATGTGGGATATGTGTGCATGTGTGCATTTATGTGTACCTGCACACACACACGTTGCATGGAACCCCTCAGAGGCCCTGCAGGCTTTAGCTATGTGTGAAGTGATGAAAGGTTTATGCCCCATCACTGATCCCCTCAGCATTACAGGTAATGATTGACTGACTTTGTCAGTGTCTAGAAAATGCACCTACACTTTATGAAGCTTTCAGTTAAATCATAACGGTATTTTTAATGGACTGCTAGAGTTAAAACTTCAAAAAGTCTCATTATTTTAACTATCTGAGGCTCCTGCTGTCCTCTGAACCATGTCTGAATTTAATTAAACAATCAAGGTAAGAAATATTTAAATCACCGCAGCCTGAGAAAGTCAAGGTTAGATAAGCAGTTGAGATATGGGTATTGGCAGCACCAGCCACTGCAGGTGGTGAATTTAACTAAAGTTAGACTTGATACCTCTAAAACTGTACTGACACTTAGTCCTCAGTGTCAACAGGTATCAACGTTTGCTCTTACTTTTTCTTAGGGGTCAATCATTAATATTTCTTTTCATCACTGGGGCTTGGTCAAGATGGATAAAGAATTTCTTCCAAACGAGAAAATAGCAATTTTGCCAGCAAATGGGAATAGATGAAGTAAAGAAAGGAGTAAGAAGCCCTGGTGGTGCAGCGGATAAGTGCTCAGCTGCTAACTAAGTAAAACGGCAGTTTGAACCCACTAACTGCTCCATGGGAGAAAAGACCTGGCGATCTGCTTCTGTAAAGATTACGGCCTAAGAAACCTTATGGGGCAGTTCTACTCCATCCCATGGGGTCACAATGAGCCAGAACCAACTTGACCACACACAACACCACCACCACAAAAGAAAGGAGCTCTAACTGTGGAAGAAGGAGAGTCCCATCCTAATAGAACTGACCTCCATGTAGTTATCAAATCCCTTTTGAGCACCTAATAGATAGAGAACATAGAGCAACAGACAGAGGAACTGAGAGCTTTGAAGAGTTAGTGTCTCCAGGACATGGAGAATATACAAAGGAGATATGCAAATAGATTGCATGTGCTAAGTAATAAAATGAGTGATGATAATAATGTTGTCGTTATTAGCTGCTGTTGAGTCGGCCCCTGACTCATGGCAATCCCATGGGACTGAGTAGAACTGCCCCATAGGGTTTCCTAGGCTGAGATTTTTATGAAAAGAGATATCTAGGTCTTTTCTCCCGAAGAACCACTGGGTGAGTTTGAACTGCTGACCTTTCAATTAGTAACCAAATACTTAACCTTTGTATAACAATAATAATGACATTAATTATAGTAATACCTGCTGTTTGTGGACCACTTTTTGTAAAATTCACAAAGGAATTTCACATTTATCTCAAACATATGAACTGTAGATAAGAGAAAAAACCTGGGACAATGAAGCATATTGCCTTTATTACCTTGTTGTTGTTAGGTGCCATCGAGTCGGTTCTCACTCGTAGTCACTGTATGAACAACAGAAGGAAGCCCTCCTGGTCCTGCGCCATCCTCACAATCCTTGTTATTCTTCAGCCTATTGTTGCAGCTGCTGTGTCCATCCAACTCCTTGAGAGTTTTCCCCTTCTTCAGTGACCCCCCACTTTACCAAGCATGAAACCCTTTAGGAACCGATCCCTCCTGATAACATGTCCAAAGTATGTGAGATGTAGTCTCATCATCCTTGCTTCTAAGGACCATTCTGGTTATACTTCTTCCCAGACAGATTTGTTCAATTTTTTGTCAGCCCATTCAGTATTTTTCACCAACACCACAATTCCAAGGTGTCAATTCCTCTTGGGTCTTCTTTATTCACCATCCAGCTTTCACATGCATATGAGGCGATTAAAAACACCATGGCTTGGGTCAGGCACACCTTAGTCTTCAAGGTGATGTCTTTGTTTTTTTAATGGATGTTTGCAGCTGTTTCTTCTCATTTTCAGTCGTGCCACATCAGCAAATGAAGGTCCCAAAAGCTTGACTCCATCCACCTCATTAAGGTCAACTCTCCTTTGAGGAGGCAGCCCTTCCCCAGTCGTCTTCTGAGTGCCTTTCAACCTCAGGGGCTCATCTTCCGGCACTGTATCAGACAATGGTCTGCTGCTATCCATAAGGTTTTCACTGGCTGATTCTTTTCAGAAATAAACTGCTGGTTCTTTCTTCCTAGTCTGTCTTAGACTGGAAGCTCACCCGAAACCTGTCTACCATGGATGACCCTGCTGGTATATGAATACTGGTGGCATAGCTTCCAGCATCACAGGAACACGCAAGCTACCACAGCACAACAAACTGACAGATGCATGGGAGTTTACTACCTTAAAAAAACAAACTGCCATCGAGTCGATTCCGACTCATAGCGACCCTATAGGACAGAGCAGAACTTAGGGGGTGCCATATGCTGAACAGTCAGTAAATTTATGTGAATGGAACGGGTGCAGTGTGTGATCCAGTTGTGAGGGAGGAGTGGATGAAGTGTAAATATTTCATGCTAGTTGTTGACTGTGATAACTACTTCAAATGGGAAAGGCCATGACAGATAAGAAAGTAATAAAAAATACTGAATTTTAGTAGGATTGAAAACAAAGCACATTTATTCAGTTGGTTTGTTTCATGAATATTATTAATTGAAGAATTACACACCTAATGACTCAATAGAACTTGTTAATGCTGGGTGCCATCAAGCTGATTCTGACTCACAGAGACCCCGTGTGACAGAGTAGAGCTGTCCCATAGAGTTTCCTAGGCTGTAATCTTTATGGGGGCAGATCACCAGGTCTTCCTTCGGCAGAGATGCTGGATGGATTCTAACTGCCAACCTTTCTGTTAGCAGGCAAGCACTTAACCACTGGCCGACAGGGCTCCTTTCTAGCAGCGAGCTCCAAGCCAAATCAGTTTTTAGAGTTCCATACCTAGGAGTTCGAAAGTGCTTTTACGTCTAGTAGAATTTTTATTATAACACAAATATAAAACAATCCAATTTCAAAGGTGAATTTTAATTTTTCAAGGTTTGTTTTTTTTTCATTCGGATGACATTATTTGGGGTGGAAAAGTGTGTCTTCATGCCTTGAAGCCATAGGTTTTCTAATCTTTAAGTCAAAGAAAGACTTTAGCTAACGTCTATCCAATTTCTTCTATTAAGTTTGTTTCCGTCGCAACACTTCTTGTGACTTAGGCTGGGGAATCTGACCTAAAAATAGAAATTGCTACGAACTAGTGTTTGAATTTGCTGGAAGAGGGAGGTGGAGAGTCTGGAACCAGACGCCAGGAGATGTGCTCCCCTATAGTAGGCAGAATGGAGCTAGGCTTGTACTCTTAAGCCAGAGGTGCAAGGAGACTTTTCTGGTCATACTGAAACACTGACTCTCAACCTACCATTTGCATGGTGCAGGTATTGGAAAACCAGCTCAGGCATGCTGAGGGCTGAGCTGCACATTTTAGAGAATGTCTACTCTGGGCGTGAATTTGAAAAAGCCATTTGCTAAGGGAAATGGTGCGATTTGATGGGTAAGGTGCTGTGGCTAGGATTCCCGACACAGCTCAGCTCTCCCACAGCCTGCAGGGACCTGGGACCATCACCTGGTCTCTCTTACCTAGTTCTCCCATCTGCAAACCCAGGAGAGGCCCTGGCACGTCTATGCAGGTGCATACTCAGTTGTGTTATTTGAGCTGAACATTCCTCTTCTATAAAATCTGCTTAAATAGTGCAGATGTGTTTTCACTGCAGACAGCATTAATATAATATTAAAACACATTGACTATGCCAAGGATTATTTATGATCCATCATTCTGTCTCCTGTCCTTTCCCGCGTTTGTGAACTCATTCACTCGGCACAATTGCATTCTGTGGGCAAGGCACTGTGTAGGATCCTATGAAGAGACCAGTGCCCCATGCCCTCCAAAAGACTGCTGTTGTTAGTTTCCATCAAGCCAGCTCTGACTCATGGCGACCCCATGTACAACTGAATGAAATGTTGCTGGGTTCTGCACTATCTCCTTGATTGTTGTTATGCTCAAATCCATTGTTGTGGCCACTGTATATTTTGAGTGCCTTCCGATCTGGGGGGCTCGTCTTCCAGTACTATACTGGACAATGTTCTGTTGTGATCCATACGGTTTTCATTGGCAAATTTTTGGAAGTATATCTCCAGGCCTTTCTTCCTAGCCTGTCTTTGTCTAGAAGTTCTGTTAAAACCTGTACACCATGCGTGACCATGCTGGTATTTGAAATCCCAGTGGCATAGCTTCCAGCATCACAGCAACACACAAGCCAACACAGTACAACCAGCTGACAGATGGGTGCTGGTCCAAAGATTAGAAAAAAAATTAGAAGAGAAGATAAAATAGACATGCCATCAAGGAATCAAGCAAAGAGAGTTGTAGACATTGAGAGATGCCACAGTGGGGTAGATCAGCAAAATCTTCATAAAAGAAGCAGAATTGGCTTCACTACCAGTTAGCTTGATAACACCATTTGGCTCAACTGTATTCAACTGGCAACGTTAGATGCCCATTCAAGCATTCAGTGGTGATGTGGGTACCCACAGATTTATGGCCATGCTTTTTAGTCGACCTAGGCACCTCCAGCCAAGACAAGGAGGCACTGGGGGACTTCACGGACTTGTGGAATATTGGAACACTTGATCCCTTAAAGAGCATGTGGTCCTCTACCCTTTGGAAGCCCTGGAAGCTCAAAGGGTCAGTTCTTATCAATTTTATTTTTACCGTCATTCTTATTACTGTTTTTTTTTTGTTGTTGTTGTTCCTATTTCCAAAAAGTATTTGAAATTCATGGCCCTTTTCCAAATTCCTTATCTATACATACACACACACACATCTTGACATCTAGATGAATGATTTGACCAAGAGCACATTTGAATCAGGGGAAGATTTGATTGTGTCCTTGGCCACATGCACTGCACCAGGCATTCTGTAGAGTTTAGAAAGAGGGTTTTATTATCCCACTTTGTAGGTGAAGAAACTGAGACTTGGGGGGTTAATTAAATTGCCCAATATCAAACTGCTTGTGAATGGCAGAGCTAAGTCTCTGGTCAAGGTCCACCTACCTCCACTGCTCTGTCCTCTCCAGGTATCTGACTTCCTCCAGCACCTGATTCCCACTTGAGTGCTCTGCCCACCTCAGCCTCTCACCTCTCATGGAGGATGAGTTGTGCTTCCGAAGAAGCCCATGTTGGAGTTCTGGACTTCTAGGTCTCACCTGAGCTCACCATCATCATGCCAAGGGTGTAATTTACCATCCAGGTGATCTATATGGATGTTTCATTTCCTTAAACAATCTTGCCTGAACAGCCTGAAATTATTAGTACAGCCTCTAAAAGTATGTGGTTGTTCATTATTCTGGGGGTATACTTCCTAATGAATAGATACTTCTTCATGTATATGACTCATTTAAGGAAGTACTGTGGAAGACATTAACAGCATCTGACATTGAATATAATTATCAAGTCCAAAATAATCTAAAATTGCATTATATTTGGGTATTTAAATCAGCTGAAAGACTGTCCTTTGTTCATTCAACAAACATGAGTGGAGAACCTGTTAAGGACCAGTGAGTCCATGGGCCCTGGAGTTGTAAGGATATGTAACAACAAGCTCTATCGCTTAGAAGCTTACAGTCTAATGGGACGGCAGAGACAGAACATACGAATCACTTAACCATATGGGCCATCTTCGTTTGCTAGGGCTACTGTAACAAAAATACCTCAAGTGGGTGACTTTAAAGAACAGGAATTAATGTTCTGGAGGCAAGGAATCCAGATTCAAGGCTCCAGCAGGGTTGTGCTCTGTCTGCTCTCAATTCTTCCTGGTCTATTTCAGCTTCTGGGAGCCTCAAGGCATTTCTTGGCATTCCTTGGCTTGTAGATGGATCTTCACGTGGAGTCTTCCCAGTGTTTGGATCTCTTCCTGTTTTTGCTGCTCTTTTTGTAAGAAACCACTCAGACAGGTTTAGAACCAGGACCCACCCTACTCCTATATGACCTCACTAACGTAACAAAAACCTTGTTTCCAAACAGGGACACTTTCACAGGTACAGGGGTTAGGTTTTCAACATATTTCTTTGGGGAACACAATTTAATCCATAATGTGGGGTGATAACTGCTTTGAATAAAGCGTTATGGTGCATAAAGACAAAAAAAATTTTATTTGGCATACGTAACTTGAATAGTAATTATACAAATACCAACCTTATCTTCAAAATGTGTTCTATTCATTCTTCCATGACATTATTAATGTTAATATATAATGGGATCCCTGTGTGGTGTTTTCATGCCAATGTTCTGGAATCTGTTGCATTCATCATTCTCACCGGTTGGAATGAATCACAACCCATAAGAGAGTGCTGTGGGGATTTGGGTGGGCATCTAACATGGGTAAACTGTTAGAATATATCCAAGATGTCAGATCCTAACTCCCAACCCACTATCCCAGAATCTACCAAGGTGGGCTCCAGATAGCCTTCTTGTGAAGCGTATTTCTCAGATGACGTTGCCACTCAGCAAAGTTTGAGAATCAATGCTAGAAAGAAGAAATGAAAAATAACTTTAATGGAAAATTTTAAGACAGAGCTATTTTGACCTACAAGTCCCCAGACCTGAGACACTGTGACTTTGAATTACTTAGAAATGTATACCCACATGGTAGCCAATTTCTCTTGGGCCAGTTGCTGAAACATAATATGTCTTTTTCGTAGTCAGGTCAAGGGCCAGCCAGGGAGGGTTTCATTTCTATCACTTTCTCCCCAGGGCTGCCTCACATCCGTGATTTCAGTTTGAAACCTTTCCACAGCCATGACACATTGCTCTTGCCATCTGGTCACCCTGGCTGTGATTAATGGCTTTAAATAGAACTACAGAGGATGGGTGGAGGCAAAAATGACTAAATCCACATCACCCTTGGTACCCATCAGGAATTTTGCAGAAATTAGACAATGTTTGCATGCCAGATTCCTGGGATACACCCTTCAATCCTGCTTGGGTTACACTGTCGTGTGGGTCCTTCCTGGCTCTGGCATGGGAGTGTCAGTGTTCCAATCCCGGCTCTACCGCCTGCATGAGTTCTCTGTCTAATCCCCAGTCTCCTCCTCGTTATGTTATGCCTGCTTCCCAGGGTCCTGGTGGGACTAACATTAGAAAATATAGGTAACAGGCTCAGCCTAGTGTCTGTAAAATAGTGAAAACTTGGAAATGTTAGTTCTAATTTTTAGTGGCTGTCATGGATTGGGAAATCCTGGTGGTGTAGTGGTAAAGCGCTATGGTTGCTAACCCAAAGGTTGGCAGTTTGAATCCACCAGGTGCTCCTTGGAAACCATATGGGGCAGTTCTACTCTGTCCTACATTGTTGCTATGAGTAGGAGTTGACTCAACGGCAATGGGTTTGGTTTTGGTTTGGTCATGAATTGAAACGTGTCCCCTAAAAATATGTGTCAACTTGGTTAGGCCATGATTTCCAGTATTGTGTGATGTTCCTCCATTTTATAATTTGCCTACATGTTATAAATTATAATCTTTGCCTGTGGTTAAAGAGGATTAGGGTGGGATGTAACACCCTTGCTCATGTCACATTCCTGATCCAGTGTAAAGGGGGTTTCCCTAGGGTGTGGCCTGCACCACCTTTTATCTTACAAGAGATAAAAGGAAAGGGAGGCAAGCAGAGAGTTGGGGGACCTCATACCACCAAGAAAGCAGTGCCAGGAGCAGAGTGCGTCCTCTGGCCCTGAGGTTCCTGTGCTGAGAAACTCCTAGTCCAGGGGAAGATTGATGACAAGGAACTTCCTCCAGAGCCTACAGAGAGAGGAAGCCTTCCCCTGGAGCGGACACACTGAATTTGGATTTCTAGCCTACTTTACTGTGAGGAAATAAATTTCTCTTTGTTAAAGCTATCCACTTGTGGTATTTCTGTTATAGCAGCAGTAGATGACTAAAAGAGTGGCATTATTTAAACAGCTCTGGTTAAGCACATGGCTGCTAACCCAAAGGTCAACAGTTTGAACCCACCAGCATCTCCATGGGAGAAAGCAGACTGCCACATCTTGTAAAAAAAGGATTACAGCTTTGCAAACCCTACAGGACAGTTCTACTCTGTCCTATAGGGTTTCTATGAGTCAGAATGAACTCCATGGCAAGGATTTTTTGGGTTTTTTTTTAATAATTTTTATTGTGCTTTAAGTTTTTTTTTTAAGTGAAAGTTTACAAATCAAGTCAGTCTCTCATACAAAAACCCATATACACCTTGCTAAAAAAAAAAAAAATTTTTTTTTTTTTTATGCACTCCCAATTACTCTCCCTCTAATGAGACAGCCTGCTCTCTCCCTCCACTCTCTCTTTTCATGTCCATTTCGCCAGCTTCTAACCCCCTCCACCATCTCATCTCCCCTCCAGGCAGGAGATGCCAACATAGTCTCAAGTGTCCACCTGATCCAAGAAGCTCACTCCTCACCAGCATCCCTCTCCAACCCATTGTCCAGTCCAATCCACATCTGAAGAGTTGGCTTGGGAAATGGTTCCTGTCCTGGGCCAACAGAAGGTCTGGGGGCCATGACCACTGGGATCCTTCTAGTCTCAGTGAGACCATTAAGTCTGGTCTTATGAGAATTTGGGGACTGCAACCCACTGCTCTCCTGCTCCCTCAAGGGTTCTCTGTTGTGTTCCCTGTCAGGGCAGTCATCAGTTGTAGCGGGGAACCATCTAGTTCTTCTGGTCTCAGGATGACATAGTCGCTGGTTCATGTGGCCCTTTCTGTCTTTTGGGCTCGTAATCACCCTGTGTCCTTGGTGTTCTTCATTCTCCTTTGATCCAGGTGGGTTGAGACCAATTGATGCATCTTAGACAGCTGCTTGCTAACGCTTAAGGCTCCAGATGCCACTCTTCAAAGTGGGATGCAGAATGTTTTCCTAATAGATTTTATTATGCCAATTGACTTAGATGTCCCCTGAAACCATGGTCCCCAGACCCCTGCCCCTGCTGCGCTGGCCTTCGAAGCATTCAGTTTATTCAGGAAACTTCTTTGCTTTTGGTTTAGTCCATTTGTGCTGACCTCCCCTATATTGTGTGCTGTCTTTCCCTTCACCTAAAGTAGTTCTTATCTACTAATTAGTGAATGCCCCTCTCCCCCCCTCCTCCCTCCTCCCTCTCATAACCATGAAAGAATGTTTTCTTCTCAGTTTAAACTACTTCTCAAGTTCTTATAATAGTGGTCTTATACAATATTTTTCCTTTTGCAACTGACTAATTTCACTCAGCATAATGCCTTACAGGTTCCTCTATGTTATGAAATGTTTCACAGATTCCTCGCTGTTCTTTATGGATGTGTAGTATTCCATTGTGTGAATATACCGTAATTATCCATTCATCCGTTGATGGGCACCTTGGTTGCTTCCATCTTTTTGCTATTGTAAACAGTGCTGCAATGAACATGGGTGTGCATATATCTGTTCGTGTAAAGGCTTTATTTCTCTAGGATATATTCCAAGGAATGGGATTGCTGGATCGTATACTAGTTCTATTTCTAGCTTTTTAAGGAAGCGCCAAATCGATTTCCAAAGTGGTTGTACCATTTGACATTCCCACCAGCAGTGTAGAAGTGTTCCAATCTCTCCACAGCCTCTCCAACATTTATTATTTTGTGTTTTTTGGATTAATGCCAGCCTTGTTGGCGTGAGATGAAATCTCACTGTAGTTTTGATCTGCATTTCTCTAATGGCTAATGATCATGAACATTCCCTTATATATCTGTTAGCTACCTGAATGTCTCCTTTAGTGAAGTGTCTATTCATATCTTTTGCCCATTTTTTAATTGGATTATTTGTCTTTCTGCAGTTGAGTTTTTGCAGTATCATGTAGATTTTAGAGATCAGGCACTGATCAGAAATGTCATAGCTAAAAACTTTTTCCCAGTCTGTAGGTAGTCTTTTTACTCTTTTGGTGAAGTGTTTGGATGAGCATAGGTGTTTGATTTTTAGGAGCTCCCAGTTAGGGAGTTATCTAGTTTTTCTTCTACATTATTTATAATGTTTTTTATACTGTTTACATGGCAAGGTTTTTTTTTTGTTTTTTTGGTTTTAAGAATTTGGTATTCATTGGTATGCAGATGGTTAAGCACTGAACTACTAATGGAAAGGCTGGTGATTCAGATCTACCCATGGGTACCTCTGAAGAAATGCCTAGAGATCTACTTCCAAAAGATCAGCCTCGAAAACCCTGTGGAGGAGAGTTCTACTCCGATACACATGGAGTCGCTATGAGTCAGAATCAACTCCGCAGTAACTATGTTTTGTTAAGCAAAGAATTTAAGTGAAAAATCATGTCTTCGGCCCTAGCAACAAACAAAGGTTCTCAGGTCCCTTTCTTCCATTCATCATGGGATTCTTGGCTGGATAATGTCACCCAATCCAGTAACCAGATTGTTCTCCCTCTCCTGCCCTTACCCTTTCCTCTGTATCTCATTCCCTGGGGACTCTGCTATTGGCAAATCCATACAATAATTGGATAACGGACAGTAACAGGAAATAATGGCTTGTTGTCATTATGCGCTGAGTCCTTTCTGAGTCATAGCAGCACTATAGGACAGAGTAGAATGGCCCATAGGGTTTCCTAGGCTGTAATATTTACAGAAGAAGATGGGCAGGTCTTTTCATCCATGGAACTGCTGGGTTGGTTCAAACCACCAACCTTTCAGTTAGCAACCCAGTACTTCACTGTTTCACCACCAATCAAAAAAAAAAAAAAAAAACCCATTGCCATCCAGTCAATTTCAACTCATAGTGACCCTATAGGACAGAATAGAACTTCCCCATAGGGTTTCCAAGAAATGGCTGGTGGATTCAAACTGCCGACCTTTTGATTAGCAGTGAAATGCTTAACCACTGCACCACCCTAAAATCTGCCTCTTAAGGAGGTTTCCAGGGCTAAACAGATCTCCCAAGTTCCCCAGGCTCTCCTCCCAGGGTAGTTTGTTGTGCTCAGTGCTCCTCTGGGATAGCTGAAGGTGACAATGGAAAGCTTCTCTAAAGCTTTAGGAAGTGAAGGGGAAGAAGTAGACTTGGTGGTGGGGAAGGTGGCAACTCAGACGCAGATTCACACAGATGCAGGGCTACTGATTTTCGCAAGTGACAACAAGTGGCTGCTGATGGATATTGCAGGATTTGAAAACCTCTGGTGGTGTGGTGGTTAAAGTGCTTGGCTGCTAACTGAAAGGTCAGTGGTTCAAACCCACCAACTGCTCTGTGAGGGAACGATGTGGCAGTGTGCTTCCGTAAAGATGACAGCTTTGGAAATCCTATGGGTCAGTTCCGTTTTGTCCTATTTGTCACTATGAGTTGGAATCAACTCGATGGCAGTGAGTTTGGGTTTTGGCTTTTTGGTTATAGGGTTGGTCCCAGGTTGCTAGAGCCACTGTACCTTGTGAAGTCCCAATATACCAGGCCAAGATTGGAGCCCCAAAGTGGTCTGGTTTTTACGCAAGAGTAGCAGACACAGCTTCAAATAATGCCCATGGATAAACACAACCATAGCAACCCATGGGGTTTCCGTGGAATGGCTCTCTCCAAAGGGAAGAAGGGGGTAGGGCCAATACCTGTCTATCCGTTGGTACCTCCAGTGACTGAGAGGGAGCAGCACTGGGTGGGTGTAGAGACAGAATGTCAACACCACCATGAGCTTCAGCCCAATAGGACACAGCTATGCAGTAGTGGCGTTGTTGTTAGTTGCCAGTGAGTCAACTCCAACACATGGTGACCCCATGTGTGCACAGTAAAACGGTTTTCCACAGGGTTTTCAAGGCTGTGATCTTTCAGAAACAGATCTGCAGGTCTGTCTTCCAAGGACCCTCTGGCTGGGTTCAAGCTGCCAACCTTTGGGCTGATAGTTGAGTGCTTAGCTGCTGTACCACCCAGGGATAGTGGCATACACATTTAAGCAACTCAGTGGGTCTAGGAATGCCTGAATACTTTCCACTTTGGGACTGGTATAATGTTTTGTTTGCCCTGGTGGCACAAAAGTTAAGCACTCAGCTGCTAATCAAAGGGTCAGCAGTTCGAACCGACCCAGCGGCTCTGGAGGAGAAAGACCTGGAGATCTGTCCCCATAAAGATTACAGCCTAGGAAAACCTATAGGGCAGTTCTGTTCTATCCTATAAAGTCACTATGAATGCGAATGGATTCAAAGGCGCCCAACAACAGTGCATAGAGGGAAGGGAGTCTTTACAATGGTGACATAAGTTTTCTAGACAGCATGAGGTCATTTAAGCTTTTCTTTGGTTTGAAAGAATCTCCCCTCTCTCGTAGCTTCGGCATGGTCCATGATGGAGAAGGGAATGTATGCAAAAAGTCTGAGGGCAACATCATGTCGCCTACGTTGGCCGGACGCAATGGAGTCTTCTCCTGGTCACCCTGCAGTCGCCAGTATCTGCACAAATTTCTAAGGTAGGAACTCCTCCAGCTACTCAGGCCAGTGCTCTCCCTCAGCCATGCCTGCCTGCTGCTTGTTTGGCCTGTTCGTACTGAGAGAGTCCAGAAAGCCATAGGCTCAGGTGTGACATCCAAAGGTGCTTTCTGTTTGAAGGTGGCTGCCAGACATGTTCTTACAGCCTCAAGCCCTGCTGTCTTAATACAACATCACTTGGCCTTAAGACTCAAAGGAAGCTGATAGGACATATACCAAATTAAAGTATGTGTCACTAACCTTTTTTTTTTTTAAATTCTCACTTCTGTAACAATATAACTTCAGACACTAACTAGGGCGGTGGAACATGTTTACATCAGTGTACATGATAATAATGTGTAGCTCACTTTTCTTTCTTTTTCTTTTTTTAACAAAATGCATGTTTTATTTGGTGAAAAAAACTTGGGTAGACACTTTAACCAGGCTCTAAAATACTGTAATTAGAATATTTTTAGAAAATTCATTATAAAACAAATTCGTTTCGTGTTTAGAACATAAGAAAGAAGGGGCTTGGCCTCTGAATAAGGAGTCAGTAGATTTGAAACTGTTCGAGAAAGAAGGTACTTTAAGACGCCACCGTAGATCAGCTAGTCAGACAGTCACCCAAAATTTAATGACTTTGAGTTTAAAGTTTGGCATAAGCCTTAAACCTAAGCTTTTTTTTTTTTTTTTGACCCATCTCACATCTAGCACAGGGTGGTAGGGCTCTGCTCCATGCAGTCACTCAGGGACCCAGGTTCCTGCATCCCGTGGTCTTCCATGTGCTGGGACCTATTCTTCCTTTGTGGTCAGCTGGTACTGGAGAGAGAGAGCACTTGGAGGGTGTGCAGGACAAGGGATGGAGTTCCTGGAAGTAAGGACTCAGTCAGCAGCCCCCCAAACTGCAGGGGGGCTGAGAAATGCTGTGAAGGTTGTTACAGAGCAGGCCGTCTGTACTGCCTCAACACTCCCAGGATGTACGTCACAGGTGAAGTGACTAGGCCTTAGTGGGTGGGATCAGCCAGTCGGGCGCAGAACTGAGGGGAGAGCCCAGACATTCTGCGCTTTACATCTGTTGACTGTCCTCTGATCCAAAGGCAATGGATACAACCTACAGAGGAAAAGCAATGCTGTTGCAATCTTAGCCATTATTTTTAGCTTTATCGGCAGGTACTTTACAAAACAGTTGTTGTGTTGGCTTGAGTTGTCCAGTCAATTACAAGCCATAGTGACACCATAGGACAGGGTAGAACTGTCCGTAGGGTTTTCTAGGCTGTAATTTTTATGGTGACTGGAAGAGGTCCATATTTGTGCCCATTCCAAAGGAAAGTGATCCAACAGAACGTGGGAATTATTGAGCAATATCATTAATATCACACAAAAGTAAAATTTTGCTGAAGATAATTCAAAAACTGTTGTAGCAGTACATCAACAGGAAACTGCCAGAAATTCAAGCTGAAGTCACAAGGGGATGGGGAATGAGGGATATCATTGCTGATGTCAGTTGGATCTTGGCTGAAAGCAAACAATACCAGAAAGATTTTAGTTGTGTTTTATTGAATATGAAAATGCATTTGACTGTGTGAATCATAAAAAATTACGAATAACCTTGCAAAGAATGGGCATTCCAGAACTCTTAATTGTGTTCATGTGGAACCTGTACATAGACCAAGAGGTAGTCATTTCAACAGAACAAGGGGATACTACGTGGTTTAAAGTCAGGAAAGGTGTGTGTCAGGGTTGCATCATTTCACCATACTTATTCAATCTGTATGCTGAGCAAATAATCTGAGAAGATGGACTATACGAAGAAGAATGGGGCATCAGGATTGGGGGAAGACTCACTAACAGCCTGAAATATGCAGATGGCACAAACTTGCTTGCTGAAAGCAAAGAACACTTGAAGCATTTACTGATGAAGATCAAAGACAACAGCTTTCAGTATGAATTACACCTGAACATAAAGACAAAGAAATACTCAACCTGGACCAATAAGTAACGTAATGATAAACAGAGAAAAAACTGAAGTTGTCAAGGATTTCACTTTACTTGGATCCACATTCAATGCCCATGGAAGCAGCAGTCAAGAAATCAAAGGACAGATTACACTGGGCAAATTTGCTGCAAAAAGACTTCTTTAAAGGGTTCAAAAGCAAAGATGTCACTTTGAGGACCAAGGTGCACCTGACCCAAGCCATGGTATTTCTAATGACCTCATATGCATGTGAAAGCTGGACAATGAATAAGGAAGACTGTTGAAGAACTGATGCCTTTGAATTATGGTGTTGGGGAAGAATATTGAATATACATATTATGGACTCCCAGAAGAACAAAGAAGTCTGTCTTGGAAGAAGTACAGCCAGAGTGCTCCGTGGAAGTAAGGATGGCGAGACTATCTCATGTACTTTGTACATGTTATCAGGAAGGACCAGTCCCTGGAAAAGGACATCATGCTTGGTAAAGTAAAGGATCAGTTAAAATTGAGGAAGATCCTCAACAAGGTAGACTGATGTAGTGGCTGCAACAATGGGCTCAAGCATAACAAGGATTGTAAGGATGGTGCATCGTTCTGTTGTACATACGGTCACTATGAATCAGAACTGACTTGACGGCATCTAACAACAACATGCACGATGTCATATAGTGTTTACAGGTATTAATATAATAAGAAAAACCTTAATAGAAAGGACCTCAGTGTGTACATGTAGGTACACATGTGGCCTCCTACTTCAGCCCCCTGAACCTCCTCTCTTTGGGCCCAGCACCAGCATGATTCCATCCTGGGCCACGTTCACAGGTATCAGAGCCATGACCTTTCTCTTTTCCCTTCTGTTTCTCTGCCATGACGTAATGCTGGCAGGTGAACAGGTGCCAAACGTGAAGATGCAACCACGTGGTTCATGAACTGCATTGGCTTGGACAGAGTAGGAGAAGAAGAGCTAGGTTAACGGCACTCAGAAAGCCCCCAGCCTAGCATGCCAAGTAGCCACCTTCCGAGTGTTGGCAACTTACAGAATATGTTCTGTGGCCAAAACTAAGAACTGGTTATTCCAACCTAAGAGTCAAGGATGAAGTGTTCTATCTCTACTGTATTTGTAGCCATCACTCGGTGGTGCAGTGATTAAGAGCTACAGCTGCGAACCAAAATATTGGCAGTTTGAATCCACCAGTTGCTACTTGGAAACCCTATGGTGCAGTTCTGTTCTGCCCTATATGGTTGCCATGAGTCGGAATCAGCGGCAATGGTTTTTTGGGAGGGTTCACTCCATGTTCAACTGGCCTCTGCTTGTTTCACTGGTTCCTATTGTTGGGTTCTGCTTTTGATTTTTTTTTTTGCCCCCCCCCCCGGCCCCAAATTAAACCATATTGTTTCTAGAACACTATTTGAACAGGATCATACTAGTATTTTTTTGTCAATTTTTGTCAGTTTGAAGTCCCTGGGTGATACAAATGGTAAACATGCTCAGCTGCTAACCAAAAAGTTGTAGGTTAGAGTCTACCGAGAGGCTCCTCTGAAGAAAGGACTGGTGACCTACTACTGAAAAGTCAGCCACTGAAAACATGATGGAGCACAGTTCTACCCTGTCACACGCAGGCTTCCCCACGTGTTGGACATGTTACCACCCAGAGGAGCGATGGTTGTTTCCATATTTTGTGCCTCCCAGAATGAGTGAGAATTTTGTGGGCAATATCAGTATCCTGGTAATATAAACCCGCACTCTAGGAATTACATAAAATTCCTGTACATCATAGGAAAGATAAAAGAATTCCATCTCTTTTGTTTCTGTTCTTACAAAGGCAATGCTAATATAAGCATACAAAGGACAGTAATACTTTGAGTTACATATAGCACTTGTTCTCGTACGGTATTTGCATAAAGTTAAGTTGGTCATTGGTAGCACTGCTTTTAGCTCTTAGGATTATTAGTTCTGCTTTTACTATTTCTTGCAGCTGATCAAATTTGTATGTGTGTGTATATAAAAGATACAATGAAGAAGAACATTCTTTTTAGGCTCATAAGGCTCTTATTTGTAGTAATAAGGAAAACTTGGAGTTTTCTATATAGCAAATCCTTTTTATAATTTTCTAGATCCTTTTTCAAAAACATTTTAACTCTTTCTACTTACTGGTTACAATGAAAATATGTGGTTTTTTGTTTGTTTTTAATTTTTGACATATGCTGTGAAGTTGGAAACCAAGAGCATAGAGAATTGCATGTATGTGGGAATCAGCATTATGAGAAAATGCCAGAAAAGCCTTGAAACTGCCAATAAATATAGAAGAACTCATGGAGAGTGGATAGTTATGTACTCAGAGAGGAGTCATTCTGAGGGCATCGAATAGGGGCTCTAATCTTCCAAACAGAATGTGGTTTTACTAAGAGTGATTATTAAGATGGTGAACTAATAACCCATTTTTCTTCTGTGATAGTGGAACAACTAAAATGTACACTCAGGTATATTTATTAGTTTTTGGCTAATCATTAAACCTTTCTGCAGAAATTCTGTAATAAAACTGTATTTTCAGGAATTTTACTCATTTTGTAGATTACATGATAATAAGTTAATACGTAAGGTATTACACAGTCACACATTTGTCTCTTTAAAAAATAAGTTTCCTTTGAAATCTGCTTATTGTCAAGTTCACTACAAAGCTGACTTTATTTGAGGTGACCAGTTGCAAAGTGAACGTTTCTACAAATAGTGTGTTAATACTGATTTTCCCTTGGTATAAGAAATCTGAGCATCTGTTTTCTAACGTGTTTGCTACTTCCTGATTTCTAAGTGATCAAAAAATTGTGATATTCTCCACAATGACACGGTTGTTGGATATGGTCCCAACAATGACTAAGCTTAAATGGCCAACTTTTGCAGATGATTCTGCTCTCCTTAATTAGCAGCCTAGTGTTTGGTACATGGAAAATACATATATATATATATATATATATATATATATATATATATATATATATATATATATATATATATATATATCAATTGGACTTCAGTTGTCAGCACAGCTTGTCCTTATTCTTCCTAGAGTTTTGAAGGACAGATGCTAGTTTGGAGTAAATGCATCAACCGAGTCAAGAAAGATTTATGTCATTTCCTATTCACAGATGGACCTCATGACAACTACTCATGTCTGTGTCTAGGAGGCTCATGACTTACTTAGGGAAATTTTAGATCATTATTTGAATTTAATGACAACATAGACTCATCTTCTATATACTTTTTAAAAACTTGAATCATGAACTACAAATCAGTGAATGTACCTACTCTCTGAACACATGTTGTCATAAGCGTCCTTAGGTGACCGACACATAGAAAAACTATGTACAACAGAACTAAACACTGCCCGGTCCGGCACCATCCTCATGATCATTGTTATGCTTGAGCTTATTGTTGCAACCACCGTCTCAGTCCATCTTGTGGAGGGTCTTCCTCTTTTTTCACTGACCCTTCACTTTACGAGGCATGATTTCCTTCTCCAGGGACTGGTATTTCCTGATAACATGTCCAAAGTATGTGAGACAAAGTCTCATCATCCTCCTTTCTAAGAAGCATTCTGGCTGTACTTCTTCCAACACAAATTTGTTCGTTCTTTTGGCAATCCATGGTATATTCAATATTCTTCATCAACATCACAACACAAAGTCATTAATTCTTCTTTGGTCTTCCTTATTTTTTGTCCGCTTTCCCATGCATATGAGGCAATTGAAAACACTTGGATAAGGCTCACCTTAGTACTCAAAGAGACATCATTGCTTTTTAAAACTAAAGAGATCTTTTGCAGCAGATTTGCCCAGTGCAATGTGCCATCTGATTTCTTGACTGCTGCTTCCTTGAGGGTTGATTGTTGTTGTTGCTAAGTGCCAACCAGTCGATTCTGACTCATAGAAACCCTATGTACATCAGAGCTAAACACTGCCCAGTCCTACACCATCCTCAAAATCTTTGCTATGCTTGAGCCCTCTGTTCCAGCCATTGTATCAATCCATCTCACTGAGGGTTTTCCTCTCCTTCGCCGACCCACTATCCTACCAAGCATGATGTCTTTCTCCAGGGATTGATCCCTCCTGATAACATGTCCAAATATGTGAAATGAAGTCTCATCATCCTTGCTTCTAAGGAGCATTCTGGTTGTACTTCTTCTAAGACAGATTTGTTCATTCTTTTGGCAGTCTATGGTCTATTCAATATTCTTTGCTAACGCCATAATTCAAAGGTATCAATTCTTCTTTGGTCTTCCTTATTCATCATCCAGCTTTCACATGGATATGAGGTGATTGAAAATACCACGGCTTGGGTCAGGTACACCTTTAGTCTTTAAGGTGATATCTTTGCTTCTGAACCCTTTAAAGAGGTCTTTTGCAGCAGATTTTCTCAATGCAATTAGCCTTTTGATATCTTGACTGCTTGGAGTGGGAAACGGTTTTTGAAATGTTGTTGGGGTACCTCTGGTATTCCTTTTTTTGAGGGGTACCTTGGATCCATGGTGGTGCAGTGGTTAAGAGCTATGTCTGCTAACCAAAAGGTTACATTTTGATATCATCAGCCTCTCCTTGGAAACTCTATGCGGCAATACAACTCAGTTCTATAGGGTCACCATATAACTCTACAGCAAGGAGTTTTGGGCCCTCTTCTTTTTAAATTAAATAATTTAATAAATTTTACTTCTATTTTGGTATAACATATATGAAGAATAGTACAAAACTGTAAAGGCACAGCTCAATGGATTTTCACACAGTAAACACAGCACTGTAACATTGACAAGATCAAGGTAAGGAAAATGGTAAGCACCCTAGAGCCCTTAGCTTGTCCCACTCTATTTAATCCCACCTCCTCCTCAGAGGAAAGCACTCTTCTGACTTGGAACATCATAGATTAGTTTTTGCTTATTTTTTAACTTCCTGTGAAAGGAACCATTCGTTACGTACTTTTCTGTGCCTGGTGTCTTTAGCTATACATTGTTATGAGATTCATCTTTGTTACATGCTGTAAATGTAGCAGTGACTTACTTTTTTTTGCTATATAGTATTTCATTGTAAGAATATACTACAAATTATTATTCCACTCTGTTGGTGATAGGCATTTGAGTTTATGATTTGGGGCTATTACAGGAATGTTACTATGGATATTATTTGCTGTGCATATGTTCATAAGTCCTTGAATTGTTGTTGTTGTTGGGTGCTGTCAAGTCAGTTCTAACTCACAGCAACCCTATGTACAACAGAATGAAATGCTGCCTGGTCCTGTGCCATCCTCATAATTGTTGCTATGTTTGCACCCATTTTTGCAGCCACTGTGTCAGTCCATCTTGTTGAGGGTCTTCCTCTTTTTTGATAACCCTCTACTTTACCAAGCATGATGTCCTTCTCCAGGGACTGGTCCCTCCTGATAACGTGTCCGAAGTACATGAGACAAAGTCTCGTCATCCTCTCTTCTAAGAATCATTCTGGCTGTACTTCTTCCAAAACAGATTTGTTCCTTCTTCCAGAAGTCCATGTGTTCTTCGCCAACACCGTAATTCAAAGGCATCAATTATTCTTTGACCCCCCTATTCATTGTTCAGATTTCGTATGTATATGAGGCAATTGAAAATACCATGGCTGGGGTCAGGCTCACCTTAGCACTCCAAGTGACATCTTTACTTTTTAACATTTGAAGGAAATCTTTTGCGGATTTGCCCAATGCAATATGTCATTTGATTCCTGACTGCTGCTTACATGGGCATTGATTGTGGATCTAAGTAAAAGGAAATCTTTGACAACTTCAGTATTTTCTTAGGAGTGAAATTTAGGTTTGTACATATATAGGTTCGGCATCAGTGGACACAGCCAAAGAACTTTGCAGAGTGGTTGTGCAATGTTTCACTCCCACAAGCAGTTACAAGCTTCCAGATGGCTCCAAATCATTGCCAATAGCCATCTTGTTGATCATTGTTATTTTAGCCCTTCTCGTAGGTACGTAGTGGTGTCTCAGTATGGTAACCACTGAGATTGAATGCCCTGCTATGTGTTTGATGGCCACTTGAATAACATTTTCACTGGTGTTGCTTGATAAACAGGAGTTTTTACTTTTAATGGATTACAGAATATCCACACTTTCCGTTTAAGATTAACTCAGCTGAAAAATACCTTTGCCCACTGTAATGTCTGCATTTATCTTCCCGTTGATCTCATGGAAGTGTTATTGTTTTACCTAATGCATGTAAACCACCTGCTTTTTGTGTATGGTCTGCAATGGGTCAAGATGCCTTTTGTCCATCTGAATATTTTGGTGAATTATTTGCAGTATGGCTTCAATGATTTTCCTTTCTCCACCCAAACTCTTCTTGCATCTAGTTCTGTGATGACGTTTTCCATCTTGCCTTCTATTTTCTTGAAACTTTTAATCACAATAATTTTAAATTTTTGACTAATCCCCTCTCCTATAGGTCTGTTTCTATTATTGGTATCTTATTTGGGATTTCAGTCATTTTGTCTCACTTCCTAGTACACTGTGGGATAACATGTCCAGATTGACCACACCATGACTGTAAGACAGTGCTCCAAACCTGCGTGTATCTGATTTCTAGATAGCCAGGAGGCCATTAGAAAAAGGGCACTAAGAACTAATATGGATTGCTCCATAAACATCATGTCCTTCCCATCAGCACCTGAACACACTTTATTTAGCACATGGAAAGCGGCTTTTATCACTTACAAGAATCAGACAGCATACAGCAGGAAAAGCTCCATCATGAGCAGTCCCCCTGGTTCAGAAGCTGCTGGGCAGAGATAACGATTCTTCCTCACACACCCCACTTGTGCCGTGGGTGAGGGGCTTCAATGGAACCCCATCTACTGCTGGTCTCCCCCGGCCAGGTAGGCCCACTTAGGAGGCCTGTAAGTTTAGCTATGTGTGCCCCACCTGCACCATAGCTGAGGAGACTCAGAAAACTTCCTCTCCCAGCTATTTTATACCCCAGCCTACCTTGATTAATTTTATCTTTTTAACCTTTCTAACAAACATCCTACTGCATCATGCCCCCTTGACTTCCTGAGGGGGATAGTTAGGCCAGAATTGTATCTTTTCAATCTTGCTAACAAACATCAGGCCTCAGTAGGGAGAATGGGGGTGGTGGGGGGGTGTAGGGAGAGGGCTTGTTCTGAGGCCTAAAGAAGCCAACAGGGAGAGGAACGGAGAAAACCACAGCCACCTGGCCTGTCTGAAGGAGTTACTCCTCACATACACTTAGTAATTTTGGACAAATGATGGAAATGGTTTATGAAAAATTTTAAAGGCATAAAGTGCTGGATGGTATTGTCTCCTCCAAATAGCAATTGCTTTCATTTCTAGTGGACAGGAGCGGGGCAGCTTATTTGAATCTACTTTGCGATTCGGCTAGTAAAACCTGGCCTTCAGTCTTCCTAAAATGGCCTACTTCAGGTCAACCCTCACTCCTACCACGGCTTCGGTCAGAATCCTCTCATGTTTACCACGGCCCCTCCTTTTTGTCAGGCCCTGAATGCTAGTTTTCATTTTCCCAGACCCAAAAGACTTCCAGAACTTTGCTTGGCTTCCTAGCCTCTCCATGACAACTGCGCTCTCCGCCATTTAGCTTCTTGGCAGTTTCCTGGGATGCATCAACTTCCTTGAGAATAAAAGTAGCACTGAGAGTTGGACTCACTTCTGTCCTTTTCTCTAGAAATGTCCATCCCTCTTGTCCTTTCAAGAGCTCCTTGGAAACTCTATGGGGCAGTTCTACTCTGTCCTATAGGGTAGCTATGTCCTTTCAGGGAGCCTAGTGGCACAGTGGATAAGAGCTTGGCTGCTAACCAAAAGGCTGGCAGTTCAAATCCATCAGCTACTCCCTGAAACCCTATGAGGTATCTCTACTCTGTCCTGTAGGGTTGCTACCAGTTGGAATTGACTTGATGGCAACAGATTTTCTTTGTCCTTTTTACTTTAGTAACTCTCTGATGCCTATAGAATGATCGGTTAGATGCGATCTAGTCCACCAGAGTCAGAAACGGAAGTCTCCTTTGCATTAAGTTTTAAGGCTGAATAATCAACAGGTTGCACATACACAAACTAAAAATTTCTGAACCTATGGACAATTTTTGTTTTTATTCTTGTGCCCAAGCCAATTTATTTAATTGATATTTCCTAGTTTTCTGTCCTTGGCATAGAAATATTACTGCCAGTCCCAATCAAACTTTGTGAGAGAGATAATGAGGAACATCTAACTAGAATATAGAAATCATTTGTGATCCATTAAAAGGAGGAGTATGGAATCCCAGAGCTGATGAATCATCCTGAGTTAAAGCAAACATTTTTGTCTTTGGGTCAATTATACTTTTATTCATCTCTTTTTTTTTTTTTTTACTTGTAAGTATAGTCCTGAATTATGATCATAGCAACAATAATAGGCAAGGCATCTATAGGGCTCCCACAACGAGCCAGTCACTGATCTTAACACTTACCATATTATCTGATTTAATCTATCCCTCTTAGTTTGCCCTTACAAGCTTTCTGAGCTCCTTGCTCACAGAGTTATTATCTCATCCAGAGTGCCTGGTGTCGTCCCTCATCTTTGCTGTACATGGACCTCAACTGAGAGCATGTATCAGAATCATCTGCGGTGGGATTTTCTGTCCTATTGGGGGTTGTTTTTTTAAGTATTGACTTCTGGGCTTCAAGGCAGTAGAAGCCAGGATGGGAATCCCAGTGTCTGTGTTTCTTAGACGTTCCAGCGGAGGGTCCAGTTCACACTCAAGGTGGACAGCCCCATAAAGCAAAGTTTGTGGGATGTGTGAGCACACTTACCAACTTATTGTGATTACAGCTTTATTGGCTTATTAACATTTATTGATGGATGTAACTGCTATCTGCAAACATAAAAAATTATAAAGTACTGTTTGAAAAAAAATGCAAATATATGTATTTACCCGTCACTGTGGAGTTGATTCCGACTCACAGCAACTCTATAGGACAGACTAGAACCACCCCATAGAGTTTCCAAGGAGAGCCTGGCGGATTCAAACTGCTGACCTTTTGGTTAGCAGTCATGGCACCTAACCACTATGCCATCAGGGTTTCCTAAATATATATATATACCTCAGAAAATCCCTGGTAGGGAAGAGAATGCTCTATTTATGGAAGAAGGTATCATTTGTTGGTTTTTGACCACCTACTAATGAATTTTAAAGGTCCCTTGGCCATGGCCTCCACCAGACTGAGTCGAGAACAACAAGATGGTGCCCGGCTACCACCACTGACTGCTCTGACAGGAATCACAATAGAGGGTACCAGGCAGAGCTGGTGAAAAATGTAGAACAAAATCCTAACTCAAAAAGAAAGACCACCCAGCCCAGACCTACCGAGTCAGAATCTACATTTTAGCAAGACCCCAGGAAGATTCATGTGCAGATTTACTTTTTTATTGTAGTAAAGCAGATATAACATAAAATTTGCCGTTTTAACCATTTTTAAGTATACAGCTCCGTGGCATTAGTTATGTTAATGTTGTGCAATCATCACCGCTATTTTTTTGCTGTGACATGGACGAATCTTGAAGACACTACTAAGTGAAATAAAGCAGACACAGAAGCACAAAAATTGTATGACCCCACTTACATGGAATATCAAAAATAGGCAAATGCATAGAGATAGCAAACAGATTAACAGCTCCCAGGATTTAGAAGACAAGGGAATGGGGAGTTACCACTAATGGGGAGTTGCTTCTGTTTGGGAAGATACACATTTCTGTTCAAAATGCTTTGAGCGAAAGACGTCAAGGCTTTTTTCCAAGGATCTTGTAAAAATCCTACAGCAATTGCTTAGGTCCTTACTGAGGACGCAGAATTAAAACCCTACTTGCTTGTCTCACTAAGTAACATTAATTCAGAGAAAAGACTGTCAAAATTTCCAAATACGATTCATCCAGGATTATTAGTTTTTGATGCCTAATGAGAAATTCGAATACATTTGAAAGACTTTTTTTTCAATTTCTCAGTAGTCAGCTCTCCAGATGGCAGTAGTTTTCATAGCCTACAGAATTCTTCAGACTACAAAGAATTCCAAGATTTAATTCCTGTGTTTGATCAATTTCTGCATTAGGGTTGTTCAGTTGAGGCACCTGGTGAAGCTATCTGAAAGACCTTTCTTTGTCAGGATCAACCAGCTGTCAAAAAGCTATGGACAGAGGCTTAAAGGTGTTATTTGCAGTGAGCATAAAATAAGAATTGTAGTTTGTTGCCCTTTGCCTGAAGACAAAAGTGCTCGGGGGTGTGGGTAGGGATAGCCCAGCTGTAAATGAACACTTCCATAATATCTATTAAACAATTTAGTTTTCAGAAAAAAAAAAAGACTAGACTTGCTGGCCTGACAGAGACTGAAGAAACCCTGAGAGTATGGCCCTTGGACACCCTTTCAGCTCAGTAATGAGGTCACTCCTGAGGTTCACCCTTCAGCCAGAGATTGAACGGGCCCTTGGAACAAAATAAGACTAAAGGGGTGTACCAGCCCTGGGGCAGGGACTGGAAGGCAGGAGGGAACAGGAAAGCTGCTAATAGGGAACCCAGGGTTGAGAACAGAGAGTGTTGGCATGTTGTGGTGTTGTTAACCAATGTCATAGAACAATGTGTGTACTAACCATTTGATAAGAAACTAGTTTGTTCTGTAAACCTTCATCTAAAGTACAATTAAAAAAAAGTCCGTCGGTAGCCCATGGAGCCCTAGTGCCACAGTGGTTAAGCATTTGGCCGCTGACCAAAACTTCAGCAGTTCAAATCCACCAGCTGCTCCTTGGAAACCCTATGGGGCGGTTCTACTCTGTCCTATAGGGTTGCTATGAGTCAAAATCTACTCAACAGCAATGGATTTGTTTTTTTTTTTGATGAAAGGTTGGTAGCCCATATGGTTTATACTCAACTACTAGCCTGAGGTTGGTGGTTTGAACCCACCCAGGGGCACCGTGGAAGAAAGGCCTGGCAATCTGCTTCTGTAAAGATTACAGCCAAGAAAACCCTATGGAGCAGTTCTACTCTGTAACACCTGGGGTCGCTATGAGTCAGAATGGACTCAATGGCAATGAGCTTAGTTTTTTTTTGGTAGTGAACTTTAACAGAGTTAGTCTCCTTCTCAGCTTGTGATTCGAGTCAGAAATTAGCCTGAATGTAGAGCATCATTGGTGGAAAATGTTGTACTGTTCCATGAGGACCCTCTAGAAGCCACAAACTATTGCACAGGAGTCCTCTGGCCTATGGAAAAAAAAAGGAAAGAAAAGAAAATTCCAGTATTTGAAATAGACTGGTTTTGTTTTAACTATTACAATACCCATTTCCATCTCTCAATTATTCCTGGCAAGAAGTGTGCATAAAGGTGTCTGTATTAGGAGCTTCTCACATAGAACACCTGGTTGTAATTATAGTATTCCATCCATGGTAAGTCTGAGGACTCTAATGATGAACAAATTGCTTTCCTGGAAAAGGTGAAATGTCTTATGAACAGTTTCAGAAAATGTGGACCCTGTATCTAACATAATTAAGATAAATACTATATTGGACCTGAGGAGAAACTTTTTGTAGAATTGCATAAGAAAAGAGAAGGCTTAATTGTATGCACATCCTTTCTAACTGTGTTGGCGGTCCCTAGTTACCCCATCTCTTTGTTTCAGCACTGACCAAGCTGTTTGCCTTGCTGACCAGCCGAAGCCTGTGAAGGAATACAAGTATCCGGAGAAGTTGCCGGGAGAGTTATACGATGCTAACACGCAGTGCAAGTGGCAGTTTGGCGAGAAAGCCAAACTCTGCATGTTGGACTTTAAAAAGGCAAGTGATCCTTGGCAAATGCTCAATGAAATATGATTCAGAAAACCATTTTATTCAGGGTAACTGACATTGATGTATTCTTCGTTTATTGGGTACCTACCAAATGTCAAATCCTGTATGTTGGGGCCGGTCCGATATAAGAGGAAACACATGTTTTACTGGCAAAGAAGAGGGTCGATACTGTTGTGGGTATCGGTTTTCACTGGAGAACTGACTCAGCCTGTTAAGTTGGATCTTTCTTTCTGATTCATCACAGGGGAGCTTAGCAATAACTTTAGGTTGGTATGACTTGGCAAATTGAAATTCTGCATTTTTTCAGATAGTGTTATGAAAACAATATTTCCACTCTCCTTTTTTCCTCCCAATATAAGCATACTCTAAGACAGCAGTCTATCCAAGGCTTATAATTATTAAATTCCCCAAACATAGTCTCAATAGAGTAGTTTCTCATAGAAGGCAATATCCACTCCTGCAGCCCCAGGGACACCACCAGCGTCATTTCCTAATATAAATTCCTCATATAACCCAGACACATATATTGTTGCCAGACAGAGAAAATCGAGAATTAGAAACTTGCTCCACTGAACCGCAAAGGAAAGCTATCCATAAATGAAATGACAGAAACAATTTTTGAGGTTTCATTTATACTAGCGCATAATGAAATCAAGAGGGAAATAGAAAAAAAAAACAACGTAGTCCTCCAGAAACCTCCATACTTTTCAGAATTCATTGGGAATACTCCCAGCTTAAGTCTGACGTGATAATCTTCTTTCTTCTAAACTTGAGTAGAGCAGATCAAGCATAGCCATGTGCCAGAACTGGATTCTTATCTTATCAGCTGGTAATCTCAGCTTGGAACAAGATAATAAATCAGCTGTCATCAGTATATATTCTCCTTGTTGCCTTTTCTGTGGGCAGAATATGTGAACTCTCCAAGACTGTTTTTGGGGGTTTTTTTTTTAGCATTACTCCTCTGTTAGGAAAAAGACGCATAAAATTAATGTATTCTTTTCAAAGATGAGATTTTCTGGGTAATACTTTTTTCTGTTTTTCACATTATTTTACTTTTGTGACTGGGACTGTATCACTTATGGTACCCTAATGCCTTGTGGAGAAGTCAGTGGTAGTCCACTGGAACTCTTGCCTTCCACACAGGAGACCTGGGTTCAATTCCCAGGCGATGCACTCCGTGTGCAGCTACTTCAGCAGGTTTCAGGGGAGCTTCTAGCATAAGATGGATGAAGAAGAAAGGCCTGGCAACCTGCTTCCAAAAATAAGCCAATGAAAGCCCAATCCACAGCTGATTGTGGGAGTGATACAGGACTGGACCGGGCAGCATTTTCTTCTGTTGTGCATGGGGTCACCATGAGTCAGGGCCAACAATATGCCATGTGAAAACCCCAGACACTAATAGTGGTAGTGCAATATACTATTTTTGTTTGTTATTATTGAGGAAACATTTTTATACAGTGAAATGCATTCATTTTAGGTGTACAAATTTGAGTAAATATATTCATCTTTGTTATTAGCATCCCAAGGAGCCCTGGTGGCATGGTGGTTAAGTGCTTAGCTGCTAACTGAAAGGTCGGCAGTTCAAACCTACCAGCTGCTCTTTGGCAGTAAGATGTGGCAGTCTGCTTCTATAAAGATTACGGCCTTGGAAACCCTATGGGGCAGTTCTACTCTGTCCTATAGGGTCTTTATGGGTTGGAATCAACTGGATGGCTACAGGTTTTTTTAAAGAGATAATGTAGGAACCCTGGTGTCCCAATGATTAAGTGCTTGGGTGCTAATGGAAAAGTTGATGGTTCAAACCCACCAGCTGCTCCATGGGAGAAAGATGTGGCAGTCTGCTTCTGTAAAGATTACAGCCTTGGAAACCCTGTGGGGCAGTTCTACGCTGTTCTATAGGGTTGCTATGAGTCAGAACGGACTCAAAGTCATATAACAATACCAGCACCTCCATCAAGATACGGATTATTTCCATAAAGCCAGAGTCCCCTCTTGCCTGCTTCCAGTCAGTCTCTTCCCCACTCGAGTAGGCACCCATCTTTCCGGTCCCTATCACTGTACGTCAGTTTTGACTGTTCTTGTACTTCATAATTGCCTTGTTCCGTCTATTAAGAGTGAAGTGTTTAACATCTCACCATTAGGTATGATTTTACCTGTTGGTTTTTACATCAATGCCCTCCATCACACTGAGGAACTTCCCTCCTATTCCCAGTTTTTGAGAGATTTTATCACAGCAATGTGTTGGATTTTACGGAATGCATTTCTGCTTCTGCTGGTGCAGTTATATGGTTTTTTCTTCTCTATTTTCTTAATCTGATACATTATTTTTATATGTGGCTTTCAGTTTTTTTTTTTTTTCCAGTGAATTTTGGGTTTTAAACCTGTATTTTCTGAGATAATTCCATTTGGTCATAATGTATTATTAGTTTTGTTTCATTTTTAATATTTTGCTGATTTTATTTGTAAATATTTTGTTTAGGGTTTTTGCATCTGTGTTCTTAAGTGATATTACTCGAGAAATACTGTTTTATCATTTCCTTTCAAGAGTTGATATCAGACTTACGCTGACCTCATGAAATGAATTGAGAAGTGTTCCTTTCTCCTTCGTTTTTAAAAGACTGTATAAAATTCATATTGCTTCTTAACTGTTAGAATCCTGTCTGTGGGAAGGTTTTTTGTAATTACTGGAAAATTACATTAACAGATAAAGAGCTTTTTGGAAATTCTACTTATTCTTGTATCACTTTTGATAAATTCTTTACTTTTCCAGTGTATTTGTCCATTTCATCTATGTTGTTGATGTTTCACCGAAAAGGTTTTTTTTTTTTCCTTTCCCCAGTATTCCCATTTATCCCTTTAAGGATTGTAAGATCTATAGTAGCATTTCCTCCTTCATCCCTGACAATGGTAACACATGCCTTTTTCTTTAAATTATTTTTCCTTACTCCGTCTAGCTAAGGATTTGTCAGCGCAATTCACTTGTTCAAAAAAATAATAATAACCAATGCTCGGTTTGTCAATTTTCTTTATTTTTTTGTTAGATTCTTTTCCATTTCATTAAGTTCTGTCTTATCATTATTATATCCCAAGGCTTAATATGATTTTCTTATTCTAGCTTCTTAAGGGAAAGACACTATTAGCTATAAACCCTCTTTTCCTTCTTTTTCTAATATAACAGTTTACACTAAAGCCATTCCTTTCCTTCTAAGCCCCTAATTATCTGTATCCTGAAAATTTTGATGTGTTGTATATTTAATATTATTCAGTTTGAAATATTTTCTGATTTCACTGGTGGTTTCTTCTTTAATCCATGGATTATTGAGAAGTTTTTTATTTAATTTCCAAGTATTTGGGGATTTTCTAGATAGCTTAGTGATTTTAGTTTCTAATTTACTTCAGCCTTTTCTAGAAAATATAATCCACATGATTTAAATCCTTTGAAATTTATTGATACTTATTTTATAGCTCAGCATATGGTCTGTCTTGGTGAACGTTATGAAGGCAATTAATGAATGTGAATTCTGCAGTTGTTGGAGGTAGTATTCTAGAAATATCTATTTTGCTAATTTTTTTTTAAATAATATTGTCTGCATCTTCTAAATTCCCATTGATATTTGCAACCTGTTCTACTAACCTCATAGAGATAGTTGTAAAACTCCAGCAGTCGTTGTGGATTTCTCCCTTTCTAGTTCTGTTAGTTTTCCCCTTTTTTTATTTACATCCCATTATTAGATGCATGCATATGCATATTTAAGATTGTTAAATCTTCATGACTCATAATTACCTCTTCCTGACACTTTTATCATTACAAAATACCCTTTTTCAATAATTTTACTTTTCTTGAATTTTGTTTTATCTGATATTCATGTGGCCACATCAGTAGGAATACTTTTTGCATGATGTCTTTTACTTTCTACTTGTTCGTGTTTTATGTATAAATTATGTCTGTTATCCGCCACTCACTTGTCAGTTTGTCATAATGTGGTGGATTGCGTGTTGCTGCAATGCTGAAAACTATGCCACCGATATTTCAAATACCAGCAGGGTCATCCCTGGTGGACAGGTTTCAGCAGAGCTTCCAGACTAAGACTGACAAGGAAGAAGGGCCTGGAGATCTACATATTAAAAAAAAAAAAAATTGGCCAGTGAAAACCTTATGCATCGCGGTGGAACATTGTCTGATATAGTGCCAGAAGGTGAGTGCCTCAGGTTGGAAAGTTCTCAAAATATGACTGGGGAAGAGATGCCTCCTCAAGGTAGAGTCAACCTTAATGACATGGAGGAAGTAAACTTTTGGGGAGTTTTCATGTGCTGATGTGGTGAGTCAAAGTGAGGAGAAATAGCTTCAAAACATCCACTCATGGTCAGAATGTGGAATGTATTAAGTATGAATTTAGGAAAATCAGAAGTTGTCAAAAATGAAATAGAACACATGAAGATTGATATCCTAGGCATTAGTGAGCTGAAATGGACTGATATTGGCCACTTTGAATCAATCATATGACTAATGTATCTAACTCCAGAGATGAAGAAATTGACAATTTTTACCAACTTCTGCAGTCTGAAGTTGATTAACCATACAATCAAGATGTGTTGATAATTACCGGTAATTGGAATGCAAATTTGGAAACAAAGAAGAAGAATCTGTAGTTGAACAAAATGTCCTTAGTGATAGAAGTGATGCCAGAGATTGCATGATAAAATTTTGCAAGACAACAGCTTCTTCATTGCAAATTCCTTTTTTCAACAACATAAACAGCAACTATACACATGGACCTCATCAGATGGAATACACAGGATTCAGGAAAGGTACGGCAAGGTTGAATCTTTTCACCATACTTATTCAATCTATATTATGAGCAAATAATCTGAGAAGCTGGACTATATGAAGAATGGGATATCAGGATTGGAGGAAGACTTGTTAACAACCTGTGTTATGCATCTGACATATCCTTCCTTGCTGAAAGTGAAGAGGACTTGAAACACTTACTGATGAAGATCAAAGACTACGGCCTTTAGTACGGATTACACCTCAACGTAAAGAATACAAAAATCTTCACAACTTGACCAGTAAGCAATGTCATGACAAATGGAGAAAAGATTGAAGTTATTTATCAAGGATTTTATTTTACCTGGATCCACAATCAACAACCATGGCAACAGTAGTAAAGAAACCAAAAGATGCATTGCATTGGGCAAATCTGCTGCAAAACACCTCTTTAAATTATTAAAAAAGCAAAGATATCATTTTCAGGACTAAGGTGCCCCTGACCCATGCCATGGTGTTTTCAATCACCTCATATTCATGGGAAAGCAGAGCAGGGAATAAAGAAGACTGAAGAACTGATGCCTTTGAGTTGTGGTGTTTCTGAAGAATGTTGACTATATCATGGACTGCCAAACGAATGAACAACTCTGTTTTGGAAGAAGTACAGCCAGAATGCTCCTTAGAAGCGAGGATGGCTACATGTTGTCTCACATACACCGGACATGTTATCAGAAGAGACCCATTCCTGGGGAGGGACACCATGCTTGATAAAGTAGATGGTCAGAGAAAAAGAGGAGGACTCTCAAGGAGATGGATGGACACAGTGGTTCCCAACAATGGGCTAAATAAACAGCATAACACCAATTGTGAGGATGGTACAGGATCGGACATTGTTTCTTTATGAGTTGAAACTGACTCAAATGCATCTAATAAACAACATCAGCCTCCTAAACTGTGAGAAAATAAATTTCGGTTTGTTAAAGCTACCACTTGTTACATTTCCCACTAGGTAACTGAGAAACTTACATGTCCAAAAAACCTTAGTGAACTCCAAGAGAATTAATTACAAAGAAACCCCCCAAAAAGCTAAACCTGCTGCCGTTGAACCGATTCCAACTCATATTGGTTTCCAAGGTGGTAATTCTTTACGAAAGCAGACTGGCACATCTTTCGCCTGTGGACCTGCCGGTGGTTTCAACCTCTCCTGTCAAATGCTTTAACCATTGTATCCAACAAGACAGAAATACCTAAGTTTATCAGAAACACACTGTTGAAATCACAAAATAAACAAGAAATCTAACAAGACACAAAAATATAATAATGCATTTCATACAAAGGAATGAATCAAATGACTTTTTATCAGAAATCATTGTATTCTGAAGAAAGTGGAATTATATCTTTAACCCTTTTGTGCCCGACAGTACATAGTAACCATGAGTTTTTTTCAGTGAGTGGGGTTTATTGGAAAGCTGCTGTACCATTGACAGTGCACGCTGCAGGGGCCTTTGAGACTTTGAAACTGAAGAAACAGGCATGTACTGCAAATTATTGTTTTTACATGGTATTGTTTTTTTTTTTTTTTTTTGTATGAGCTGTCTGAATTTTGGGTAGGAAAAATAGAAATTTTGAAAATTTTTATTGGTTACACATATGTACCAATAGACCCTGGTGGGTACTTTAGGGGTATACTTAGTGGTACTTCGCAGGTACCACTAAACCCTTAGGGTAGGCTTGTGGGAGGGGACAAGAATAAAAATCCATACTACGCACCAAAAATTCAGACACACTCAATGATTTAGAATACATCCATTCATGAAAACACATGGTATCAACAAAAAATTCAAAGTAGAAAATAATTGGGCCACCAAAGGGTCAAAGTGCTTAAAAGAAAACAAAACAAAACTGGATCAAGAATTCTACCTCCTGCAAAAATAGCCTTAAAAAATGAGGGTGAATTAATGACATTTTCAGATAAAACCTGAGATACTTTGTGATCAGCATATGTGTGCTGTAAGAAATACTAAAGAAGCTCTTCAGGATCTAGAAAATGACAGCATTTTGAAACTCAGATCTATCTTAAAGACCGAAGAGCACTTTAATTGGTAAATATATGGACAAATTTAAAGACATTCTTATTTCTTGTCTTATTTTATTTAAAAGAAACTATTTAAATAAAAATCACAACATTGTGATTTATGTGGCTTATTTATACATAGAAATGAAATATATGACAACAATAGTACAAAGAATGGGTCAAGGATACAGGGATTATTTGTTGTAAGACTCTTACATTCACATTAGGTGGCTCAATATTAATTCCAGGTAGAGAATAAGTTAAGGATGCATGCTGTAATCTTCAGATAAACTGCTAAAAAATGTACAAGGAAGTATAACTAAAAGAACAAATGGAGGCAAAAATTAGGACTTTTAAAAAGTTGTCTAATCCAAAAGAAAGTGTGGTGGATTGAATTGTGTCTCCCAAAAACATATGTTGTAAATTCTAACCTCTGTACCTGTGGTTAGAATCCTGGGAATGGGTTGGGTTGTCTTTGTTATGTTAATGAGGCAGGAGGATTAGTGTAGGGTATGTCTTGAGTCAATCTCTTTTAAGATACCTTGTCCTTGTTAGGTGCCATAGAGTCACTTCTGACTTATAATGACCCTATGCACAACAGAACGAATCACTGACAGGTCCTGTACCATTCTCACAATTGTTGTTATGCTTTAGCCCATTGTTGCAGCCACAGTGTCAATCCATCTCTTTAAGGGTCTTCTTCTTTTTTGCTGACCCTCTACTTTACCAAGCATGATGTCCTTCTCCAGGGACTGATCCCTCCTGATGACATGTCCAAAGTATGTGAGACATAGTCTCGCCATCCTTGCTTCTAAGGAGCATTCTGGTTGTACTTCTTCCAAGACAGATTTGTTCATTCTTTTGGCAGTCCGTAGTATATTCAATATTCTTTGCCAACACCACAACTGAAAGGCATCAGTTCTTCTTCAGTCTTCCTTATTTGTTTTTTGATGTAAAAGATATGAAACAAGCAAGCAAGCAAACAGAGATGAGGGAAGAGAGATGCCACACCACATGGAGATCTCCATGGAATCAGGAAACAAGCTGAAGAGACACAGAACTTTCTTCAGAGCTGAAAGAGAGAAAGCTTTCCTCTGGAGCTGGTACCGTTATCAGAATTAGAGCCTTCTAAACTGTGAGAAAGTAAATTTTTGTTTACTAAAGCTACCCACTTGTGGTGTATCTATTATGGCAGCACCAGATAACTAAGACAGAATACAAAAATAAATAATCAAACAAATAAATAAATAAATACAGAGAAGCCAGAAAGAAATGAAAATAATAGAAAACAAATAGCAAAATGCTAGACTAAAATCCACCATATCAATACATACATTAAATATAAATGAATTAAACATTACATTCCAATGAAAAATCAGAGATTATAAGATGTTTATGATAGACAAGACATACCCCCCCCCAAAAAAAAAACTCATTCCCATTGAGTGGATTCTGACTCAAAAGGATATATAACAGAATAGAATTACCACATAGGGTTCCTTAGGCTGTAATCTTTATGGAAGCAGACTACCAGAACTTTTCTTCTTCGGAACAGGTGATGGGTTCAAACTACTGACCTTTCAGTTAGCAGCCAAGCACTTAACCAAACTGCCGTCAGGGCTCATTTATAATAGACTCATTGTTGTTATAATTAGGTGGTGTAAAGTCAGTTCTGACTTATAGTGACCCCAAGCACGACAGAATGAAACACTGCCCTGTGTTATACCATTGTCACGATCCTTGCTAGGTTTGACCTCATTGTTGCAGCCACTGTGACAGTCTGTGTCACTGAGGGTCTTCCTCTCTTTTGCGAACCCTCTACTTTACCAGGCACGATGTCCTTCTCCAGGCACTGGTCCCTCCTGATAACACATCCAAAGCACATGAGACAGAGTCTCACCATCCTCGATTCTAAGGAACATTTTGGCTGTACTTCTCTCAAGACAGATTTCTTTCCTCTTCTGGCAGCCCAACTTATATTCAATATTCTTTACCAACATCATGTTTCAAAAGCATCAATTCTTCAATCCTCCTTATTGTCCAGCTTTTGCATGCATACGAGGCAGTTGAAAATACCGTGGTGTGGGTCAGGCACACCTTAGTCCTTAAAGTGACACCCTTGCTTTTTAACATTTTAAAGAGGCCTTTAGCAGAATATTTGCCCAATGCAATGCATTGTTTCATTTCTTGACTGCTCCTTCCATGGGTGTTGATTGTGGATCCAAGTCAAATGAAATCCTTGACAACTTCAATATTTTCTCCATTTATCTTGATGTTGCTTATTGGACCAGTTTTGAGGATTTTTGTTTTCTTTATGTTGAGGTGTAATCCATACTTATGGCTGTGGTCTTTGATCTTCATCAGTAAGTGCTTCAAGTTCTCTTCACTTTCAGCAAGCAAGGCTGTGTCATCTGCTTAGTGCAGGTTGTTAATGAGTCTTCCTACAATTCTGAGGCTGCGTTCTTCTTCATATAGTCCAGCTTCTCAAATTATTTGCTTAACATACAGATTGAACAGGTATGGTGAAATGATACAACTCTGACACACACCTTTCCTGACTTTAAACCATGCAGTATCCCCTCGTTCTGTCCAAAAGACTCCCTCTTGATCAACGTACAGGTTCCTCATGAGCACAATTAAGTGCTCTGGAATTCCCATTCTTTAAAATGTCATCCATAACTTGTTATGATCCACACAGTGGAATGCTTTTGCATAGTCAATAAAACACAGGTAAATATATTTCTTGTGTTCTGTTTTCAGCCAAGATCCATCTCTCATCAGCAGTGCTATTCCTCATTCTACATCATCTTCTGCATCCAGCTTGAATTTCTGGCAGTTTCCTGTTGATGTACTGGTGCAACTGCTTTTGAATGATCAGCAAAATTTCACTTGCATGTGATGTTAGTGACATTGTTTGAAAATTTTCACATTATTTTGGATCTCCTTTCTTTGGAATGGGCAGAAAAATGGATCTGTTCTGCTCGGTTGGCCAGGTAGCTGTCTTCCAAATTTCTTGGCATAGATGAGTGAACTCTTCCTGCATTGCATTCATTTGATGAAACATCTCAATTGGTATTGCCCTTTACATCATTGAAAAAAGGTACTTGTAATGAATAAGTCGTTGGTCTTGCAGAATTCTATCATGCAATCTTCAGCATCATTTCTATCACTAACACCATATTTTCCAACTACAGATCCTTCTTCTTGGTTCCTAACTTTCACATGCCAATCACCAGTAATTATTAATGCATCTTGATTGTGTGGTTGATCAATTTCAGACTGCAGAAGTTAGTAAAAATCTTCAGTTTTTTCATCTTTGGCATTAGTGGTTGGTGCATAAATTTGAATAATAGTCATTGTCTTAGTCATCTAGGGCTGCTATAACAGAAATACCACAAGTGGATGGCTTTAACAAAGAGAAGTTTATTCTTTCAGAGTCCAGTAGGCTAGAAGTCTGAATTCAGGGCACCAGCTCCAGGGGAAGGCTTTCTTTCTCTGTCAGCTCCAGAGGAAGGTCCTTGTCATCAGTCTTCCCTTCGTCTGGGAGCATCTCAGCACAGGAACCTCAGGTCCAAAGGACACACTCTGCTCCCAGCTCTGCTTTCCTTGTGGTTTGAGATTCTCTCATTTCTCTCTTTTATATATCAAAAAGATTAGTTTAAGACACTATCTAATCTTGTATATTTCATCAATATAACTGCCGCTAACCCATCTCATTTCATCATAGTGATAGGATTTATAACACATAGGAAAATCATATAAAATGATGGACAATCACACAGTACTGGGACTCATGGCCCAGCTAAGTTGACAGATATTTTGCGGGGGACACAGTTCAATCCATGACAGTCGTATTAACTGTTTTTCATTGTAGACGTATGGATATTAACCTATTACTGATACCCTTGTACTTCAGGATAGATCTTAAATTGTTCTTTTTGACAATGAATGTGATGCCATTTCTCTTCAATTTGTCATTCCTGGCATATTAGATCATATGCTTGACTGATTCAAAATGGCCAATATCAGTCCATTTCAGCTCACTCATACCTAAGATATCCATCTTTATGTGTTCCATTTCATTTTTGATGACTTCCAATTTTCCTAGATTCATACTTAATACATTCCACATTACGACTGTGAATGGATAGTCGCAGTTGTTTCTTTTCATTTTGAATCATACCACATCAGCATATGAAGGACCCAAAAGCTTTACTCCGTCCATTTCATTAAGGTCAGCTCTACTTTGAGGAGGCAACGATTTCCTAGTCATGCTTTGTGTGCCTTCCAAATGGTGGGCTCATGTTCTGGCATTATATCAGACAATGTTCCACTGATATTCAGAAAGTTTTCACTGGCCAATTTTTTTGGAAGTAGATTTTCAGGCCCTTTATGTTGCTGAAAAAGTTATTTGCAATGAATAAGTCATTGGTCTTTCAAAATTCTGTCATTTCACATCTGATGTCATTGGTATCACCAATGCCATATTTTCCTACTACAGATTCTACCTCTTCGTTTCCAGCTTTCACATTCCAATCACCAGTAATTATCAATGCATCCTAATTGCATGGTTGATCAATTTCAGACTGCACAAATTGTTTGGAAGGTAGAAGTCCAAATTTCACAGTGCAAATTCTGTTGGAATGCTTTCTCTCTCTGTCTGCTCTAGAGGGAGGTCCTTGCCTCTTCTGAGCTTCTGCTCCTAGGTGATTTTCAAGTGAAAAAAAAAAAAATTTTTTTTGACAAGTGTCTTCCCCCATCTCTGCTTGCTAGCTTGTACTTAATATTCTTTAAATCTCAAAAGAGATCGATTCAAGTCCTTTGCTCAGGCTCTGGGGCCCATTGCACCATGATGGTATCCATCCAGTGGCTCTCTGCATGTGGGGACTCTTGACTGGCTCCAGGGGTCCCCTTCAAGTTGGAAGGCAGCAGTTTTTGCCTGCAAGGGGGACTGCTCAAGAAAGAAGGCACCAGAATGTCAGGAGGCAGAGACAACATGATGCTGTAGACAGAAGCACCACACTGTAGCCCCACAACAAAGACCCAAAAAACTAAGTAAAATTGAGACAAACATCAATCCTGGAACCCTGAGCATCAAATGAAGAGATAAGGAACTCAACCAAGCACCAAATGGAATAAGAAGCTGGCAGAGAAATACAGTGAGGAGAGATACGGAATGGAGGTCCCCTATCAGCTAATGCAGCACGGATTCAACATCTTGGACTCCTGTTGGAGATCAGTGGATGGGGAGTACAGGAAAGCAGCCTCACGGAGCTCCTAGGAGACAGAGCACCTGATGGAGCTGCCCTACTGCATCATAGCTGATCAACTTACCCTGCCCATTGGACAATGTAATGAGAAATATTGTGCCCACAGAGGAGCAAACAACAAAGAATGCCCAGCCCATCTGCTCAGACATAACCAAATAAAACAAAAAATCAGGATAAAACAAACAAATCTACAATCAATAAATTAAGAAAATACCTACTGAATGTCCCCAAAACAGCAAACAATATCAAAACATACAAAAAAAAAAAAAAATAGAACAGCATGGTTCCAGTAGGTGTCAAAAATAAAACACCAGATGACTTTCCAGTAGAAGAAAAGTCACTGGAACTATTTGATACGGAATTCAAATCTCTAATATTCAGAGCTATCCAAGAGTTGAAGAAAAAAGCTGGCAAAAATGAGGAAAACATAGACAAAAATCAGGGAAAAGGCAGACAAAATCATGGAAAAGACAGACAAAACAATGGCAGAATTCAGGAAAATAATACAGGTACAAAATGCCAAAACAAATTCACAAATAGAAATCATACAAAAACAACAATTAGAAATCCAAAAGATAAACAACAAGATTTCAGAAACGGACAGTGCCATAGAAGGTCTGAGAAGCAGTCTGAAACAATGGAAGACAGGATCAGTGAAATTGGGGACAAATCCTTGCATACCACTTTGTTTGAAGAAAAAAAATGAAGAAAAATAAAGAAACCCTGAGAATGATGGGGGATACAATCAAAAGCAAAAATTTTTGAGTGATTAGAGTTCCAAAACAGGTATAAAAAATGGAAAGCACAGAAATGATCATTGAAGAATAGCTGACAGAAAACTTTCCTAATGTCATGAAAAATGAAAAGTTGACCATCCAAGAAGCTCAATTAGCCCCATATAAGATAGACCCCAAAAGAAAATCACCCAGGCATATCATAATCACACTTCCTAAAACCATACACAAAGAAGAATCCTGAGAGCTGCTCAAGAAAAACAAAAAGTCACATACAGTGGAGAAACAATAAGACTAAACTCTGATTACTCAGCAGAAACCATGCAGGCAAGAAGGCAATGGAATGACATATACAAAACCTTGAAAGAAAAAAATGCTAACCCAGAATAATATATCCTGCAAAACTCTCATTCAAATATGATGGTGAAATCAGGACATTTCCAGATAAACAGAAATTAAGAAAATATGTAAAAGCCAAACGTACAAGAATTATTAAAGGGAATCTTTTGCTTTGAGAACAAGCAACATCAGATGACACCCTGAATCTAGGACACAAGACCACACCACCTAAATACAAACCTAGGAAATGAACATTCAAGAATTAACCAAAGCTAAAAGATTAATAGCAGGGAACCAGAGAGATTAATCTGTAAATGACAACAACATCAGAATAATAAAAGAGGGAACAAACTGTGTAGGTATAGAACTTTCTAATGGAGAGGAAGGCAATGGGATACGAAGCAATAAAAGACTAGTTCAAACTTAGGAAGATATGGGTAAATGACAAGGTAACAACAAAGAAAGTTAACAAACTTACTCATCAAAATAAAGAAGAAAACATAAAGTCTTAGTAAACACAAAATCTACAGAAAACAAGGGAAAAAAAAAACCCACAAACAAAAGGAATTCAGCACAGAAGAGTAAGAGGAAAAAAGAAAATATTGACACCACAAAAAAAAAAAAAAGCACTACAAAATAACAACAGCAATGAACTCGCACCTATCAATAACTGGAAACCCTGGTGGCATGGTGGTTAAGAACTACGGCTGCTAAGCAAAAGGTCAGCAGTTCGAATCCAGCAGGCATCCTTGGAAACCCTCTGTCCTATAAGGTCACTAAGAGTCAGAATCGACTCAATAGCAACAGGTTTAGTTTTTTGTATCAATAGCCTACATGCACCCATAAAGATTTGGAGAGTGACAGAATAAATAAAAAACAGAATCCATCAATATGCTGTTTACAAGAGACACACCTTAAAAACAAAGGTGTAAATTTATTAAAAATCAAGGGAGGGGAGAAAAAATGTATATATATATATAAAAAAAAAGCAGGAATGACAATACTAATCTCAGATAAAATAGACTTTAAAACAAAATCTATCATAAAAGACAAAGAAGGGCATTATATAATGATTAAAAGGACAATCCATCATGAAGACATAGCCATAACAAATATCTATGCACTCAAAGACAGGGCTCCAAAATACACAGAACAAATTTTAACAGCACTGAAAAGAGAAATTGACAGTTCCACAATAATAGTAGGAGGCTTCAACACACCACTCTCGGTAAAGGACAGAACATCTAGAAAGGAACTCAACAAAGATACAGAAGATCTAAAGGCCCCAATCATCCAACTTGACCTCACAGACATATATAGAACACTTCACTCAACAGCTGCAAAGTATACATTCTTTTCCAACACACACAGAACATTCTCCAGAATAGACAACATCTTAAGCCACAAAACAACCCTGAACAAAATCCAAAATACTGAGATAATACAAAGTATCTTCTCTGATCATAACACCATCAAAGTAGAAATTAACAACAGGAAGACAAGGAAAAAAAAATGCATAGAAACTGACAACACCCTGCTTAAAAACCACTGGGTAATAGAATAAATCAAAGATGGAATTAAAAAAAAAATTCCTAAAATCAAACAAAAATGAAAACACATCATACCAAACCTTTGGGACACAGCAAAGGCAATGCTCAGTGGTCAATTCATAGTAAGAGATGCACACATCAAAAAAGAAGAAAGGGACAAAGCCAAAACATTAGCTACACAACTCAAACAAATAGAAAGAAAACAGCAAAAGAAGCCACCAGAAGAAAGGAAATAATAAAGATCAGAGCAGAAATAAATGAAATAGAGACTAGAAAAACAGTAGAAAGAATCGACAAAACCAAAAGTTGGTTCTTTGAAAGGATCAACAAAATTAACAAACTACTGGCCAAACTGACAAAAGAAAAAACAGGAGAGGACAAAAATAACCCAAATAAGAAATGAAATGGGGGACATTACAACAGACCCATCTGACATAAAAAAGATCATAACAGAGTACTATGAAAAACTATACTCCAACACATTTGAAAACCTAGAGAAAATGGACAAATTTCAGGAAACACACTACCAACCCAAATTAACAAAAAATGATGTTGAAAACCTGAACAGACCCATAGCAAGAAAAGAAATTGAAAAGGTAATTAAAATAAAACAACAACAACAAAAGCCCTAGCCCAAATGGCTTCACTAGATAATTCTACCAAACATTCAGAGAAGAGATTACAGCAGTACTACTCAAACTATTTCAGAACATAGAAAAGGAAGGGACACTTCCAAATTTATTCTATGAAGCCAGAATAACCCTGACACCAAAACCAGGCAAAGACACCACCAAAAAATAATAATAGTAATAATATTACAGGCCAGTATCTCTCATGAATATACATGCAAAAAAATTCTCAACAAAATTCTAGCCAATAGAATTCAGCATCCTATAAAAAAAAATAATACACCACAACCAAGTAGGACTCATACAAGGTATGTAAGGATATTTCAACTTTAGAAAATCAATCAATGTAATCTACCACATAAATAAAAGGAAAGAAAAGAATCACATGATCATCTCAATCAATGCAGAAAAGGCGTTTGACAAAGTCCAATACCCATTCCAGATAAAAACTCTCAATAAAATAGGTATAGAAGGGAAATTCCTCAACATAATAAAGGGCATCTATACAAAATAAACAGCCTACATCATTGTTAATGGAGAGAAGCTGAAAACGTTCCCCTAGAGAACAGGAACAAGACAAGAATGTGTTTTATCATCACTCCTGTTTAACATTGTGCTGGAAGTCCTAGCTAGAGTAATAAGGCAAGAAAAATAAATAAAGGGCATGCAAATGGTAACAAAGAAGTAAAACTGTCCCTATTTGCAAATGATATACTATACATAGAAAACCCAAAAGACTCCATAAGAAAACTACTGGAACTAATAGAAAGATTTATCAGAGTAGCAAGATACAAGATAAACACAAAAATCAGTTGGATTCCTATACACCAATAAAGAGAATGATGAAAAGGAAATCAGGAAAACAATATAGCCCCTAAAAAAAAATAAACTACTTAGGAATAAATCTAACCAGGAATGTAAAAGACCTATACAAAGAAAACTACAAAACTCTACTCCAAGAAACCAAAAAAGGCCTACATAAACGGAAAAACATACCATGTTCATGAATAGGTAGATTCAACATTGTGAAAATGACAATTCTACCCAAAGCAATGTACAAATGCAATACAATCCCAATTCAAATACCAACAACACTCTTTAAAGAGATGGAAGAACTAATAATTAACTTTATATAGAAAGCAAAGAGGTGCCAGACTCGCACTACCTAACCTCAGAACCTACTATACAGCTACAGTAGTCAAAACAGCCTGGCACTGGTACAATGACAGATACGTTGACCAGTGGAACAGAATCAAGAACCCAGATGTAAGCTCCATAGACACACCCAAATTCCCTGAGGGACTGGATTACTGGGCTAGGGGCTTTGGGGACCATGGTCTTGAGGAACATCTAGCTCAATTGGCATAACAGTTTTATAAACAAAATGTTCTGTATTCTACTTTGGTCTTAAAAGTTTTGATCAGCCACCTAGGATACTCCACTGGTCTCACCCTGTCAGGAGCAAGGGAGAATGAAGAAAACCAAAGACACAAGGGAAAGATTAGTCCAAAGGAATGATGGACCACAACTACCACAGCCTCCACCAAACTGACTCCAGCACAACCAGACGGTGGCCGGCTACCACCACTGACTACTCTGACAGGGTCACAATATAGGGTCCCCAGACAGAGCTGGAGTAAAATGTATAACAAAATTCTAACTCACAAAAAAGACCAGACTAACGGGCCTGACAGAGACTAGAGAAACCCTGAGAGTATGGCCTCTGGACACCCTTTTAGCTCAGTAATGAAGTCACTCCTGAGGTTCACCCTTCAGCCAAAGATTAGAAGGCCCATAAAACAAAAGGAAGCTAAATGGGCACAACAGCCCAGGGCCGAGGACTAGAAGGCAGGAGGGGACAGGAAAGCTTGTAATAGGGAACAAAAGGTTGAGAAGGGAGAATGTTGACATGTTATGGGGTTGGTAACCAATGTCATGAAACAATGTATGTACTGTTTTTTGAGAAGCTAGTGTGTTCTGCCCTCATCTAAAGTACAATTAAAAAAAAAAAAAAGAACAAATACAGAAAAAAGAGATTGATTCAAGAAGCACCCTACACTAATTCTGCCTCATTAACATAACAAAGACAACCCATTCTCAAATGGAATTATAACCTTAGGCGTAGAGGTTAGGATTTATAACATATTTTGGTGGACACAGTTCAATCCATAACTTTAAGTCAATTTTTGTTTTGTTTTGTCTTGTTTTTTTTTTAATTTGGGTAGTTTTAGCCATTATTTCTTGAAATATACTTTCTGTTCCATCTTTCTTTTCTCCTTTTATAATTCCAATTACTCATGTGTTATACTGCTTGCAATTACACCCACAGGCCACTAAGGCTCTGTTTGTTTTTTAATCAATCTGTTTATCATTTTCTTTAGACTGGACATTTTCTGTTATCTGTCTTCAAGTTCACCAGTCCCTTCTATTATTTTGAATATTCTGTTTTGACAACGCAGTTGAAACATTTCAACTACACATTCATTTACTGCATTTTTCAGTTCTAGTATTACCATTTGATTCTTTTTCATAATTTATATTTCTCTTCTGAAGTTTCGCCTTTGTTCACTCATTATGCCTATGTTTTCCTTTTTGTCCTGGAATATATTTATAATAGCTGTTCCTAAAGTTTTTATCTTCTAATTCTAAATCTAGGTAATCATGAGGTCTCTTAATGGACTATTATTGTGGGTAACATTTTTCAGTTCATTTGCATTTTTAGGAATTTCTTAATGCACGAAGCATATTTTGTCTAAAATATTGTAGGGAGTCTACATCATGTTGCCTTCCATTTAAAGCCATTAACATTTTTTCTCACAGGGAGTTAAATTACCAGTGGATTCTTTTGATCCTCTCGGGCTTTGTAATACTTCTTGTTAAAAAACTTGTTAGGGCTCATATATTTCAAATCATCTTTAGCCGAGGACATAGCCTGTACTGTAGTGTGTGGCACTTTCTCCCAAGGCATGGCCTTCTATGCTCTCCACTGGTTTCCTAGGATGTTCACTGAGGTTTCTCCACTCTACGTGTGTTAGAATGCTATTGCTTCCCAGTGCTGTGCAACTTCTGTCTTCTAGCCCGTATCAGCTCTCAGCCCGCAGCTGCTACCCTCTGGTAGACCATGGAATTTCATCCTGTGTATGACACTCACACCTCAGTTGAGGACCTGCAGGAAATCCTCATGTGGACACACACTGTCCCCTCTCCTCCACATGTACGCACTAAGGGCAGCTTCTTGTTGTCTAGTCCTGCTCCACACATTCCAACTGACTTAGCATTTTCTACCTGTGATCTCTGCCCCCTCCACTGCGTATGGCTGCTGCTCTCTGCCTGGGCTCCCCGCCCCACACACACAGGGTGGAGGGCTTGGAAAGTGCTTCCAGGCAGAGAGCTGGGCAAATGTGGTCCTCACCTTTTGTGTTTCCCTTTTCTTGAGGATCACGTTCCAGTGCTGCACGTTATTAAAGATCTAAAAAAATTTTTTCATATTTTTTTGTAGAGTTTTATAGTTGTTTTGGGCTGAAAAGTAAGCCTGGTATCAGTCATTTCCTCATGGACAGTGGAGGAACTATATGTTGAAATAACTGCATCTATTAAAATCAAATAATAGGAGATAATTTCCTATGATGTGATGACGCTCATCGACATAAATAACTTCTATGTATTTTCTATTTATAAGTTAAATTCTATCTGTGTGGCCAGAATCTCTTAACATACAAAATCTCAAAATGAGATACGGTGTGGCCCTTAGGGCCTCTTTATTTTGTGTGGCTTGAAGCATTGCAGGATGCTTCCAACTATAAATTTTTTTTTTTTTTTAGTGGAAGTCTACTGAAGTTTTATGAAAAGGGTTCTGTTTTATTAGGATGAAATGTAAAGATCATGGAGTTTTCTAATGTAAAAATATCAAAGACTAAAATAAATTAAAAAAAAATTACCTAGTGCTTAGACTAGCAACTGGCATGTAAGAGTCACTTATAACAGATTTCTTAGGCAAGGTGACAGATGAACTGATGATATTTTAGAAAACAATGGACCTCTTTTAAATACCATATCAGTTTTATTTGAAAAGTTAATAGATAACGCAAGTGCATGTATATTGTTCTGTTGGAAAAATGAACATGTATTTGGCGTATATGTACACTTACAAGTGTGTGCATAAGTTCACACACTTACCTGGCAATAGGTTTCTGTGCCCACTGAGGTCTTATATAGTGATAATTGGAATTAGCTATAAATTGGCATCTCACTGCTTGAAAACCAGACAATTACAACAGATCACATATTCCCTTCTAATTTCATTCCTAGTTTCTTTCTTATTTTGTATTTTTGGAAAGGCTAATGCAGACGTTCTGAGGAAAGTGAATCTCATGGCCCATTATTCACAATGTTGAAATACCACTAACGTATTTCCAACCCGTCGTCTGAAAACATTTTTATTCGGGGTGTTGTGCTTCACTGATTCAGTGTTACTGAAATTGGTCTTTTTGCCCATAACTCTTACATTTTGAGTTAATGGGAATGTTAATGGACTCTTAGCAGGTAAGAGCCTTCTTTAAAGATAGGTTTCCTTAGCAGCAAAGATGAAAACAAGAACTCTTTACAGGGAATTTAACTTTTTTCTTCTTCAATTAAGTGTTAGTTACTACACACATTATGTCTTCATCAGCATTGCCTACTGACCTGATCCTGGAGTCTGAAAAGTAAGCTGACACAATTACTTTTACATATGATCACCTTAGTATTCAGGTATGTGTGCTACAATTGGGACTTCCTACTGGCTGAGCAAGTCTTACATTCCATCTCCCTGACTTTACAGCAACGATTTAATAGGGTCTTTGTTCCTATTAGGAAACCCTGGTGGCATAGTAGTTAAGAGCTACAGCTGCTAGTGAAAAGGTCAGCAGTTCTAATCCACCAGGCTCCTTGGGAACCCTACACGGCAGTTCTCCTCTGTCCTATAGGGTCACTATGAGTCAGAATCAACTCAACAGCAATGGGTTTGGTTTTCTGGTTTTTGTTCCCGTAATTGCAAGATGACCTTGAAGTTTCATTAAGGATGTGCTGACCTATACCCATACTGAGCTCATACAAGAACTGCACATCATGTCAAGCAGTTAGCGGCTAAGTCAACGCATGATTAAAGCAAAGGAAAGCAACTGGGTTTGAGTTGTTTAATTGTGGTTTAATTTTCATTTTACTATAATCCAACTATTGGAAATACTAGAATATTTTTGTTTATCCAGGAAAGAGTGCTGCTTTTATATTAAATGGCAGACAGTTACACCCATGGAGAGCCCTGGTGGTGCAATGGTTAAGTGCTCAGCTGCTAACTGAAAGATGAGCAGTTTGAACCCACCAGCCACTCTGTAGGAGAAAAGATCTGGCAGACTGCTTTGGTAAAGATTCCAAAACCAAAACCCATTGCCACTGAGTCAATTCCAACTTATAGCAACCCCATAGAACAGAGTAGAATTGCTCCATAGGGTTTCTGGTGGATTCGAACTACCTACTGACTTTCTGGTTAGCAGCAGAGCTCTTAACCACTGCACCACCTATGGGGCAGTCCTCCTGTGTCCTATAGGGTCGCTATGAATTGAAATGACTCAATGGCAACACATTTATTTCTTTTTTTACATCCATATTTTGGGGGGACACAACTCAGTCCATAACAAGGCATTCACTTAGCTCTGATCCTAAATGCCCTTCTGGGCAAGAACAGAGGCCTCTAATACTAAATGGCAGTTAACATAATGGAGGCCTGTTGGAGGGAGAACAAACCCAGAGTAATCCCCATGAAGTTTCTCTTTAACTATGTAAAGAGAATCATTGCTTGTTACATGCTGGCAAAGGTGGAGCCGGGCAAAACACTATCAATACAACACATGTACCTCATACTGCTTAATGAGCCTGATGGACCCACTAAGAAAACTGGAAGTCAATGATGCAATTACTGTAAGACATCATTATGAATACCTTAAAATAAAAGCAACCGATAAGAGTATTAAAATATTGAAAGTTGTTAATATTTCAAGTTCCCCAAAGCTGATTTATTAGTGAGGGAGATAAAAGCAAAAAAAGTATGAGGCTGTGTCTTTAGCAAATGCCTTCATATATAATAATTAAATTTTTTGTTGTTAGGTGCTGTTGAATTGGTTTTGACACACAGTGACCCCATGTGAAGGGGTAGAAATGCCACATAGGGTTTTCTAGGCTGTAATCTTTATACGAGCAGATTGCCAGGTCTTTGTCCTGTGGAGCTGCTGGGTGAGTTTGACTGCTAACCTTTTGGGTAGCAGTCACGCACTTAACCATTGCACTACCATACCTCCTAATTAAATTTAGGGAGAAGACTTAAGAACTAGTTTTATGAAGTAAAATTAAAAAAAAAAAACATTGCCATCGAGTCGATTCCGACTCCTAGTGACCCTGTGGTACAGAGTAGAATTTCCGCATAAGGTATCCAAGGAGTGGCTGGTGGATTCGAGCTGCCAACATTTTGGTTAGCAGCCACACACTTAAACCACTGTGACACTAGAGCTCCAAAATTACAATCACTGCCGACCCATGGTTAAAAACAAAACCCATCATGAGATGGCTCACACCACACATCCAGAGCAGAAAATCTTCCAGTGAAGCATTTCTTAAAGTCATTGAAATATACATCTTTGTGTGAAGCAATTCTTAAAATCATTGAAATACAGAATGAAAGCACAAAGCAGAGAAGCATCATCTTTTACACAGAACCATGTTGGAATACTTTACTGGGTTGTGTTTTCTTATAATACAAATCACCAAGTAGATAAAAACCAAAAAACCCAGTGCCGTTGAGTCGATTCCAACTCATAGCGACCCTGTAGGACAGAGTAGAGCCGCCCCATAGAGTTTCCAAGGAGCACCTGGCGGATTCAAACTGCCGACCCTTTGGTTAGCAACCGTTGCACTTAACCACTACACCACCAGGGTTTCCCAAGGAGTAGATACAGCCATTAAATCTTTTGGGAAATAATGCAGCAGCTGTCTAAATATTCAGAGCAATCGTATAAACACGTTTAAGACATGTTTTCATCTTGAACAGTTGAAGCTACAGCCAACATTTCAGTAGGTTTCATCACTGTATAAGCCCTAGTCGTGGCCCTTTTCTAAGAGTTTAACTAGGGCCCTGATGGCCAAGTGGTTAAGATCTCAAGCTGGTAACCAAAAGATCAACAGTTCAAATCCACCAGCAGCTCCTTGGGAACCCAATGGGGCAGTTTTACCCTGTCATATAGGGTTGCTATGAGTCAGAGTGGACTCGAAAGCACACAACAACAACGAGACTTTCATTTGGTCTCAAAAAGTTTTGAAAGTTAAAATAATTCCTCATATTTGGATAGCCTTTATAGTTTATAAATCACAGACCTGGTTTTATTTTACTTACACATTAGCCATATAAGCTGGGCCTGTCCCCTTTACATCTCCCTTCCCTCTTTGTGCATACACTTTATTCCATTTTCATAGAATGCTGTCCCCTTTGTCCTTGAAAATGCCTGTCTCTCGAGAGTTAGCTCACATCTTCTCTGACTCCTTCCTGGAGTCCTGAAGGCAAAGCCCCTTCAGCCTTCTGAAGAGCTTTCCCTGAATTGTGTCCTTCCCTCTGTTGGGGCACCTCTTCCCACGTGCACCATGTGGTGATTTGCAACATGATCTTCTTACTTGGCAAGACCAAACTTAACAGTGTAGGGTTTGGGTCATATTCACTTATGGAATTTTGCTCAGCAAGATGACTACCATATTTTAGGCTTTCATCAAAGGTTTAGAGGTGGTGAATTTAGGATGGACAGATGGATGGATGAATGGGTGGTGGGTGGGTGGGTGGGTGGGTGGATGGTTGGGTGGGTGAATGGGTATGCGGTTAGGTGGAAGGATGGGTAGATTGACAAGCCTGGTAAGTTTCATAATCATTCTTAATTCAAATGAGGAGTCAGATGTAGAGGGGTTAATGAAAGGTGGAGTTAAGAATACATTCTGAAATGTCAACTTTTCTTGGATTCTTCATGTTTTTCTGAGATTTCTAGATTTAGCATATTTTACTTTGTAATTTAGAAAAAAAATGTATATAATTTTGTTAAAATTATGATGAATAAATATAAGTAAATAACATTTCAGGGATAAAATTAAATAGAACCAAAAATAGAACATGGGTTTTCTGACTTCTCACTCTGACACCTGTATCTATTTCTAAGAAGACATCAGCTTTTAATTTATGTCAGCTGTTTTCCCCTTAAACCTTTCAGTGATATTTTACGATAAATATGTGAATCACTTGTACTGTTTAATGACCTATTTTTCCCTCTAGGACATCTGTAAAGCCCTGTGGTGTCATCGAATTGGAAGGAAATGTGAGACTAAATTTATGCCAGCAGCAGAAGGCACTATTTGTGGGCATGACATGGTAAGAAGCCAATCTTAGGTTCACGGGATCCAATCCAGATGTTAGAGTCTTCCCACCCACATATCTTTCCTTGTCTCGCATTAATGTTTTATGTGCATTCCCACACCCATGCTAAACCACTGTATTTATGTAATACTGATATTAGGAAGAGGGCTCTTTTGTTTCCCTCTTTTCTGATGTATAATTGATCCTTTCTGGACTTAATAGACACAAACATCATGTAACAGGTTATGACTCTGAATCTTTTCACTCCTTGCTGAGTATTGATTACAGTCATTTATTTTGACATCATTTAACCATGACACCATTTAACTGTGTAAAAACACCAGCATTAAATATCACTGTTGAAGCCTCAGAGCACCCATCTGAAGACCATGGAATAGACATTTAGGCCTACTGTTTCCCCACCCCCTGGATAGGGGGAACTATGATAGAGGAAAAGGAGAAATATAAAAGACAGCAATTTTAATAAATAGTAGAGAATGAAATTTTTTTTCATTAAAAAAGTTAAAAAAAATCTTAAGACTGAAGAATAATTTATTTTTATTTAATTTGAGGTGGCATTGGTTTTTCAGAATATAGAAGCCTACTGATGAAAACAGAAATACATTAGCCCCAAATCATCAATGTAGTCATATTCACTCTTTATATGCCTATCATTTCGTGGTACTAATTGTCTCCGGGTGGCACAAACACTTTGCAGTCAACTACCAAACAAAAGGTTAGCAGTTCAAACCCAACTAGTGGTGCAACGGAAGAAAGGACTGGTGAACTGCTTCTGTGAAGATCACAGCCAAGAAAATCCTATGGAGTACAATTCTACTCTGTAATACATGGATTGCCATGAGTCAGAATTAAACCCAACAACAACAGATTCAGTTTCATTTTTGAAAAATAAATATCTGCCTAAATATTACTGATCTATTATGGGTTTTTTTGTTTATTATGTTTAAATCCCAAAGCAAACATCTCATATATTAAATATATTTAAATGTGAATACAGACGCATTTAACATATTTAAATTTAAATTTCCCCCATGCATCTGTCAGTTTGTCGCACCATGGGGTCTTGCCTATTGCTGTGATGCTGGAGGCTATGCCATCAGTATTGAAATAAAAGCAGGGTCACCCATGCTGGGCAGGTTTCAACTGAGCTTCCAGACTAAGGCAGACTAGGAAAAATGACCCAGCAGTCTACTTCTGAAAAGAATTAGCCAGTGAAAGCCTTATGAATAGCAGCGGAACATTGATATAGTGCCAGAAGATGAGCCCCCCAGTTTGGAAGGCACTCAAAAGACGACTAGGGAAGAGCTGCCTCCTGAAAGTCGAGTCAAACTTAATGATGTGGATGAAGTCAAGCTTTCAGGACCTTCATTTGCTGCTGTGGCATGACTCAAAATGAGAAGAAACAGCTACAAACATCCATTAATAATTGGAACATGGAATGTACAAAGTATGAATCTAGGAAAATTGGAAATCTTCAAAAATGAAATGGAATCCATAAACATCAATATCCTAGGCATTAGTGAGCTGAAATGCACTGGTATTGGCCATATTGAATCAGAAAATCATATGGTCTACTATGCCTGGAATGACAACTTAAAGAGGAATGGCATTGCATTCATCGTCAAAAAGAACAATTCAAGACATCTCATGAAGTACAACACTGTCAGTGATAGGATAATATCCATATGCCTACAAGGAAGACCAGTTAATACAGCTATTATTCAAATTTACTTACCAACCACTCAGGCCAAAGAAAGAAATTGAAGATTTTTACCAACCTCTGCTGCCTGAAATTGATCAAACATGCAATCAGGATGCACTGATAATCACTAGTGATTGAAATGCAAAAGTTGAAGACAAAGAAGGATCAGTGGTTGGAAAATATGGCTATTGTGAGAGAAAGGATGCCAGAGATTGAATGATTGAATTTTGCAAACCAACGACTTCATTGCAAAAACCTTTTTTCACCAACATAAATGGCGACTATACATGTAGACCTTGCCAGATAGAATACACGGGAATCAAATAGACTACATCTGTGAAAAGAGACGATAGAAAAGCTCAATATCATCAGTCAGAACAAGGCCAGGGGCTGACTGCAGGACAGACCATTAGTTGCTCATATGCACGTTCAAGGTGAAACTGAAGAAAATTAGAACAAATCCACAAGATCCAAAGTATGCCCTTTAAGCATATCCCGCCTGAATTTAGACACCATCTCAAGAATAGACTTGATGGATTGAACACTAATGACCAAAGACCAGAAAAGCTGTGGAAGGACATCATACATGAAGAAAGCAAGAGGTCATTAAAAGACAGAAAAGAAGGAAAAGACTTTGATAGATGTAAGAAGAGACTCTGAAACTTGCTCTTGAACATCAAGTACGTAAAGCCAAAGGAAGAAATGATGAAGTAAAAGAGTTGAACAGAAGATGTCAAAGGGTGGCTCGAGAAGATAAAAGTAAAGAATTATAATGAAATGTGCAAAGAACTGGAAGTAGAAAACCAAAAGGGAAGAACATGCTTGGCATTTCTCAAGATGAAAGAACTGAAGAAAAAATTCAAGCCTCGAGTTGCAATATTGAAAGATTCTACAGGGAAAATATTAGACGACATAGGAAGCATCAAAAGAAGATCGAAAGAATATACAGAGTCATTTTACCAAAAAGAATTTGTCAACTTTCAACCATTTCAGGAGGTAGCATATAATCAGGAACCAATTGTACTGAAGGAAGAAGTTCAAGCTGCACTGAAAGCTTTGGCAAAAAGCAAGGCTCCAGGAATTGACATAATACCAATTGAGACGCTTCACTAAACAGATGCAGGGCTGGAAGTGCGCACTCGTCTATGCCAAGAAATTTGGAAGACAGCTACCTGCCCAAGTGACTGGAAGAGATCCACATTCATGCCTATTCCCAAGAAAAGTGATTCAACTGAATGCAGGAATTATTGAACAATATCATTAATATCATAGGCAAGTAAAATTCTACTGAAGATCATTCAAAAGCAGCCAAAGCAGTACATTGAGAGGGAACTTCCAGAAATTCAAACCAGATTCGAAAGAGGTCATGGAATCAGAGATATCATTGCTGATGTCAGATGGATCCTGGCTGAAAGCAGACAATACCAGAAAGATGTTTACCTGTGTATTATTGACTATGCAAAGGCATTCGGCTGTGTGGATCATAACATATCATGGATAACATTGTGAAGAATGGGAATTCTAGGACACTTAATTGTCCTCATGAGGAACCTGTACATAGATCAAGAGGCAATCACTCGAACAGAATAAGAAATACTGCGTGGTTTAAAGACAGGAAAGGTGTGCTTCAGGGTTATATTCTTTCAGCATACCTATTCAATCTGTATGCTGAGCAAATAATCTGAAAATCTGGACTATATGAAGAAGAACAGGGCATCAGGATTGGAGAGAGACTTAATAACAACCTGTGTTATGCAGATGGCACAACCTTGCTTGCTGAAAGTAAAGAGGACTTAAGATCAAAGACCACAGCCTTCAGTATGGATTACACCTCAACATAAAGAAAACAAAAATCCTCACAACTGGACCAATAAGCAACATCATGATAAATGGAGAAAAGACTGAAGTTGTCAAGGATTTCATTTTACTTAGATCCACAATCAACACCCACGGAAGCAGCAGTCAAGAAAACTAAAGAGGCTTGCATTGGGCAAATCTGCTGCAAAAGACCGCCTTAAAGTGTTAAAAAGCAAAGATGTCACCTTGAAGACTAAGGTGTGCCTGACTCAAGCTGTGGTGTTTTCAGTTGCCTAATATACATGTGAAAGCTTGAAGATGAATAAGGAAGACCTTTGAAATAAATGCCTTTGAATTGTGGTGTTGACGATGAATATTGAATATACCATGGAGCATGAACAAGAAGAATGAACAAGTCTGTCTTGGAAGAAGTAGAACCAGAGTGCTCCTTAGAAGCAAGTATGGCGATACTACATCTCACATACTTTGAACATGTCATCAGGAGGAGTCAGTCCCTGGAGAAGGACATCGTGCTTGGCAGAGTAGAGGGCCGGCGAAAAATAGGAAGACCCTCAACAAGATGGATTGACATGATGGCTGCAACAATGGCTTTAAGCATGACAAGGATCATGAAGATGTCACAGGACCGGGAAGTGTCTCTTTCTGTTGTACATAGGGTCGCTGTGAGTCAGAACTGACTCGATGGCAACTAACAACAACAACAAATTTAAATTTAAACATATTTAAATGTGAATTGAACAACAATGGGCCCAAGCATAACAATTGCCAGGATGGTGCAGGACCAGGCAGGGTTTCATTCTGTTGTGCATAGGGTCACTATGAGTAGGAACTAACTTGAAGACACCTAACAACAACAGACAGAAAGGATTTTAAGATGTTTACAAGCAATGTTAACTTACTCTTTTAGGTTAAATAACTAAGATGCTAACCAAGAAAACTAAGATGAATGAGGTAGCTGCTTTGAAAAAGCATTTGGCAATGGATCATTCCAGGCAGATCATTAGTACGCTTTATCAAATATTCAATCTGTATTAGCTTTAGAGGAGCAAAACCAGTATGTGTATAACAATATGATTGCTGAAAACAGTTTAAGTTCCAATCATGGAGAATAGTTCACAGAAGTAGCGTGGTTATCGAGAGTGACCTAGAACTCACCAAATACTCTAGAATATTCCAAAGTATATTGCTGCAGTTCCATGATATTGGACTACCCTGATATGAAAAAAGTGACTTTTGTACGAAGTTCATTTCTTGAGATTAGACAGAGACCATTGTCTGGTGTTCAGTTTTTCCCGTTCATTAGCCTCTTTATGTTAGGTATTCAAAGCCTGTCTTCAGGAACCAGGGCATCAAAAACATCCTGGCCCATCTTTGACAACTCAGGACCACCCGGCACTCTTGCCCATCTCCTCCTCTGTGATGCTCACTGTCCTCTCCAGTGAAGCCCACTCACTCTCCTGGCTTCTCGTGCACGTCCAGAGGATACCTGCCAACCTATGTCAGCCTCGACTCTTCTGCCAAGCTGCTGCGTAGGTCCTCCAATTGCTCCTTAAGCAGTCTGGAAAACCCAGATGTCTAAAAAGAGTACAATTTTACTTCAAATCGAGGATCCCTTCCACGAGTGCCCTGTTCCGCCAGTGTCCCTCCAGCCAGACATGAACTTTGCATCATCCAACTCTCCCCTCAACATCCCCACTGATGACCACACATCACCCACCCGTTTCTTATTCTGGAGCTTCATTCTGGAGCTCCAAATCTTCTTCTTTATCTTCAAATAAGATAGGTTTTCCTAAAAATATTTTCTCATTCTTCAACTTGCTGATACTCACTTTCATGTTTAGTGGTCTCCTCATTAGAAAACTCTTACCAGATGATTATGAAAACAAAGCAAAAAAATGACAACAACACACATCCCTGACTTCTCTTTCCTCTCCCCTTGGTCCTCTCCACACCCAGGAAGAGCTGGCCTTGTTTTATTCTCTGTGCCAGTCTCTTCTTAAACTCATGAGGCTATCACACCAGTCATCCCATTACCAAATGCATAACAGTCTTTGAGCTGAAAGGGACTTCACTTTGTCATTTGGTGTGAGGGCAGGTGGTAATGGAAGAGAGATTATTGTGACTATTATCCATTTATTTATTTGTGGTTTTCTTTTTTTTTTTTTAATTTTTATTGTGCTTTAAGTGAAAGTTTACAAATCAAGTCAGTCCCTCACACAAAAACCTATATAAACCTTGCTACATACTCCCAGTTGTTCTCCCCCTAATGAGACACCCCACTCCCTCCTTCCACTCTCTCTTTTCGTGTCCATTTCACCAGCTTCTAACCCCCTCTACCCTCTCACCTCCCCTCCAGGCAGGAGATGCCAACATAGTCTCAAGTGTTCGCCTGCTCCAAGAAGCTCACTCCTCACCAGCATCCCTCTCCAACCCATTGTCCAGTCCAATCCCTGTGTGAAGAGTTGGCTTTGGGAGTGGTTCCTGTCCTGGGCCAACAGAAGGTCTGAGGGCCATGACCACTTGGGGTCCTTCTAGTCTCAGTCAGACCATTAAGTCTAGTCTTTTTATGAGAATTTGGGGTCTACATCCCACTGCTCTCCTGCTCCCTCAGGGATTCTCTGTTGTGTTCCCTGTCAGGGCAGTCATCAGTTGTAGCCGGGCACCATCTAGTTCTTCTGGTCTCAGGCTGATATTGTTTCTGGTTTATGTGGCCCTTTCTGTCTCTTAGGCTCATAATTACATTGTGTCCTTGGTGTTCTTCACTCTCCTTTGGCCCAGGTGGGTTGAGACCCATTGATGCATCTTAGATGGCCTCTTGATAGTGTTTAAGACCCCAGACACCACTCTCCGAAGTGGGATGCAGAATGTTTTCATAATAGATTTAATTATGCCAATTGACTTAGATGTCCCCTGAAACTATGGTCCCCAAATCTCCACCCATGCTATGCTGGCCTTCAAAGCACTCAGTTTATTCAGGAAACTTCTTTGCTTTTGGTTTAGTCAAGTTGTGCTGAGCTCTCCTATATTATGTGTTGTCTTTCCCGTTACCTAAAGTAGTTCCAATCTACTAATTAGTGAATGCCACTCTCCCACCTTCCCTCCCTCCCTCTCCCCTCTCGAAACCACGAAAGAATGTTTTCTTCTCAGTTTAAACTATTTCTCGAGTTCTTATAATAGTGGTCTTATACAATATTAGTCCTTTTTCAACTAACTAATTTCACTCGGCATAATGCCTTCCACATTCCTCCATGTTATGAAATGTTTCACAGATTCATCACTGTCCTTTTTTGATGTGTAGTATTCCATTGTGTGGATGTACCATTATTTTTTTTATCTATTCATCCATTGATGGCACCGTGGCAGCTTCCATCTTTTTGCTGTTGTAAGCAGTGCTGCAATGAACATGGGTGCATATATATCTGTTCATGTAAAGGCTTTATTTCTCTAGGATATATTCCAAGGAATGGGATTGCTGGATCACATGGTAGTTCTATTTCTAGCTTTTTAAGGAAGCACCAAATCGATTTCCAAAGTGGTTGTACCATATGACATTCCCACCAGCAGTGTAGAAGTGTTTCAATCTCTCCACAGCCTCTCCAACATTTATTGTTTTGTGTTTTTTGGATTAATGCCAGCCTTGTTGGAGTGAGATGGAATCTCATTGTAGTTTTGATTTGCATTTCTCTAATGGCTAATGATCATAAACATTTCCTCATATATCTGTTAGCTACCTGAATGTCTTCTTTAGTGAAGTGTCTGTTCATATCTTTTGCTCATTTTTTAATTGGGTTATTTGTCTTTTCGTAGTTCAGATTTTACAGTATCATATAGATTTTAGAGCTCAGGCGCTGATCAGAAATGTCATAGCTAAAAACTTTTTCCCAGTCTGTAGGTAGTCTTTTTACTCTTTTGGTGAAGTCTTTGGATGAGCATAGGTGTTTGATTTTTTAGGAGCTCCCAGTTATCTAGTTTTTCTTCTGCATTGTTAGTAACGTTTTGTATACTGTTTATGCCATGTATTAGGGCTCTTAACGTTGTCCCTATTTTTTCTTCTAGGGTCTTTATCATTTTAGATTTTATGTTTAGGTCTTTGATTCATTTTGAGCTCATTTTTGTGCATGAAGTGAGGTAGGCGTCTTGTTTCATTTTTTTGCAGATGGATATCCGGTTATGCCAGCACCATTTATTAAAAAGACTATCTTTTCCCCCTTTAACTGTTTTGGGTCCTTTGTCAAATATCAAATGCTCATATGTGGATGGATTTATGTCTGGATTCTCAATTCTGTTCCATTGGTCTATGTATCTGTTGTACCAGTACCAGGCTGTTTTGACTACTGTGGCAGTATAATAGGTTCTAAAATCAGGTAGGGCAATGCCTTCCACTTTGTTCTTTTTTTTTTCAGTAATGCTTTGCTTATCCAGGGCCTCTTTCCCTTCTATATGAAGTTGGTGATTTGTTTCTCCATCTTATGAAAAAATGTCATTGGAATTTGGATCAGAATTGCATTAAATGTATAGATTGCTTTTGGTAGAATAGACATTTTTACAATGTTAAGTCTTCCTATCCATGAGCAAGGTATGTTTTTCCACTTACGTAGGTCTCTTTTGGTTTCTTGCAGAAGTGTTTTGTAGTTTTCTTTGTATAAGTCTTTTACATCTCTGCTAAGATTTATTCCTAAGTATTTTATCTTCTTGGGGGCTACTGTAAATGGTATGGATTTGATGATTTCCTCTTCAATGTTCTTTTTGTTGATATAGAGGAATCCAGCTGATTTTTGTATGTTTATCTTGTATCCCAATACTCTGCTGAACTCTTCTATTAGTTTCAGTAGTTTTCTGCAGGATTCCTTACGGTTTTCTGTGTATAAGGTTATGTCATCTGTAAATAGAGATACTGTTACTTCTTTTTGCCAATCTGGATGCCCTTTATTTCCTTGTCTAGCCTAATTGCTCTGGCTAGGACCTCCAACATAATGTTGAATAAGAGTGGTGATAAAGGTCATCCTTGTCTGGTTCCCGATCTCAGTGGGAATGCTTTCAGGCTCTCTCCATTTAGGGTGATGTTGGCTGTTAGCTTTGTATAAATGCCCTTTATTATGTTGAGAAATTTTCCTTCTATTCCTATTTTGCTGAGAGTTTTTATCACGAATGCATGTTGAACTTTGTCAAATGCCTTTTCTGCATCAATTGATAAAATCATGTGATTCTTGTCTTTTGTTTTATTTATATGATGGATTGCATTAATTGTTTTTCTAATGTTAAACCATCCCTGCATACCTGGTATGAATCCCACTTGGTCATGGTGAATTATTTTTTAGATATGTTTTTGAATTCTATTGGCTAGAATTTTGTTGAGGATTTTTGCATCTAAGTTCCTAAGGGATATAGGTCTATAATTTTCTTTATTTGTGGTGTCTTTATCTGGTTTTGGTATCAGGGATATGCTGGCTTCATAGAATGGATTTGGGAGTATTCCATCCTTTTCTATGCTCTGAAATACCTTAAAAAAAAAAAGTTTTTTTTTTTTTTTTATTAAGTAGTGGTGGTAACTCTTCTGTGAAAGTTTGGTTGAATTCTGCAGTCAAGCCATCCAGGCCAGGGCCTTTTTTTTGTTGGGAATTTTTTATTACCTTTTCGATCTCTTCTTTTGTTATACGTCTATTTAGTTTTTCTACCTCTGTTTGTGTTAGTTTAGGTAGGTAGTGTGTTTCTAGGCATTCTTGCTTTTCTTCTAGGTTTACAAATTTGTTAGAGCACAGATTTTCTTAGTAATCTGATATGATTCTTTCAATTTCAGTTGGGTCTGTTGTAATATCACCCTTCTCATTTATTTTTCAAGTTTTTTGCTTCCTCTCCTGTTTTTCTTTTGTCATTTTGGCCAATGGTTTATTAATTTTGTTGATTTTTTCAAAGAACCAGCTTTTGGTCTTGCTAATTCTTTCAACTGTTTTTCTGTTTTCTATTTCATTTAGTTCTGCTCTAATTTTTTTAAAATAATTTTTATTGTGCTTTAAGTGAAAGTTTACAAATCAAGTCAGTCTCTCACACAAAAACCCATATACACCTTGCTACGCACTCCCAATTACTCTCCCCCTAATGAGACAGCCTGCTCTCTCCCTCCACTCTCTCTTTTCCTGTCCTTTTCGTCAGCTTCTAACCCCCTCCAACCTCTCATCTTCCTTCCAAGCAGGAAATGCCAACATAGTCTCAAGTGTCCACCTGATCCAAGAAGCTCACTCCTCACCAGCATCCCTCTCCAACCCATTGTCCAGTCCAATCCATGTCTGACGAGTTGGCTTGGGGAATGGTTCCTGTCCTGGGGCAACAGAAGGTCTGGAGGCCATGACCACCAGGGTCCCTCCAGTCTCAGTTAGACCATTAAGTCTGGTCTTATGAGAATTTGGGGTCTGCATCCCACTGCTCTCCTGCTCCCTCAGGGATTCTCTGTTGTGTTCCCTGTCAGGGCAGTCCTCAGTTGTAGCGGGGAACCATCTAGTTCTTCTGGTCTCAGGATGACGTAGTCGCTGGTTCATGTGGCTCTTTCTGTCTCTTGAGCTCGTAATCACCTTGTGTCCTTGGTGTTCTTCATTCTCCTTTGATCCAGGTGGGTTGAGACCAATTGATACATCTTAGATGGCTGCTTGCTAGCGTTTAAGACCCCAGACGCCACTCTTCAAAGTGGGATGCAGAATGTGTTCTTAATAGATTTTATTATGCCAGTTGACTTAGATGTCCCCTGAAACCATGGTCCCCAGAACCCTGCCCGTGCTATGCTGGCCTTCGAAGCATTCAGTTTATTCAGGAAACTTCTTTGCTTTTGGTTTAGTCCAATTGTGCTGACCTCCCTTGTACTGTGTGCTGTCTTTCCCATCACCTAAAGTAGTTCTTATCTACTATCTAATTAGTGAATACCCCTCTCCCACCCTCCCTCCCTCCCTCCCCCTTCTCGTAACCACAAAAGAATGTTTTCTTCTCAGTTGAAACTGTTTCTCAAGTTCTTATAATAGTGGTCTTATACAAAATTTTTCCTTTTGCAACTGACTAATTTCACTCAGCATAATTCCTTCCAGGTTCCTCCATGTTATGAAATGCTTCACAGATTCCTCACTGTTCTTTATCGATGCTAGTATTCCATTGTGTGAATATACCATAATTTATCCATTCTTCTGTTGATGGGCACCTTGGTTGCTTCCATCTTTTTGCTATTGTAAACAGTGCTGCAATAAACATGGGTGTGCATATATCTGTTTGTGTAAAGGCTCTTATTTCTCTAGGATATATTCCAAGGAGGGGGATTGATAGATCGTATACTAGTTCTAGTTCTAGATTTTTAAGGAAGCGCCAAATCGATTTCCAAATTGGTTGTACCATTTGATATTCCCACCAGCAGTGTAGAAGTGTTCCAATCTCTCCACAGCCTCTCCACCATTTATTATTTTGTGTTTTTTGGATTAATGCCAGCCTTGTTGGAGTGTGATGAAATCTCATTGTAGTTTTGATTTGCATTTCTCTAATGGCTAATGATCGTGAACATTTCCTCATATATCTGTTAGCTACCTGAATGTCTTCTTTAGTGAAGTGTCTATTCATATCTGTTGCCCATTTTTTAATTGGGTTATTTGTCTTTTTGTAGTTGAGTTTTTGCAGTATCATGTAGATTTTAGAGATCAGGTGCTGATCAGAAATGTCATAGCTAAAAACTTTTTCCCAGTCTGTAGGTAGTCTTTTTACTCTTTTGGTGAAGTCTTTGGATGAGCATAGGTGTTTGATTTTTAGGAGCTCCCAGTTAGGGAGTTATCTAGTTTTTCTTCTACATTCTCTATAATGTTTTCTATATTGTTTATGCCATGTATTAGGGCTCCTAACGTTGTCCCTATTTTTTCTTCCATGATCTTTATTGTTTTAGATTTTATATTTAGATCTTTGATCCATTTTGAGTTAGTTTTTGTGCATGAAGTGAGGTAGGGGTCTTGTTTCATTTTTTTTCAGATGGATACCCAGTTATGCCAGCACTGTTTGTTAAAAAGACTGTCTTTTCCCCCATTTAACTGTTTTGGGGCCTTTGTCAAATATCAACTGCTCATACGTGGATGGATTTATGTCTGGGTTCTCAATTCTGTTCCATTGATCTATGTATCTGTTGTTGTACCAGTACCAGGCTGTTTTGACTACTGTGGCGGTATAATAGGTTCTAAAATCAGGTAAAGTAAGGCCTCCCACTTTGTTCTTCTTTTTCAGTAATGCCTTATTTATCCAGGGCCTCTTTCCCTTCCATATGAAATTAGTGATTTGTTTCTCCAACTCATTAAAGACTTTCCTTTGGATTTGGATCGGAATTGCATTAAATGTATAGATCACTTTTGGTAGAATAGACATTTTTACAATGTTAAGTCTTCCTATCCATGAGTAAGGTATGTTTTTCCACTTACGTAAGTCTCTTTTGGTTTCTTGCAGAAGTGTACTGTAGTTTTCTTTGTATAAGTCTTTTACATCTCCGATAAGATTTATTCCTAAGTATTTTATCTTCTTAGGGGCTACTGTAAATGTTATTGATTTGGTGATTTCTTCTTCAATGTTCTTTTTGTTGATATAGAGGAATCCAACTGATTTTTGTATGTTTATCTTGTATCCCGATACTCTGCTGAACTCTTTTGTTAGTTTCAGTAGTTTTCTTGAGGATTCCTTAGGGTTTTCTGTGTACAAGATAATGTCATCTGCAAATAGAGATACTTGTGCTTCTTCCTTGCCAATCTGGATGCCTTTTATTTCTTTATCTAGCCTAATTGCTCTGGCTAGGACCTCCAGCGCAATGTTGAATAAGAGTGGTGATAAAGTCCATCCTTTTCTGGTTCCTGATCTCGATGGGAATGTTTTCAGGCTCTCTCCATTTAGGGTGATGTTGGCTGTTAACTTTGTATAAATGCCCTTTTTTATGTTGAGAAATTTTCCTTCTATTCCTATTTTGCTGAGAGTTTTTATCATGAATGAGTGTTGAACTTTATCAAATTCCTTTTCTGCATCAATTGATAAAATCATGTGATTCTTCTCTTTTGTTTTATTTATGTGCTGGATTGCATGAATTGTTTTTCTAATGTTGAACCATCCCTGCATACCTGGTATGAATCCCACTTGGTCATGGTGAATTATTTTTTTGATATGTTGTTGAATTCTATTGGCTAGAATTTTGTTGAGGATTTTTGCATCTATATTCATGAGGGATATAGGTCTATAATTTTCTTTTTTTGTGGTGTCTTTACCTGGTTTTGGTATCAGGGATATGGTGGCTTCATAGATCAGTTCGGTAGTATTCCGTCCTTTTCTATGCTCTGAAATACCTTTAGTGTTAGTAGTGGTGTTAACTCTTCTCTGAAGGTTTGGTAGAACTATGCAGTGAAGCTGCCCAGACCTGGGCTTTTTTTTTGTTGGGAGTTTTTGATTTCCTTTTCAATCTCTTCTTTTGTTATGGGTCTATTTAGTTTTTCTACCTCTGTTTGTGTTAGTTTAGGTAGGTAGTGTGCTTCTAGGAATTTGTCCATTTCTTCTAGCTTTTCAAATTTGTTTGAGTATAGTTTTGCATAGTAATCTGATATGATTCTTTTAATTTCAGTTGGGTCTGTTGTAATATTGCCCATCTCATTTCTTATTTGGGTTATTTGCTTTCTCTCCTGTTTTTCTTTTGTCAGTTTGGCCAATGGTTTATCAATTTTGTTGAGTTTCTCAAAAAAACAGCTTTTGGTCTTGGTAATTCTTTCAATTGTTTTTCTGTTTTCTATTTCATTTAGTTCAGCTCTAATTTTTATTTTTTGTCTTCTTCTGGTGCCTGTGGGTTTCTTTTGTTGCCCTCTTTCTATTTGTCCAAGTTGTAGGGATAGTTCTTTGATTTTGGCCCTTTCTTCTTTTTGGATGTGTGCATTTATTGATATAAATTGGCCTCTGAGCACCACTTTTGCTGTGTCCTAAAGGTTCTGATAGGAAGTGTTTTCATTCTCAGAGTTTCTTTATTCCATCCTTAATGTCTTCTATAATCCAGTCTTTTTTGAGTAGGGTATTGTTCAGTTTCCAAGTGTTTGATTTCTTTTCCCTGCTTTTCCTGTTATTGATTTCCACTTTTATGGCCTTATGGTCAGAGAAGATGCTTTGTAATATTTCAGTGTTTTGGATTCTGCTAAGGCTTGCTTTATGACCTAATATGTGGTCTATTCTAGAGAATGTTCCATGTGCAGTAGAAAAGAAATTATACTTGGTTGCTGTTGGGTGGAGTGTTCTGTATATGTCTACAAGGTCAAGTTGTTTGATTTTGACATTTAGATCTTCCGTGTCTTTATTGAGCTTCTTTCTGGATGTCCTGTCCTTCACAGAAAGTGGTGTGTTGAAGTCTCCTCCTATTATTGTGGAGCTGTCTATCTCACTATTCAGTGCTGATAGAGTTTGTTTTATGTATCTTGGAGCCCTGTCATTGGGTGCATAAATATTTAATATGGTTATATCTTCTTGGTGTATTGTCCCTTTAATCATTATATAGTACCCTTCCTTATCCTTTCTAATGGATTTAACTTTAAAGTCTATTTTGTCAGAAATTAATATTGCCACTCCTGCTGTTTTTTGATTGTTGTTTGCTTGATATATTTTTTTCCATTCTTTGAGTTTTAGTTTGTTTGTGTCTCTAAGTCTAAGGTGTGTCTCTTATAGGCAGCATATGGACGGATCTTGTTTTTTAATCCATTCTGCCACTTTCTGTCTCTTTATTGGTGCATTTAGTCCATTTACATTCAGGGTAATTATGGATAGGTATGAATATAGTGCTATCATTTTGATTTTTTTGTGTGTGTTGACAGCTTCTTTTTCCCACTTGATTTTATGTGCTGAGTAGATTTTCTTTATATATTGTCCTTTCCTCATATTTGTTGTTGTTGATTTTTTTCTGCCGAGTCTGTATTTTTCCCTTGTATTTTATTTTGATGAGTAGGATAGTTTGTCTCCTTTGTGGTTACCTTATTATTTACCCCTATTTTTCTAAATTTGTAACTAACCTTTCTTTGTATCGCCATATCTTCCTCTCCATGTAGAAGGTGTATGATTACATTTCTTAGTCCCTCTTTATTATTTTAATATTGTCTTCTTTCATATACTAACATTGCCGTTACCCTGTGTTGGGCTTTTTTTTTTTTTTTTTTGGATTTCCCTGTCTGGGTTGACTTCTGGTTGCTCTGCCCAGTGTTCTAGTCTTAGGTCAATACTTGATATTATTGATTTTCTAACCAAAGAATTCCCTTTAGTATTTCTTGTAGTTTTGGTTTGGTTTTTATGAATTCCCTCAACTTGTGTTTATCTGGAAATGTCTTAATTTCACCTTCATATTTAAGAGACAGTCTTGATGGATATATGATTCTTGGCAAGCAATTTTTTTCCTTCAATTTTTTAAATATGTCATCCCATTGCCTTCTTGCCTGCATGGTTTCTGCCGAGTAGTCTGAGCTTATTCTTATTGGCTCTCCCTTGTAGGTGACTTTTCTCTTATCCCTCACTGCTCTCGTAATTGTCTCTTTATCTTTGGTTTTGGCAAGCTTGATTATAATATGTCTTGGTGACTTTTTTTTTTTAAGATCTACCTTAAGTGGAGTTCGATGAGCGTCTTGGATAGATATCTTCTCATCTGTCACAATATCAGGGAAGTTTTCTGCCAACAAATCCTAAACAATTTTCTCTGTATTTTCTATTATCCCTCCCTGTTCTGGTACTCCAGTCACTCGTAGGTTATTTCCCTTGATAGAGTCCCACATGATTGTTAAGGTTTCTTCTTTTTTTTAAATTCTTTTATCTGATTTTTCTTCAAATATATTAGTGCTAAGTGATTTATCTTTGAGTTCAGAAATTCTAGCTTCTACTTGCTCAATTCTGCTCCTCTGACTTTCTGTTGAGTTATCTAATTCTGTAATTTTATTGTTAATCTTCTGAATATCTGCTTGCTGTCTGTCTATGGATTTTTCCAGCTTATTAAGCTTTTCATTATGTTCCTGAATAATCTTTCTGATTTCTTCAGTTGCTTTATCTGTGTGTTCCTTGGCTTGTTCTGCATATTGCCTCATTTCCTTCCTGATGTCTTGAAGGGTTCTGTATATTAAACTTTTGTATTCTGCATCTGGTAATTCCAGGAATGCACTTTCATCTACAAGATCCCTGGATTCTTTGTTTTGAGAGCCTGTTGAGGTGATCATGGCCTGTTTCTTTATGTGACTTGATATTGACTGCTGTCTCTGAGCCATCTATAAGTTATTGTATTAGTTTATGCTTGCTTACTGTGTCATAGCTGCTTGCTTTGTTTTGTTTTGGTATACCCCTATAGGTTGCCTGGGTGAGCTAGCTTGATTATTTTCACCTTTGGAGCTCTGGTGTCCTGTCCCCAGCTGGCTAGAGCTGTTATCAGGTATATCAGTCTAGGAGTCCATTCAGTTTTCTTGTATGAATTCAGCTCAGGTTTCCGGGTAGCTGATATCAAGTGTGTGGTGCAGACTCTGTCCTAAAGGGGCAGGGGTGATTGGGGTATATACCCGTATCTGATTGCAGCAGGGGGTCACGCTCTGAACAAGGCAGAGGGCTGAGAACTGACCCCCAAGTGTCTCTGAGGAAAACGTGTCTTTGTTCCCTAGAGCGTGCTGGTGGGTGGGCTCTGCAGAGGGACCATGGGCACCCAAAGTTTTTGTTGTAAGGACTGGGAGGTACCAGCTATCCCTGGACCCCTGTTGCAGTTGGCTGGGCAACCCAAGTGGAGCCACTAGTCCTTAGGTCCCTGTTGTGGGTAGGTGAGGACCTTGTTTAATAGCCAAAGCAATGTCAAATGTCAAACACCCACCTCTCCACTGCAAAGCTGAAATGTTTGGAGTTTGCCAACAAGGGCCTATTCTCCCAAAAAAGGCCCACACAGGTCCATGCAGAAGGGAAAGGTGCTCAAGGTCCACGAATGATTTATGCCTGGACAGGAACCACTTCTGTCCTGAGCTTCCTCACTTAATGGAGCTAACAAATTATCTTTTCCCCCCAGTTGCAAATTTTTTCCTTCCCCAAGGCTGGGAGGACAGCTCCAGGTGCTTACCAGGGTCTATCTCAGGGCTAGGGATTCAGCTGCTGAAGCTTGCTTGGGAGTGGGGGGATGGGGCACGGTAAAATATACGCAAGTACTTAGCTTTTGCCGAGAGCGCCCTTCTGCTCAGGTTCCGGAGGTGTGAGTGGGCTGTGTGGCTGCTGCTTCTCCCTGTGGAAACTGCGGCTAATGCTAGGCCCAGCCCGCTGCCACCGCTGCCGCTTCGGGAATGGTGCCTGAGTTCTCTCCACAATTCAGGTCCGGTAACTCCTCTCCGCTTCTGAACAGTCTCTTCCTTCCCTTGCTCCTCAGTTCGTTGTCTAGGCTTTCCTTTGATGCTCAGGGCTCCCAGCTTTTCACAAATATACTCGTTTCACTTGTTTTTTTGGGTCTTTGTCGTAAAGAGGGCTCAACGGAAGCGTCTGTCTATTCCGCCATCTTGGCTCCGCCTCTCTCATTTTTATTATTTGTTTTCTTCTGGTGCCTGAGGGTTTCTTTGGTCTGTTTCTATTTGTTCAAGTTGTAGGGATAATTCTTTGATTTTGTCCTTTCCTTCTTTTTGTATGTGTGCATTTATTCGTATAAATTGGCCTCTGAGCACTGCTTTTGCTGTGTCCCAAAGGTTCTGATAGGAAGTGTTTTCATTCTCATTGGATTCAGTTATTGATTTCCACTTTTATGGCCTTATTGTCAGAGAAGATGCTTTGTAATATTTCAGTGTTTTGGATTCTGCTAAGGCTTGCTTTATGATCTAATATGTGGTCTATTCTAGAGAATGTTCCATGTGCACTAGAAAAGAAGTATACTTGGTTGCTGTTGGGTGGAGTGTTCTGTATATGTCTGTGAGTTCAAGTTGGTTGATTGTAGCATTTAGATCTTCCGCTTCTTTTTTAGCTTCTTTCTGGATGTCCTGTCCTTCACCGAAAATGGTGTGTTGAAGTCTCCTACTATTATTGTGGAGCTGCCTATCTCACTTTTCAATGTTGAGTTTGCTTTATGTATCTTGCAGCCCTGTCATTGGGTGCATAAATATTTAATATGGTTATATCTTCTTGGTAAAATGTCCCTTAAATCATTATATAGTGTCCTTCCTTATCCTTAATGATGGATTTAACTTTAAAGTCTATTTTGTCTGAAATTAATATTGCTACTCCTTCTCTTTTTTGATTGTTGTTTGCTTGATATATTTTTTTCCATCCTTTGAGTTTTATTTTGTTTGTGTCTCTACGTCTAAGGTGTGTTTCTTGTAGGCAACGTATAGATGGATCATGTTTTTTAATCCATTCTTCCACTCTCTGTCTCTTTATTGGTGCATTTACTCCATTTACATTCAGCGTAATTATGGATAGATGTGAATTTAGTGTTATCATTTTGATGTCTTTTTTTGTTTGTTGTTGACAGTTTCTTTTTCCCACTTAATTTTTTGTGCTGAGTAGATTATCTTTATATATTGTCTTTCCCTCATATTCGTTGTTGTTGATTTTTTTTCTGCTGAGCCTCTATTTTTTTCTTGTACTTTATTTTGATGTGAAGGATAGTTTGTTTCCTTTGTGGTTACCTTATTATTTACCCCTACTTTTTTCTAAATTTAAACCTAACTTTTATTTCTTTGGTATTGCCTTATCTTCCTCTCCATATGGGAGATCTATGACTACATTTCTTACTCCCTCTTTGTTATTTTAATGTTGTCTTCTTTTACGTAATAACACTGTTGTTGTCCTGTTTTGAGTGTTTTTTGTTATCTCAATTTATATTTGTGATTTCTCTGTTTGGATTGACTTCTCATTGCTCTACCCAGTGTTCTAGTCTTGAGTTGATACCTGATATTGATTTTCTAACCAGCGAACTCGCTTTAGTATTTCTTGTAGTTTTGGTTTGGTTTTTACAAATTCCCAAAACTTCTGTTTATCTGGAAATGTCCTAATTTCACTTTCATATTTGAGAGAGAGTTTTACTGGATATATGTTTCTTGGCTGGCAATTTTTTTCCTTCAATTTTTTAAATAAGTCATCGCATTACCTTCTTGCCTGCATGGTTTCTGCTGAGTAGTCTGAGCTTATTCTTATTGGCTATCCTTTGTAGGTGACTTTTCGTGTATCCCTTTCTGCTCTTAAAATTCTCTCTTTATCTTTGGTTTTGGCAAGTTTGATTATAATATGTCTTGGTGACTTTCTTTTAACATGTACCTTATGTGGAGTTTGATGAGCATGTTGGATAGATATCTTCTCATTTTTTACCATATCAGGGAAGTTTTTGGCCAACAAATCTTCAACAATTTTCTCTGTATTTTCTGTTATCCCTCTCTGCTCTGGTACTCCAATCACTCATAGGTTATTTCTCTTGATAGAGTCCCACATGATTCTCAAAGTTTCCTTTTTTTTTTTAATTCTTTTATCTGATTTTTCTTCAAATATATTAGTGCCAAGTGCTTTATCTTCAATTTCTGATATTCTGCCTTCCACTTGCTCAAATCTGCATCTCTTACTTTCTATTGAGTTGTCTACTTCTTTAATTTTATTGTTAGTCTTCTGAATTTCTGATTGCTGACTGTCTAAGGAATTTTCCAACTTATTAAATTTTTCATTATGTTCCTGAATAGACTTTTTAATTTCTTCTCTTGCTTTATGTGTGTATTCCTTTGTTCTACATATTGCTTCATTTCCTTCCTGATGTCTTGAAGGGTTCTGTATATTAATCTTTTGTGTCCTGCCTCTGTTAATTCCAGGAATACATATTCATCTAGAAGATCCCTGGAGCCTTTGTTCTGAGAGCTCGTTGAGGTGATCATGGTCTCTTTCTTTATATGACTTGATATTGACTATTGTCTCCGAGCCATCTATAAGTTATCGTATTAGCTTATTTTATGTTTGCTTACTGTGTCATAGCTTCTTGAGTTGTTTTGTTTTGATATACCCCTATGGGTTGCTTTAGTGAGGTAGCTTGATTATTTTTGCCTTTGGAGCTCTGACGTCCTGTCCCGAGATGGCTAGAGCTGTTATCAGGTATATCAGTCTAGGAGTCCATTCAGTTTTCTTGTATGAATTCAGCTCAGGTGTCCAGGTAGCTGATCATCAAGTGTGTGGTACAGGCTCTGTCCTACAGTCTTAGAGAGGCAGGGGTGATTGTTGTAGGTACTGGTATCTGGTTGCAGCAGAGGTCACACTATGAACAAGGCAGGAGGCTAAGAATTGCCCCCCGCGTGTCTCTGAGGAAAGCATGTCCCTGTTCCCCTAGATTGTACGGGTGGGTGGGTTCTGCAGATGATCCATTGGCATCCAGTGTTTTTGGTTGTAAGGACTGGGAGGTACCAGTTATACCTGGAGCTCTGTCGCAGGTGGCTGGGTGACCTGAGTGGAGCTGCCAGTCCTTAGGCCCCTGATGTGGGTAGGTGAGGACCCTGTTTAACAGGGAAAGCAATGTCAAACATCAAACACCCACCTCTCCTCCGTATAGCTGAAATATTTGGAGTCTACCAACAAGGGCCTATTCTCCTGAAATAGACCTACATATGTCCATGTAGAGGGGAAAGGTTCTCAAAGTCCATGATCTGTTTATGCCTGGATAGGATCCGCTTCTGTCCTGAGCTCCCCTGGTTAGTGGAGCTAGCAAATTTTCTTTTCCCCCAGCTGCAAATTTATTCTCTCTCCAAGGCTGGGAGGATGGTTCTAGGTGCTCAACAGTGCCTATTTCAGGCCCAGGGAAGTTAGCTGCTGAAGCTAGCTTGGGAGCAGGGGGGTGGGGAATGGGGGGGTGGTAAAATATACGCAAACTCTCAGCTTTTTCCAGTAGTGCCATTCTTCACTGGTTCTGGAGGTGGGAGTGGTCTGCATGGCTGGCTCCTTCTCCCTGAGGAAACTGCGGCCAAACGCTACTACCAGCCCGCCACCACTGCTCCTGGGAATGGTGACTGAGGACTCCCCACGATTCTGGTCGGATAACTCCTCTCCGCTTCTGAACAGGATATTAATGAACCGCCTCTTCCTCCCTCTGCCCCTCAGCTCGTTTTCTAAGCTTGCCTTTGATGTTCAGAGCTCCTAGCTTGTCATAAATATACTCATTTCACTTGTTTTTTTGGGTCTTTGTTGTAAAGAGGGCTCACCAGAAGCGTCTGTCTATTCTGCCATCTTGGCTCCGCCCCCTATTTTTTCATTTTTTTCCTTATAGTGAAGAATCAAAGAATTAATTGAATGAACTTTAATCTTCAAAATTGCATAAAAATAGGCTTTTAAATTCATTTTTTCTTGCTTTAATCAGACTGAACCGTCTGAAGCTGCCATTTTTGTATGTCAAAAGTAGTCAAACATCAGTGATTTCATGTTGTTACTAATTGCCATTAAGTCAGTTGCTACTCATGGTGACCCCATGTGTGCAGAGTAGAACTGCTCTATAGGGCTTTTAAGGCTGTGATCTTTCAGGAGCAGATCACCAGGCCTGTCTCCTGCGACATCTCTGGGTGAGTTCCAACTGCCAGCCTTTTGACTAACAGTCAAGCGCTTAGCCATTTGTGCTGCTCAGGGACTTCGATTAATGCTCGAAGTATTTTTATTTTCTTCTTACAAAAGCAGCTTTTTTTTTTTTTTTTCCTCTCAGTAGAAATCTGGTGGGTCTAATCTTAGAGACAGAAAGCTTGACCTCCCCCACATCCCCAGCAGGACTGCCAGGCCCTGCTGGTTCTACCCAGTGAAGGTCAAGGGGCCAGGGGCTTCCTTCCCTCCTCTCAGTGGAGGGCCTGGGCCTCTGAGATCCTTGAAACTGCAGGAGGAAAGCCAACACTGTCAAGCACAATGCTAAACATCATGTATTTGTGATGAGTTAATAGGGGCATGGGCTTTGGTGTGGATTATTATTGATAAGCACTTCTCTTGGAAGAAGGAGCTGATAGCATCTCCAGCCCCTGTGGAACAGATGGAATTTTCTATGTATTGTTTCTTCTCCTGCAAAGCACACAGACTTCTGACATGCCTTCAGTCAACAGGGTTGACTTGAAAGGAAAGTGTGAGGTCCAGCCAGAAATGACAAGGTGTTGACCCACTTGGACCCATAAAGCTGGAGTTTGTGACCTGAGCCTCGGCCTCTCTGAATATGAGATGTGAAAAGCACCTAGTATTCAGGAGAGGTTAGAGCTTGCTGATTTGAGAGAGGAACAATGGGACTGGATGTTTGTGTAACAGTCCTTACTTAAACTGTAAAGTTCCCTGAGCTCAGACCTTTGAAAATGATTTCTCTATCTTACCTTTATGTTGAATCAAAGGAGACCTGGTGACACAACAGTTAAGTGCTCGGCTGCTAACCGAAACATCAGCAATTTGAACCCAATAGCAACTAGTGGAGAAATACCTGGCCATCTGCTCCCATAAAGATTACAAAATTGGATACCCTATATTGTTGTTGTTGTTGTTGTTAAGTGCCATTGAGTGGGTTCTGACTCATAGTGACCCTATGTACCACACAGTGAAATACTGCCCGGTCCTGCACCATCCTTACAGTCTTTGTTATGCTTGAGCCCATTGTTGCAGCCACTGTGTCAATCCACCTCATTGAGGGTCTTCCTCTTTTCTGCTGACCCTGTACTTTACTGAGCATGGTGTCCTTCTTCAGGGACTGATCCCTCCTGACAACATGTACAAAGTGTGTGAGACGTAGTCTCACCATCCTTGCTTCTAAGGAGCATTCTGGTTGTACTTCTTCTAAGACAGATTTGTTTGTCCTTTTGCCAGTTCATGTTATTTTCAATATTCTTCACCAATGCTACAATTTGAAGACGTCAATTCTTCTTTGGTCTTCCTTATTCATTATCCAGCTTTCACATGCTTATCGTGTGATTGGAAATATTATGGCTTGGGTCAGGCTCACCTTAGTCCTCAAGGTGATATCTTTGCTTTTTGACACTTTAAAGAGGTCCTTTGCAACAGATTTGCCCAATACAATGTGTCTTTTGATTTCTCGACTGCTGCTTCCATGGGTATTGATTGTGGTTTCAAGTAAAATGAAATCTTTGACAACTTTAATCTTTTCTCCATTTATCATGATGTTGCTTATTGGCTCAGTTGTGAGGATTTTTGTTTTCTTTATGTTGAGGTGTAATCCATACTCAAGGCTGTGGTTTTTGATCTTCATTCAGTAAGTGCTTCAGGTCCTCTTCACTTTCAGAAAGGTTGTGTCATCTATATAATACAGGCTGTTAATGAGTCTTCTTCCGATCCTTATGCCCTGTTCTTCTTCATATCATCCAGCTTCTCGGTTATTTGCACAGCATGCAGATTGAATAGGTATAGTGAAATGATACAAACCTGACGCACATCTTTCCTTACTTTAAACCACTCAGTATCCCCTTGTTCTGTCCAAACAACTGCCTCTTGATCTATGTAAAGGTTCCTCATAAGCACAATTAAGTGTTCTGAAATTTCCATTCTTCACACTGTTATCGATAATATGTTATGATCCACACAGTTGAATGTCTTTGCATAGTCAATAAAACACAGGTAAACATCCTTTTGGTATTCTCTGCTTTCAGCTGGAATCCATCCAATATCAGCAATGATATCCCTGGCTCCACGTCCTCTTCTGAATCCAGCCTGAATGTCTGGCAGTTCCTTGTAGATATATTGCTGCAGCCACTTTTGAATGATCTTTAGCAAAATTTTGCTTGCACGGGATATTAATGATATTGTTCAATAATTTCCACATTCAGTTGGATCACCTTTCTTGGGAATAGGCAAAAATATGGTTCTCTTCCAGTTAGTTGGCCAGGCAGTTGTTTTCCAAATTTCTTGGCATAGACAAGTGAGCTTTTCTGGTGCTGCATCCATTTGTTGAAACATCTCAATTGATATTCTGTCAATTCCTGGAGCCTTGCTTTTTGCCAATGCCTTCAGTGCAACTTGGACTTCTTCCTTCAGTACCATCGGTTCCTCATCATATGCTACCTCTTGAAATGGTTGAACATCGACTAATTCTTTTTGGTATAACGACTCTGTATTCCTTCCATTTTCTTTTGTTGCTTCCTGCGTCACTTAATATTGAGTTGCAATAGTGAATCCTTCATTATTGCAATCCAAGGGTTGAATTTTTTTTCTTCAATTCTTTCAGCTTGAGATATGCTAAGTATGTTCTTCCCCTTTGTTTCTCTGTCTCCAGCTCTTTGCGCGTCATTATAATACTTTACTTTTTCTTCTCAAGCTGCCCTTTGAAATCTTTTGTTAAGTTCTTTTACTTCATCATTTCTTCCTTTTGTTTTAGTTGCTTGACATTTGAAAACAAGTTTCAGAGTCTCTTCTGATACCTATCTTTGTCTTTTCTTTCTTTCCTGTCTTTTCAGTGACCTCTTGCTTTCTTCATATATGATGTCCTTGATATCATTCCACAACTTATCTGGTCTTTGGTTGTTAGTGTTCAACATGTCAAATCTATCTTGAGATGGTCTCTAAATTCAGGTGGGATATACTCGAGATTGTATTTTGGCTCTCATGGACTTGCTCTGATTCTCTTCAATTTCAACTTGAGCTTGCATATGAGCATTTGATGGTCTGTTCCACAGTCGGTCCCTGGCCTTGTTCTGACTGATGATATTGAGCTTTTCCATTGTCTCTTTCCATAGATGTAGTCTATTTGATTCCTGTGTATTCCGTCTGGCAAGGTCCATATGTATAGTTGCCATTTATGTTGGTGAAAAAAGCTATTTGCAATGAAGAAGTTGTTGGTCTTGTGAAATTCTATCATTCTATCTCTGGCATTGTTTCTGTCACCAAGGCCATATTTTCCAACTACGTATCCTTCTTCTTTGTTTCCAATTTTTGCGTTCCAATCACCAGTAATCATCTATGTATCCTGATGCATGTTCGATCAATTTCAGACTGCAGAAGCTGATAAAAATCTTCAACTTCTTATCTTTGGCTTTAGTGGTTGGTGTGTAAATTTGAATAATAATCATTTTAACTGGTCTTCCTTGTAGGCGTATAGACATTATCCTATCACTGACAGTGTTGTACTTCAGGATGGAACTTGAAATGCTCTTTTTGATGATGAATGCAACACCATTCCTCTTCAAGTTTTCATTCCTGGGATAGTAGACTATATGATTATCCAATTCTAAATGGCCAATACCAGTCCATTTCAGCTCGCCAATGCCTAGGACATCGATGTTTATGAGTTCCATTTCATTTTTGAGGATTTCCAATTTTCCTAGATTCATACATTCCAAGTTGTGATTATTAATGGATGTTTGCAGCTGTTTCTTCTCATTTTGAGTCGTGCCACATTAGCAAATGAAGGTACTGAAAACTTTATTCCATCCATGTCATTAAGGTCGACTCTACTTTGAGAAGGCAGGTCTTTGAGGAGGACACCCTATGGGGAAGTTCTGCTCCATCCTATAAAGAGGCTATGAATCAAAATCAACTTGATGGCACACAACAACAGCAACAACATGTTGAATCAGGGTTTATGGAATGATGCTAGGTTTCGGAGGAAAAAAGCAACAGTGAGCTTACTTTTTTTATATATGGCACTTGAGGGTTTTATTGTTGTCATTAGGTGCCATCAAGTTGATTCTAATTCATAGAGACCCTGAGTATAACAGAACAAAACAGTGCCCAGTTCTTTGTCATCCTCACAATTGTTGCTGTGTTTGAGCCCATTATTGCAACCACTGTCTCAATCCATCTCTTAGGGTCTTCTTCTTTTTCACTGACCAAACATGATGTCCTTCTCCCAGGATTGATCCTTCCTGATAACATGTCCAAAGTACATGAGACGATGTCTCGCTGTCTTCCCTTCTAAGGAGCATTCTAGCTGTACTTCTTTCAAGACAGATTTATTCATTCTTCTTGCAGTCCAGGGTATATTCAGTATTCTTCACCAATACCGTAATTCATATGCATTAGTTCTTCTTCATTTTTCCTTATTCATTGTCCAGCTTTCACATGCATATGAGACGATTGAAAACACCATAGCTTGGGTCAGGTGCACTTTAATCCTCAAAGCGACATCTTTGCTTTTTAACACTTTAAAGAGGTCTTTTCTAGCAGATTTGCCCAGTGCAATTCTTCCTTTGATCTCTTGACTGCTGCTTCTGTGGGCATTGATTATGGTTCCAAGTATAATAAAATCCTTGACAACTTCCATATTTTCTCCATTTATCATGATGTTGCTTGAGTGTAGGAATGTTAATGTCTGCATGTTTTACAAAGGTCCCCAATACTCACCATGACAATAGTGATCAAATGAAGTCATCTATCTCTGAGTCACAGAGTCCTATTATTATTTTAATTTTTAGTGGTGCCGCGGAGGACAGTGTGTGAAATATGGAGACAAAGGCCCCCAGCCCACCCACGGCCATTGGTCAGACTGGTCTCCCTGGTCCCCTTGCTCTAGGACCTGCGGAGGAGGAGTCTCGCGCAGAGACCGAAGCTGCACAAATCCCAAGTATGTACAACTCCCATATTTAATTATGTCATGAGCCTTCCAAGCCCTATGCCTATACCTAACCTTGGTAATATTAGTTGTAGATTTTGCACATTATTGTAAGAAACACTAAACAGAAAAGATGTTTTATTCAAGACCAAAAAGCTTTCCTTAAATTATATGTATAAGATATAATTTAAAATGTTTATAACTACCTGACCACAGCAACAGTTTAACTGACCTGACAGTGATTTTCAGGAATTAGATTTTAATCATATTCAGTTGAAATGCCAAGGATCTGCCTTAAAAAGAAAGCAATCGCTTCCTTTACCATGAGACCAGAAGAACTGGATGGTGCCAGGCTACCATTACTGAACATTTTGATCAAAGGTCTGTAGAAGAATCTTGATCAAAAGGTGCGAAATGAAGGAGAGAATTTTAAATTCTCATGGAATCCAGACTTTCTGGGTCCAATGGGGCTGGATGAACTCCTGAAACTTTTGCCCTAAGATAGTCTTTAAGTCTTAAAACTTAAACCCAAAAATCCCCTTAAGTCTTCTTTAAATCAAACAATAGTTTAGCTTAACTAGTAAAGAATGTCTGCCTTACACAGTGTCAGTAGATCTTTTAAGATATATCTATATGGGATCAAACTGACCACAGCAACTCAAAAGATTAGATAGGAAGCTTAGAGGGCAGTGAGTTTATGTTAATGGAGGAGAACCAATTCAGAAAAGAAGGGTAAGAATGGTTGCACTTGAAGAATGTAGCCAATGTCACCAGATTGTACAGGTAAAATTATTGAATTGGTGTATTTGCTGCTATGTGTATTCTCAACAGCAAACCAATAATAATAATAATAATAAACCAAGAAAAGATATAGAACACAAATGATTAAGAATCAGTAAGAACAATATGTTCATGGGAAAAAAAAAAAGACAAAATTTGGCATGTCCATCAAATGTATTTATCTTTATAACATGTGGTTTATGTGGTCTCTGTTAGAAGACAAGAATATTAAAAGCCATCATCTATGTGATGGAGTGAGGTGGTTTTTAAGTCATCGTTTTACACCTAGATTTGTTTAAGAAATAATTAATATCACTTGTTGTTTTAATCCTGTCTCTAAAACATGAGAGAAAGTCCCCAGTAGGTCACCCCTGCTCTACAGCTTATTTCAGGGATGTTACAGTCCTGGTCATTATGAGTTGGAATCAACTTGAAGGCAACATTTTTTGGTTTTTGTTTGCTTGCTTTACAGTCCTGGGGTGTAACATAATCTCTGTTGGGGGTAGTGTTTGTGTCATGGCCAACTGGTGAAAGTGACTGAGTCTTCTTGCCTCGTCTTGATGTTCCGGCCTTGTCATAAGGAGACTGGCAGTGGAAAGAAGATGAGATCTGGAGTGAATAGTTGAATTTCAGTCTCAGCTCTGCTTTCTGTCAAATGGGCTATGTAATCCTGGGACAACCATTATCCTCCTCCCCCATGGAACAAAGGTGCCAACCTCCCTTCAGGGGCTGATGGGAGGCATCAGAGAACCAATCTATGCAAGCCCACTTTCCAAGTCCCATCATGTTCTGCCAATGTAGTAAAGAATACACGTGATACAAAAGGAAAATGCTACCCACATCATTAATACCTAAGAAAGTGTCAATGACTTCTTAGAAATGCACTTTACTTACTCGGTCACTCTAAATAATTTAACACTATCAGCCCCATTCCTCCAAAAAGTCTAATTTCAAGGATGGGGTAAATAGCTACTAAAATGCTGAGTTTCTGACTACTGAATATATGTTCCAGACCATCCCACGGAGGGAAGTTTTGTGAGGGCTCTACACGCACCTTGAAGCTTTGCAACAGTCAGGAATGCCCTGAGAATAGTCTGGACTTCCGAGCCGTGCAGTGTGCGGAGTACAACGGCAAAGAGTTCAGAGGATGGCACTATAAGTGGAAGCCCTACACGCAAGTGGAAGGTAAATCTCCACCCCCATTTTCCACTAATCTCCAGACACTGTCTTATCTTTAAGCATTGATAGTGTGGTTTTCAAATAGACCAAATATCACCATATAAGATCAATGTCACAGGTCCTATTCTTTTAGTTATGTTGGGGTTTGTTTGATTTTGCCTGCCCCATAGCCACTGGCTTGCCCAACTGTATGATGAGAATGTAACAAGCTGATGGAGGGTATATGCATAACATGATGAAAATTCACCTGGGAAGTAATAAAAAAAAATTCAAAGTAGCTGGTGCATTATGAATGGATCAACTTTTTTTAAATAAGAATCATGGTAGTGTATGGTGATGCTGCTATAAGCATGTCACCCACTGAATATTTATAATTATCAAGGAAGGAAAGAAAAAATTTAGAATTTTTTGGAAGATCAGGTAATTCTCAAATATACTATACTTGGAAACTCTTGATCTATGGCTATAAACCAAGAAGGTTATTTGTAGCATATGTAAGACTTTACTCTCTAGTGAAAGAGAAATATGTATTATTCTTATAATAACTTGAACTTGATAACTGAAGTAGCACAATTTAAAGAGGAATTCAAAGAACACCTAATCAACTCATTCCTTGAATCTGGGAATACTGTCCAAGCAAATGGCAGAGATACTCAGGAAATGCATAAGTTGGACTGTTCAATCTGATGTTTTCTTTTATCTTCCAATGTATACAATGTTTTCATGGTAGGAGGTTTCTGAAGATAGTACATTCTGGAATGAAAAAAATGTAGTAGTCCCACACAAAGCATTTTTGGTGGTGCTATTATTCCTAAACCCAATAAAATTATACCCATGAGAAAGAGACTAGTAGACACGAGAGAAAAGTAGAAATTGGGATCAGAAAATATGTGTGCTCCTGACTTTGACAGCCTTCAGAAAATGTATCCATTAATCATCCACTAAAATTGACTCTTAGAATTATTCATTTGGGTCTCTTATTTTACACAGTAAAGAAAATGTAGATGAGTCTTTAGCCTATGACTCAACAGCACAGCAAAAGTTATTTGCCATTTTTTTTTCATATTAATCATATATATGTCACAAATCCTTGGAATGAGTTATCAAGGAAGGGGTGAACTTGGCCTGCCAGTCTATATGATGGTACCTATATTCTTCATGTATTAGTATTTTTTATTTTGACAGTCCATTATATTTTATAGGAAATATTATTCTCTGGAGATTTTGTCTAAAAAGTTAGTCTCTTTTTCAGTTTAAATATCTTACGTATTTTGTGAAATGCACTAGCTGTTAAGAAATTCAGTGAATATTTTAATTTGTTATATTTTATTTGTAAGAGTCTTGTATATTGCTACAAAATGGTAGTGACTTTTTTGCATTTCTACAAGAGAGTAGTGAATCATACCAATTAAAAGAGTAAAACATTAATGTTATAGTTCAAGCCAACAAATATTTATTGAATGCCTACTATGTGCCAATGAATGTGTAAAGAACAAAGGTCAGTAAGGACAGAGAAAAGTAAGAATTAATAGTGAATCATTTACCAAAAATAAGAAAGATCAAAGGGAAAAGCAAAGCCTTATAAGGCAACCATTAAAAAATGTCTTTTTTATGCATTATTGTGTGGGACTTATTTTCTGGGCAAGAAAAAAAATGAAATAAGTCTATCTAAAATTCAGAGCAAAACTGATTAGAGCTTAAGTATCTCTCTTATGTGTATTTGTGTGTGTATTTCTTTTTAAGATCAGAACTTATGCAAACTCTACTGTATCGCAGAAGGATTTGATTTCTTCTTTTCTTTGTCAAATAAAGTCAAAGATGGGACCCCATGCTCGGAGGATAGCCGTAATGTTTGTGTAGATGGGATATGTGAGGTAATAATGATCCTTCATTCATTCAACAAACATTTCCAGACAGTCTGCTTTGTGCCAGGCTCCGTACAAGGGGCTAGAGAGACCAGCCAGATAGACAGATGAGTCCTTTGGGGTCAAGGACAGAACCCGGTTGGGGAGAAAGCCAGATGGACACATATTGATGACATATGGTAGGGTGTTTTGATGGAGCTTGAGGAGAGGAGCACAGCTAAATCTGTCTTAGGTGCTTAGGCGTGGGTGTGGGAGATTTCCATGGGCTCCGTGGGCTCCATGGAGAGGGGACCATCTGAGTTAGATCTTAAAGGATCAGTTGGAAGTGGGTCATTAAGGAAAGCGGGGTGGAGTGGACACAGTGGTGAGTCATGAGAGTGTCCAGAAGACAGGTAGGAGTCTGGGAACAATGAGCATTGTTTGTGGGGTGCAACAGGCCTCTCACTGCCTGGAAAAGGCATTGACATGGGAGTCCCCTGGTGTATGCGGAAGAGGCATTGGGATTGGGAATGGCAGAGCCTCAGGGTCACTGGCAGTAGCATGGAGAATAAATGAAGGCAGGAGGTGCTCAGAGCCTACAGGCCAGTTTGCAACTATGGTGGTGACCTCGAGGCCTAAACTTCTGTTGGGACCAGGTAGGTAGAGAGGGTTGTGGGAGACAGGCTAGGAAAGACTCTGAAACTCAGGGAACATAAAGTGATGAGATTGTATTGAGATAAGGAGTACAAGGAATGTTATTATGAACTCAGTTCAATTCAAACCCATTGCATGTACACAGTGGGTTTTTAAAGGAGGGAGTTACCCAGTGGGCATAGTTAGTGGAGTCTGCAAACCACGATCCTGGTTTCCTCTAACTAGCTGTACAGCCGTGGCGACGTTAAATCGTCCACTAAGACCCTTAGTGTAATCACTGATAACACATGAAAATTAGACAAGGCGAGCCTACTAAGATCTCTCTGTACTTTCAAATGCTCAAATCTCTACCTTTTTGCCTAATTACGAGTTGATTTGGTAAATATTTCATTACTTGTGATGTATTCTTAATGACACAGAATCACAATCCCTTATCTGTAACTCTGAAATCCCAAAGGCTCTGAAACAGAAAGTTTTTTGGGGGGACTCATTTGGCCATAAAATATAAGCTGATCTGATTTTGTTTGGTGGCAACAATGTGGCCTGAAAAACTATGAGACTATTTTATTGGTCTCATTTATTCCACTTAGCGTGAACGAGTGCATGTTTTCTATAAGAACATGAACAGGTGTTGTTACGGGATGTCCCCTAGGCCCTGCTGGATGCTCACATGATATGTATTATTCACTTTTCTAAAACACAAAACGTTCCGAGTTCTGAAATGCGTCAAGATTACAAACAAGGGATTGTGGACTGTAGCTATTTTATGTTTGAATGGATTTTTTTTTTTTTTTTTTTTTTTTATAGACTGTACTCTTTCTCGAGGAGCCCTGGTAGCATAACAGTTAAGCACCTGGCTGCTAACCAAAAGGTCAGCAGTTCAAATCCACCAGTGGCTCCGTGGGGGAAAGATCTGGTGATCTGTTCCTGTAAAGATTACAACCTAGGAAACCCTTTGGGGCAATTCTACTCTGCCATATGGGGTCACTATGAGCCAGAATCAACTCAATGGGTGTCCAGTAACAACAGCCCTAGGCCCTGCTGGAGGCTCAGATGATATGTATTACTTTTTAAAAAGCCAAAGCACTCTGAGTTCTGAAATGCATCAAGTTTGCAAACAAGGGAGAGTGGACTATATTTTGTGTTTGGATGGACTTTTTCCATTTTATAAACAATACTCTACTAGGAAATGAAAAACAAGGAAGTGTCATAGACACTGCAAAGAGCTCCTGAAACTCTAAGACATTGAACGAGAATGCCCATTATCTAATCTAGCTAGGAATCATTTCCATGTGGCATCCCTTACCTCTTGCCAGCGTACAAGGCTATTCAAAAGGACAGTGGCACCTGTCCAATGGAAACTTATGTGGACATATTGCTTGTCATTGTCCCAAGCTCTTCATTTTAGTTTGAAGTTCACGTGTGTCTCCAACATGACTACCTGATAGATTTCATTTAAGGCTCATTAATGCCAAAGAGGGCAGTGTCTGTTTCACATTTAAAGGTCCCTTACCTTGGGTCTGAAGTGTAGAATAGTCTCACTGTGCACATATTGGGTATCCAATAAATATTTGTTAATGACACTGTGTTGGTGATTTTTAAACTATCATGGGGAAGAGGTTTCTTGCTTGTAGGTTGTGACTTCTTTCTTTGTGTTGTCCTTTCTTATATGAACGGCGTGTGACATTGCGGGGTCCTCCAGAGAGTTGGCTGCGATAATGTCCTTGGGTCGGATGCCACCGAAGACTCCTGTGGTGTGTGCAAAGGAAATAACTCAGATTGCATAGTTCACAAAGGTCTCTACACCAAGCACCACGACACAAACCGTGAGTGCTTCAGAGCCGCCTGCAAGTTTAACTAAAAAAGATACGACCTGGAACTTCTTTATGGGATGGGCTTGAGGTGACAGTGAGTACAGCAGGTGCTCAGAGGTCTAAGAGTCTTACAGCTTCATTTCCTGCTTTAGGTTGAGACTCGCTTCTCAAGCTTTTTGTTTTGGTTGGAAGTGTTTGCTAGGTTATTTGAGTTTAACTCGTTCTTAGGAATAGCAAAAATTATAATAGCTGTGCTCCAATTTAAAAAAAAATAAAAAAGTAATTTATAGAACTAACTTAAC